>NW_027180316.1:307500-615000 GCF_040956055.1 Brachionichthys hirsutus | reverse complement strand
AGAATACTCATGTACAGGACCCAAACATTTGAGCTTCACTCCCGAATAAAGCTCGGAATTTTGGGACCTAACAAGCAACTCCTTACTGATCCCTTTCATCTCCACGCCATCTGACTGATCAGGAAATTTTGTGAGATCTTTCTCATATCACAAGAGACTTCCTGGGGTGAGTTTGCGCTGTGGAGATGGCGATTGGCTGTGAGGTTCTATTTGCAAGCCTGGTCTAATAAAACGTTTCTGAAGAAGTGTTTTGTCATTAATAGGAAAAATAGGAAGAATGTGAAAGGAGAGCCAGCCAATCCATTATCGATGCATATATCACCATTTGCTGTGTGTGTGTGTTACTATGAGCGACATACACACACACAAATGTTACACAGTCCGTCTATTGATGCCCACATGCTGAACTGAAGGCATTCCTATACAGGCTTCTTCAGATAAGAGGCTAGTATTACCAGTGACATCTTACAGAATGAGGAGGAGGGGTCTGCAGACCTGATGAACATCTGCTCCTCTTTTCCTCCCCTTTCTTCAACCCCCCCCCCCCCCCCCCACCCCCCCACCACCATGACCACCTCTTTCAGGATTTAGGAGAAGAGTTCCCCTCTCGGGGAATCTTTTTTTTTTTTTTAGAAACTACAGCTGTATCATGTGATGGCATGAAAAGCAAAGCATCGCTATGTTCTATCAAGTATTAACTATTTATGTCCAAAAATACAAATCAGCTGTTTGTCATGCGGAGCACATTCCTTCCTTATGTTGTGTGTTCTTTAACATTTCTATGGGCTGACATAGAAAAGCTATAAAATAACTCATTCAAGAAACACTTCATTGAGTGAAATTGCCGATACCACAATGTAGATCTGCTCTATTGCAAGCTGTGCTCAGTCATAGTTTAGCATTAGAGCATTAGAACCACAAAAATAGCAAAAGTAAAAGTCGTTATTGTGCAGAATGGTCCTTCTTAGGATCAAATGTATTTATGTCAGTGGATTAAAAGGTGAAGCTGATTTGAACTACTGCACTGTTTACACTGCTGGAGACTTTAATCCACTGTAAAACATAATAATTGAGCAGGAGGTTTGTGGTTTGACGTTAATAATCTGAATGTGCAAAGCAGCTGAAGTAGTCTGACCGGGACTGGGATGTTCTTTTATGTATAAATACATAGCAGCTATGACCCTCACTCTTACTCCTGTTAAACCAAGACACCCCCAAACACACACACACACACACACACACACACACACACAGAGAAGCCGCACAGTAGGGTTTTACTCACAGGCCAAAGGTCATAGCCTGACCTTTAACATCTGACATCACCCACCCTCCCCCGCCTCTCCTGCCCACTGGAATTCACTCCTGTGGATTCAATTGGAAACAGAGCAGAGAGAGAGAGAGAGAGAAGAGAGAGAGAGAGAGCACAGAGGGTTGAAAACAAGATAACAGTGACAAATGTCTGCTCAGAACAGGAGACAATGACTCGGGGTGGAAAGGCTTTGAGAGAGAGCGATGGGAAGTGTTGAGAGATTGGACCGTTTGGCCCATTTGTTTTGGTGGGAAAGTGTCGAAAAAGGAGTCAGCTGTGTACAACAGGCACACCAGGTTACCATACAGCCAAAAGTGTCTGGCAGCTATATCTCTTCATGTGGGCTAGGCTAGATGGTTCCCGTGGACAGAGCTTCCATCTTCTCCCCTTCTGGGGGGTAAATAAAGAGCAGTGTAAGATAAAGCTTCCCGATCTGACCCCTCAGTGTATTGAATTAGCGCTTTATTCATCATCATTATTATTTAGATTCATCCTTGAGCATCTGTATAACCGGCTGTCAGCCGCTTATTTATAGAAGACAGAACGCTGGGATGCTGGTGTCTCTCAAACCGTCACTGCTCACGGGAGGAAACAAATCCACAAGAGGGGGAAGAATTAAAACCAGAAAAGGCATATAAAGTCCAGGCCCAGGCAATTAAGGTGGCTAGAAACGTTTGAAGGTCCACATTTCAATGGGCTAGAGGGCAGTTTATTCTTGAGATACACGTGCAGGTCATGTTGATTACTGTTTTTTAATTTGTCTTTATTATTATTTTTTACTTTTGCACAGATTTCATTGCTCTACTTGTTTGGTATTTCTACTAGGATCTGATTCATATCCTTCTTATTCTGTCTAATTTTTTATTTGCCTTTAATCTTAAATGGATTTTTCTGAGTTGTAATTGTATCTTGCTTCTTTTATGTATTGTCCTGTGTCCATTTAAATCTTATGTGCAGCGCTTTTCCTTTCCTCCTTGATGAAGTATGCTCTATAAATAGAATTACCCTACTTTTTTAGTGTGCTTCAAACTTACTGGCAAGAGATTAGGAGAGGCCCTTTCCTGTGTCATGGTGACATCAGAGGTGAAGGACAGAGGGAGGGATAAAAGGGGATTGAATGCACAGGTCCTCCATGTGGAGAGGAGCCCATTATGAATGCCAGTGTGCAGGCCTCAGAATTGTGTGCTGCACTCCCAATGTCCTTAAGTGCAAAACATATTTATGAAAGCACCTTCTGAGTTTTGTGTCAACTAGCACATGGTCTCGACACAGGCTCATACATCAGCTTTGGTAAAACATATGCATTATAATCAACATTACTGAGCATTTGTCAATATACTGAGTGTCTTTATTTTTATTTTTATTTATTTTTTATTATTTATTTATCTATTATGTTTGTGAATGTTTGTATGGTCTGCTAGACTGCCTAAACTGAATTACCCCTTGGGATAAATAAAGTTGTCTGAACTGAACTGAACTGAATATAAAAACATGACTGAATATTTACATCCTGTATCACCGTGCTGAGATTCTGCAGGCTTTTTGTTTACTCTACTGCCCTCTGCTGGATTAAAGCATGATTTCAACTCAGCTCGGCAAACATTAACTATGCCATCATCATCATCATCATCATAATTTCTACAGATTGAGTACAGATTGTAAAAACATATTATTAGTATTCATCTTGCAATGTGTCACAGGGCTGCCTTTGATCAGTTGATGCTGTTTTAAATCAATGCAAATACATGATTTATGCTGAAAAGTGTGCATACATTTGAATTCTTTCTGCGAAATAACAATGAGAGTAATTGAGGTGAAAAAAAGGAGCAGGATTTATTGTTCATTAGTACCGTAACACACACGCACACACACAACTTTTTAATATGATTTATATCCCTTATTAATTTGTACCAGCTGGATTCAATCAAACACATGCATTTGCATGTTGCAGGCTCATAAATGACAGAAGGATGGTGCAAAAAAAAGAAAATCATACATGCATATTAATTTCTTTTTAAAAAAAGTGTCAGAAGGTCTAATAAACAGTATAGATTCCCAAAAAAATGACTTTTCTGGAAGGGTTTTCATGATTCAGGGTTAAATATATATATAAAACTGCTGCGTAAAGTTTCCTCTGACTGTCTGTGTTTATTTTTTAGTATCAGATATGAGCGCCTACGCACCTTATCTGTTTCACCGTAGGATTGTGGGAAACGTCCTCTCGAATCCTTGTATGGTTTTGACATGTGAAGGAATTGACAATTAAAGCTACTTTGACTTTGACTTTGACTTGATAAAAATAATTCCCCTGTAGGTCCTACAGGGGGAGCTGTTGTACCAAGTACGCTCGTTTCACACAGCTGGTCAAATTCATTTATTTCAGTTCTAGTTAAATTTATGTATAAAGAAGCGCAAAAACTAAAAACTAAAAACCTGTGTATGTATATGTATATGTATATGTATATGTATATGTTTTTATTAATGCATTATTTCCGAGCATGCTACAGTACACATGAAACAATTGCATTTGTTGAGAGGAGGAAGTTCAGGCAGGCAGCCAGAGCTGCTGAGTGAGCACAGACTGTTAGGCAAGGCAACTTACCCAACCCTTGTCCCTGTGTGTGTGTGTGTGTGTGTGTGTGTGTGTTGAGCAACAGTTCTTGGAGATTCTCCCGGACCCAAAACAAAACAAACAGCCAAATCTTTGTTCTAATAACACAGACATGGTGGTTTGTGTCTGTGTCAGCCTCTTGTGTGACCATAAGAAGACGCAAAGCCTTAAATAAGTATGTTATTCAGGAAGCCAGTGAACATGAAACACAATTAGAGGTTTCCACTGATTTATTTATCTCATTTCACCACTCATTCATGAGACATTCAGGTCAATGTGAGGGACAAAGGAGTCTTGATGTTTTAAATCAATCAAAGGAACATGTTGAGGCAGACAGAAAATGGCACAGCAGAGAAGAAACAAGAAAATTAAGGGGGGGAAATGAGGTAAGAAGTACGGGAAGGTGTGTGGAAAAATATGATGATGGATTATTTAAATATTCTGAGTAAAAAGCCTGACAAACTAATAATAGAGGTACAGGCGTAGAGTGTTTGTGTGCCCACATGTGACAGAGGGCCAGCGAGGGGGCTGTGTGCACTTCAAATACTGCACCTTGAAGTGATGACAAAAATAACAAAACATTTTTCTGAGGATTCTCATGTCTGGTTTTTGTCCCAAGTTCTCCTCTAAAAGGGCTTTATTTTAACTGAGATGTTAAAAAATAATTCAACTTAATTTGTATAAATCACTTTTAGAGAAACATCAGAAACGGGCTCTTTTCCTCAGAATGGGAGCGCTGATTCCTTAAAAAAAAAAAGAAAAGTCATTGATGAATGACGTTTTAACACTGAGGCGTAGCCAAATGCAGGGAGAGCGGCATCGGGGGTCATGTCGCAACAGCGTTTTATTGAAGAATTCAAAAGGGGAACGCTGGATAGGATTTATCTGCTGCTCTTCAGCGTCAGCAGACAATTAACATTTGTCATGAGAAGTGAGAGAGAACAGAACCGCCTCATGTTGGAAACACTGTCGGATGTCATCAGTATTTTTCTTCTCTTTTTTTTTGCTGATGAAATGATGGATGGAAATTCTCCTAAACAGATGGCATGTACTGACAGACATGCCTGTGGATTACTCACTGTCTTTATACCTGAAGCCCAGAGAGACATGTTGGGACTTTTAACTAAGAAAAAAAAAATCACATTCAACCTGACTGAATCGCAAACATAAAAAAAAGCTGTTATGAAAGGCAAATCCCTCATGCATGGTTCTTTAAGACATCCATTGTATTCTAACAAGTATTCAATGTGAATTTACTGTAACTGATGTGTAGTCATCTGACGTTGTTGTTGTAAGGCATGATCGACACTCATAATGCGTAACCAATAAGCCAATGGACAGCATCCCGATGTGTGTATTTGTATTTGTCTTCACTTGCATTACACGTTTTGAAATTAAATATCCGAGTGCCTTTGTGGTGTTTATGCCAGCGTGAAGCTTGTGCAATGCGGTCATTACGTGCACTGTCTCAGTACATGTGTGTGTATGCATGGCGAGTTGTGTACACAAGCACTCTGCAGTGTTGGAGCCTCTCTCCACACAGAAGTGGAGCATCGGGCGAGGCGATTCATTTTCTGCTGAAACACAATTCCCTCAGAGGAATGCAGATTTTTTCGGTCTTTTTTTTTTTTAACTTCCCAAACATTACAACCTCTTTTCATATCAGCGGTGAAAAGTGTATGAAAAGACACTGCAGACATCGCTATTTGAAAGCTTTGTGCATACACTATCTGAGACGAGATGTCACATGGCAGTGTAGTGTGTTTATGTTTGTATGGCGGGAGAGGAAAAGTGTTTACCGGTGAGCTCAGCTCAATGACAATTGTGTGGATGTGAAGCGTCAGTGTGTGCGTGTGTCTCCACGCTGCTGAATCTGAGCCAAACGGCGATTTCCAGTCTGTATATTCTCACATTCTGACTGTTCGCCCGTATCCAGGCAACAGGTCCACAATATTGATCAGTGTGCTTGATCACAGGGATGCTGATGGATTTGCAGCCTCGTGTAATGTGACGTCTTTAGCTCCCTTTAATTTATATATTGGTATCCAGGAAACGTGATGAAAGCAGGTCGTTTGTCTCTGTGTGTGTGTTTGTGTGCTCAGATGGGGACTCAGTGTCCCCCCCCGCCCACATTTGTCTTTACTCAGTCTTACTTATCTGCGTGTGCGTGCACATCCCTGTGTGTATACATACTTTCTACTGGCTTGTGCATCTGTTCTCTGGATGTGAATCATGGGAGCGATGCTGCTGATTTTTGTGTGATTACGAGTCCTGACAGCAATTTTGTGCAGACCAAATTCCCTTCTGCATGATTCACACGGCCACTGTGCAGAAACAAAATCTGATGCCCAAAGTTTGACCTGGAGGGGTTACAGCAGATTTTAAAAAGTCGTGGTTCATACCTGGCATTAACATTTGTGGTTTGGGGATCACTTATGGATAGTTGCAAGCCCATCATGGTATAACATTATGTGTGTGTAGAGCATAACTGTCATCTTATTACATAAACACATTTGCATATATATATATATATAAAGAAAGGATTTGTTGAATGCGACCGAATGCAACGTTTCAGAAATGACCTATCCACTGGCGGCAGAGTCAAAAATCAACAAGTTAACAAACACTTGAGATGAGGAGAGGCGGACAGCGTGGTGCAGTTGAGAGCACACTGGGATGTGGCCTGAGCATCTGAACGAGTGTGTCCTCGGTGTGAGTGTGTATGTGCCTTCGAAGCTACACTTGTGATCGTGGCGATTCCAGGCTTACTACACGGCGATCGCAGTTTGGGCAGCTCGTGTTGGGTGACAGTTTTCTTTCTAGCTTTCCAGAGTATTTTCACCAATAATTAATGGCGTGCCTTATTGCTCCTGTCACAGGGGTCACATTAGGTCATGTACTACAACCAAGAACCTTATCAGGAACGCGGTGAAAGTTGTGCTCTTACTTTGATTTATTACTATAAATGCCAGCTGTCTTCATTTTGCTCCTAAAAAAACAGTAAAGACAGCATCACCAGAAGCTCAGTTTCCTCATTCGTCCCCCCTATTTTTTTCCCAGTCATCATTGAGCCTAGCCTCAAACTCACTCGCCACTTCCTGCCACCCCACCTCCTTTCTTTAGGCATGCTTATAGAGGTATGCTACTGGTCTTAGGTTCCGTATTTCAGCTCTGTTTGGTTTGTTCTGTCGCATGTGAGCTTTTGTGACCACTTCTTTCTCCTGATGACGACTGGTCCACGCCGGCGTAATATGTGAAGTAATTATGCTGTTTGTTGAATTTCAAAACACAGAGAATGTTGAGCACAATCTGGTGCAGTCTGATGCGATACTCCAAAAACAAATATAGAATATTCTTTCAAATTTCCCTTTTTTGGGTTTGGAATCAGAATATTTAACAAAATGATCTCAACTGAAGGTGAGCATCCTTGCTTTATCCGATCTGTTGTTCATACATCATGGTTCAGGAAAGGCAGGTAGGAAGACCTCAGCTGAGATGATTTAGCCACACACTGCAGAATGTGCTGTTTGATGTAGCGTGTCTGTCGCTGAGAAAAATTGCGAGACATGGACAGTAGAAACATTTTATTCCTTGTGCAACCAGACCAAGCCATCCCGAGCTGACACCATTCTACTGCTCAACTTTGCAGGCGTGGCAGATCATGAACGTAACTGGAGAAACCAGTGAGACTCCTGACCTGTCGTTGTTTGAGGAACCTTTGTTTTATTTAACATCTTAAACAAAGACTCAAACAATGCAGTCTGACAGCCTGCGGGCCGGATTTAGATCACTTGGCTGCACCAAACTAGGCCACCTGAGAAAGATGACATCAGCAATGGGGGATGTCCTCAGGGAGCACAGCAACATGACTTCAACATGGTGGCGGAGTGGGTCTGTGCTGTTTTGCCATGCAAGGGCTTTTGCAGTGGATAGAATTGTGCATGAACAATAGAGTGAGGGGTGTGAGTGCAGACTTCCCCTGTCTGTTCATCAACCCAACAGCGGGATCGCAACCCAGGTGAAATTTCAAACTGCATTGAAAGTCATCTGTCAACTTTATGTCAAAGCTCTGATCCCGCAGGCCGGGGCTGGGCTAGCCAAAGCCGCTGAGGTCGGCTACGCTCATTATTCCACACCTTTCCCCAAAAGGCCATTGGCAGTCCCCGTACAAGTTACAGATGGCAGACCTCCAGTGGAGGATCGTACATGAGGCGAGAGCCCCATACAGATACAGAACACATATGTGATCCAGAATTGTGGTGGTATGGAACCGGCACTAGTTTTGGAATGAGTTTTGAAGGCCTGACTGAAAGCATTTATGCTTTTAACAGGATGGACAATATATAGGAGTCAACTCTTCTATGGGCAGCAGGGAAGGCCTGATGTTCAGTCAGGGACGAATGGGGGCTGCTTCTCAATTCCTGAGTTCTATTTGTTTTGTTGTTGTTACATTTGAAGGTTAAATTCATTGGTTTTTGGATTTACTTTGCAATTGATTTATAAACTCTACTCTACTCCACAAGGAGGAATTCAGCTGGTCTCTGCCCTGCTAGTGTCATCGTGGTATGTATTCTTGGGAGGAAAGCCAAGGGATATATCACGTACAGCATATCCATTGGTTTTAATTTCAATCCCCCCCTCCCGACACACACACACACACACACACACACACACACACACACACACACACACACACGCACACACATCGCTAACCACTTCATTTTCTGCCCACCTGTATAAACATAGCAGTGGGTACATGAGCATATGTGTGTGAAGGCTTCCTCACAGAGAGATCTATTGTCCTTCAGGCTAAGATGTGTGTGCTGTGTCATGAATTGGCTGGGCAGCCACAAGCCTGCTGCTTATTTTAGCTTGAAACTAAAACACTGGACTTAAAATAATACGTCTACTGACAAGAAGCAGCTGAGCTGTTCCCTCAACATCAGGGCAGGGTGCTCTAAGGATCAGGACACAAATCACAATGTCTGTGACATAGAAACAAATAATAATGTCACACTGTGGAGAATAAAAAACCCCCACATCCAAGTAGAAATGATGACGAACCAGATTTAGAAGCAATTTGTTTTTTCTGTTGCAATGTCTGGGTTCTGTTGGTAAAATGTAGTGGATTTAGATTATAACCAACATAACTCCTCTCACCCTCCTGCCTCTGCTGTCTGTTCTGGATTACTGTAGAGTATAACAAATATATGGTGGTGCAATATGGTTGACAATGTGAAAGATAGGTAACAAAAATCACACAATCATTTTTAGTTTCAGGTGACAGTGGCAGACATCTAATTATTAACTGCTGTTTGGTTCATTTCATATTTATTACCAGTTTTGGCACCTGGAATGTGACTCTGGTACCAAGGGAGCCTGTTTTACTTCACTTTCTCTGTTGTACCAAAAAAAAAAAGAATTTGTAAAAACGTCGCAAAAATCTTTCACAACACCAGTTCCTCAGAAGAGGAAGTTGCTCAAAGGTTTAACAGCATCAGGAGAAACTGTTGCTTTAATTGACTTGCATAACAAAGATTTGACATTTACTTACGCATGTGTTTCCCTAAAAATAAAACCCTTTTAATAATGTCATCCAAGACAGTGAAAGGTGATGAAGTTTTCAGTGCCTCAATTTATGTTTCATTTACATACCATTTGTATTTATGTTTGGTTTATGTGTTTCATCATAAGACAGTGAGTGTTGTCTGGATCAATCAAACTATGTCGATTTGTGACACTGGAGGCGTTTAAATGGGTTGCACTAGGAGATACAGCTGTGTGTCATCAGCGTAGCAGTGGAATACGATAGTGTCTTTGTTTTGTGTAGCCAAGTGGGATAAAATAATATTGTTCCCAATATTAACCCCAGTGGTACTACACAAAGGATTGGACAGATACATAGTCACCATAACATTTACATTCAAGTCTAGCAATACAAAGACAAATATTTAGCAAGACCAGAAAAGGAAAAAAAAAAGAAAAAGAAAAATCACATTTAGTGACCACCAGTATTGTGATGACTGAGGTGTTTCGCAAAAATAATGCTTAAAGAATTTTGCAATAAATTGCAATTTATAGCAGTAACGGCTCGAATCTCTTAGTCATCTTTTTAAATGAGCAGCTGCTCACAAATAGTATAGTACTACAGTAATAGTAATATCGTTTTCAGCTTTCCTGGAATATGGCCAGAGTGCAAAAAAAAAAAAAAGTTAATCACTGACAGCAACCGCGAGGCGGGCACATCCCTTACTTCACAGGAAAATGTAGGAGGGATTCCAGGAAGCATGAGCGGCCTAACCAAAATGTATTTGTGTAAAACTTCATTGGGGATGTGACTATGTGTTGTAACAGAAAGCTTTTGTTGTGTTTTGGCTGTCTGGGACTGAAACCACAAAGTGTTGAAAACTTTTGATAACTCCAGCCCACTGTTTTCATGTAAACAAGCAAAGCCAGTGATAATGATAATGACACAACCCCCCCCCCCCACACATGTCTATGACAGTTCCTGACAACCGTATTTGACAGCCTACTGTGTTCAGCACGACAACTACAACAACAAGAACGACAGCAACTACAAAATACTACAACATCTGACTCGCCAGTTTCGTTTGTGATGCAGACTCTGCACAGATTTTAAAACTATGCGACCACATCCTGCTTTGGCAAAGAAAAGAAAACAATGTCACAAATTCCGAATGTCTTGAAAATGCGTGCAAAATGTAAAACCCTTGTTGGGTAATCCGGGCTTTAAAACGTAACTGTTACCAAAACGGATTTCAAATTGCCAAATTCGAATTCCCATTTTTACAATGATTATTTGTGCTATAATATTATTAATGAAGGTCAGCACAGTGGCGCAGTGGTAAGAAGGTCACAGGTTCGAATCCCACTTGCGGCCTTTCTGTGAGGAGTTTGTATGTTCTCCCCGTGTCTGCGTGGGTTCTCTCCGGGTTCTCCGGCTTCCTCTCACCACCAAAAACATGCAGCTTAGGTGAATTGGTTGCAATAAATTGTCCATAGGTGCGAGTGTGTGCGTGAATGATTGTCTGTCTGCGTGTAGCCCTGCGATGAACTGGCGGCTTGTCCAGGGCGTGCCCCGCCTCTCGCCCATAGACCGCTTGGATACTCTCAAGTAGATCCTGCAACCCGGATTTAGGATTAAATGGTTAAGTAAATGAATGAATGATTGATGAATGCAGTCTTCATTGCCGATCCAGAAAATATTTCAAATTCATCCAAATATTTCTACCTAGTGTGGAAATCTGATGGTATTTAGCCTTTAACACGCACATCTGTTTTTGGTTTCATGTGCAGGTCACACATCTGCTGCTAATAATCATACTGACACGGTGTTAATTTATTTTCATACCATATTGAGAAAAAGCCATGAAAACAGGAAGTATGGAGTCTAAAAGGAGAAGCATGTACTGTGAACAGGAAGCATACAGAGGACATGTTTCGAGCCAGCCTGTTGTGAAAGATCTACCAAGACAGATGTGAAATTGGCCAAAGGGACTTCCCTGTTTTCCCGTGACTTGCTGTTGCAACTGATCAGACCATGGCTACAAAAAAAAAAAAGGCTGACATTAAAGTAAGATATAAATCTAAAATATAAAGAGGATTAATTATGCTTACTGACGGTTCGACAGAGATGGCACACAGGGAAAACTCAAATCCTTAGCTGGAACACTTTCTCCACAGCAAGATCGCTATGATCGATGCCATCATAATATAGTCATACAGTGCAATTTATTATGAAGAACAAGACTGAATGATGCTTAACAAGAAAGAAGATGAAAAACAAGTGACACAGCATCTAAAGCAAAGACATTCACCGGAGGCAAAGTCACACAATCTGACAAAACCCAGCTCGAACTGGAGTTCCTGTTTAGAAGTGTTCAAAATGCGTGGGAAACCTGTTGAAGTTTAACGTATGGCTCGTCTCTTTGACCTCAAATAAGATGAGCGAACCTCCATGCAGGCTGCACTAGATGATCCACAAAGCATTTTCATGTTAAGCGAAATAACTGGAATAACTATTCATATGCCTCGAGATGAAGACTGTTCCAGCAGAGCGCGCTCATCAAGATTCACTTCCTCTCCTGTGAATTAGAAAGATAATGCTATGTGACAGTTTTTAAACGTGCAACATAAGGATTTTTAAAGCTCTCAACATTTAAAATCTTAACAATACTTCAGTATTCCACACATGACCAGTTCCCTGTGCGGTGCTTCAGATTATACACTAGAAACACAAGAAAAGGTTTTCCAGTGAAGTGCCCCGAAGCACATTGACCAGTGAAAGTACAAGTGGAGTGAGGATTGGAGCGAAAGGAAAAGAGAAGTGGTCAGGAGAACTCAGTGTGTGTGTGTGTGGGGGGATCTTAGGGAATTTCTGCCTTCCCCCTCTCCCTCTCCTCCATCACCCCCCCCCCCCCTGTTCCCTGTGTGTGTGTGTGTGTGTGCATGTGTTTGCGTCAAACCACTTGGCTGGCACAAGAGTGAAGTTGGAGGAAAAGAGGGCTGGGGGGAGGAGAGTTCTGCGGCCGAGGAATGTGGCGGAGAGGGAGAACATGGCTATAAATGGATCGCACTTCCACGCCGTCGCTGTGATGTCACGTCTCAAATATTTTCTCCTTCCTTTCTACTGACGCTGCTTTTTCTCCGTATACTGTCATCCTTCCTATTAAGTGTGACAGGTATGTAATCCTCCCTTCCTGAAAGCACACAAACACTAATGTTGGGAAATCAAGAAAACTTCAACGCACCAAGGTGTTACAGCAAAGACAGAAAGTCCCTGAACATTAGAGGGCACTGATGAGACATTACAGTGGAAAGGAGCTCCTGTTAACCAGCACAGCGGAATCGTTAAAAAGTGTGACCCGATGATGTTTACAGCTTGTTAGTCATATTTCTGATAGTTCCATGAAAGTCTCAATTGGGTCCAATATAGTTTACCCAGCTTTTCCGAGTCCACATTAAACTGCAGGAAGGTTCTGAGTAAAAGAAGTTTGCAGGCCCCTTTTACGGCTTTTGGTGTATTAGTGCACTAACCTCTTCGATTTGTATCTTTTCCCGGAAAACAAGACAGTGTTCTCCGATGACCCAGTTAGAAAATGAGAAGTTACATAACGCACATTCGTCATTCTCTGGACTGGCTGACGAAGGTTTGGGGTGAAAGATTACTCAAGAGTAGCGCTTAATCTGCAGGTTGTGACAGGGAGGCAGGGAGGGAGAGTCCGTTTGGAGCTGCACAAAAATCAAGGCTGAAACCCGACTGCACACACAAGACACGCTTTTACAGGTGGGAATGTGACTGCGTGTGTGTTTGCAGACAATCCATCTATTCTTGGCAGCCGACTGCCTCGTGTTGAAAAGCCCCAACTGAAATAGCCAAACCGGCCAGTCGAGGCGAATGACGATTGCTGACAGAAACTCGTTTAGCCTGGTGATTAAAACTAATTTAATCTCCTCATTTACTTAGAAGAAGTTTCCCAGGGGTCGCTAACACTTCACCTTTTTCCCCTCGTTCTTTTCTGCAACTTTGAATCGCTCTTTACCCTTCGTTCAGGTTTTTAACATGCAGTTCAAGTCTGTTAAAGGACTTATCCTATACTAAATGTTAACTTTACTGTCTTTGCTATTTGCAGTCATGCACAAAAGACTTCAGTGTCCTTTGGAAATCTGAAGTTTTTATTGACACCAGTACGCCTCACTCTCCTCAACTTTATACAGTATAATATGTAATTGCTTTAACAGATCTCCACCCAGGTTGGAACCTTATCTCTAATGTGTGTGTGTATGTGTGTGTGTGTGTGTGTGTGTGTGTGCTCATGCTGTGTGCTCAGGACCAGGTGACTTGGGTAAAGAATGCTATGCTTTCTGGTTGATGATTAACAGCCCCACAGAAGGAGGAGGTAACGTAAAGCCTATGTAAAGAAGGATCTGTCACAGTGTTTAGGCGAGGAGGCTGGAAAAAATAATGAAAGCAATGATCAGATTGTATATTTTCCAGGAGTGAGGGAATTTTGATCTTAACTTTCATGATGGAAAAATACTTGGTGTGAGCTACAGCATATAATTCCATGGAGCAGCTACTCTTATGTGAAGTTAGCTGACAAATAATGATAAATCTCGCTGTAGATCTACAGTGTAGCTTCAGGTACAAGCTGTGTAGTTTATTGAACTTTAGCCGGTCTGGTTTTACAGAACAGGCCGAGGAGCTAATATTTGTTAACACACAAACACACACACACATACACACACACTTATCCCTTCTTTTTGTCTTTGCTGTTTACTCTATGCGGTCATTGTCCATCACCATAGCAGCACTTCCTGCCATTGGTTCAAAGAGGAAAGGGGACTTTTATACACAATGCACAATAGGATTTTGAGTGCATTTATTGTGTCTGTTGCTAATATATATACTTAATGGAGCATATTTCTAGCAGCATGGAAAATACAGAGCGTTAACCAGACTATTCGGCATTTTAAATTTGATTTAGTTTAGAGGTTTTTTTTCCTGATTGTGCCAAATGCAATTTTTATATGAGCAAAGTATGAAATTAGTTAAAAGCACCCCAGTGGATAAAAGTTGTTATTTGTATTATTGTCTTCAAGAATTCTTATTTTCATTTCACCAAATGTTTTGAAGTTCTAGCCTGTCATTTTCTGGTCCTGGCTGACTGCTCTCAGATAGCGTTACTAGCAAATCCACAGGCAGTGTCTGTGGACGAACCCCAATGTTTACATACATCATATCAGACATGTCCAGAGGAGAGATTGCCAGGGAACAGGGCTAGAGGTCAACTCAGAAGATACATGGACGTAGTGAGGGAGGACATGAGAGTGGCTGGTGTTGGGGAGGACGATGCAAAGGACAGGGTGAAGTGCATGGAGAAGGTTGGTTTACAGTGGCGACCCCTGAGCCCAAAGAGGAAGAGGAAGTGGAATATCAAGAAAGTGGGAGATTTCAAAGTGTAGCCATAAAACCAAAGCACAGCACACCCTCTGGCAGATTCACAACTACCATTAAATATCACATACAAGGCCAGATTGAGTTAATATCTGGCTGCTGTTCGTGCTGACTAACTGGAACTAACTGCAGTCATTTGAGACTAGATCCAGGAACAAACATGTTAATTCTAAAAGTCCCTTTGCAGATGTTTGAAATGTTTGAGTTTAACACAACAAAATGATCCGACTCCGCTGGAATGCAACATATCCTGTCTTTCTTCATCTGTTGTTGAAAGCACCACAGTGAGAGACGTGAGAGCGAACTGGATCCAAGAGCGTACTTCTGGCGGTAGCAGCACACCACTAACAAACATGTCCCAAAGATCCGAGGAGGCTGCCTCATGCGAGATCAGACTGGAGGCACAAATGGGATATTGCAACAGGGTATATTTTCACGAACTTCTACATAAATAATCAATGTCCGTTAAAGTTTCAGTTAACTAGTAAAGGAACCTTGATAGTTCAGCTCAGGAAGAAATCAAATTCAGAGTTTTAAGTTGGAGATGGCATCAGCTGCAAATGTTCAGTGAGGATAGTTTCACATGGATCAAAATATATGCTGTATTGTACATTCTGTCATAACAGACGTGGAACATCTTCCTCATCATCTTCCATTACATCTTACCCACAGAATCCATTTCTGGATGGAATGCTGTAATTGTATTTTTTTTTACCGGTACATGAGATACATGGGCGCTGCCCAACCTGGATGTTGATTAGTAATGGATTCAGCCAAGGCCTAGATTCTGTCATTTGCTATCAAAGTTCTGGTCGTATTGTCACTCGAGATTGCAGCCCAAGCTGCATCGGCAGATTCTGACATGAAATTGCACAACTCATATTTCCCAATGACGACGTTTAACCGAAAAGAAATCTGCGGAATTTCCACAAGCTTTTAGATTTCTCAATCGTAGAGCTCACTTGAGGACCCGCTCTTGATATTCGACATGTAATGCATGTTGCCTGGGATTTGATTTAAATAATGTCCATATAATGTCGACCCCGCATGCAGCAAAAAAAAAAACACAGCGAAACAGAGCAGAATATAATCTTTAAAGAATTCTTATCAACTTGTCTGAACTCACAGAAGTCATAATGATAAAGTTATTGATCAGCTACTACAAGCACTAAAAGTATTAGAGCATATTGTCCGATTTCATGTTTTCCTGATTTGCAAAATTCCCACCCTCCAAGGGGTCACAACATTAATTAAAATAGTTGGTTGTTCACCACCATTTAAAGTGTTTTCTCTTAAGCTGAACCTCATTCCTTTCATTGAATGCATGTTAGCGACATAAGGTCAATATTGTTGACTGTATCAACACCCTCAATTAAACTGTATGTTGGTATTAATAACATTACAAAATAAAGGTTTTATATCTATCCTTAAATGTCCATTAAAATCTGTTATAGCTGCTTTCTAGGCAGAATCTAAACTGTATGTGGGAATGTTAGGAGGCAGGTAAGGAGTGTTTTTTTTATTTTATTTTTACCCATGAATACTTTTTGTGTTGACTTCCAGTTCTTAGCGAACAACAAATCACTCAACAACAATAGTGAATATTCATTTCTTTATTCATAAATTTATTTTTTTCCCTTTCAGGCAATTAAAAATATAGGATTCTCTTTCTTACTACATTTTCTCACATTGGTATTTCACAGACCTTGCATATTTTCTCCATAAATAACGTACAAAATACATTTCTTTTTCTTTAAACACAAATAAATATAATAAATATATTAGTTAAGTTAAACGACACAAGGCAACCAATAACCGAAAGGAATACTGCCGTGTTAAAGTCCCTGAACCGGGTGGTCAAACAAACAGAGGGACAATCAAGATGGGGTGCAATTTTGCATTCGAGCAAAACTAACAGAATGTTTTATAGAACCAAATCTTAAAAAGTGTGTCAGGCTGCAGATAATTAAATCCAAAGTCACTGATACAGATTTTCTATTAGCACACTTTGATCGTTCAGCATTCTGCAACTTCCACTTGCACCCCGGGTCTAAGAATAAGGATGCACACATGCACGCACGTGCGCAAACACGCAAACTCCCGCACAGAGAAGAGTGAAGTATGAAGCTTTGGTTGAATGCTACTGGGAGACGTGACTGTTTCTCCCATTTGGATTAGCTGTAAAGTGCATATCACAGATAAATTGGCACATCAGGTGTCACTGATTAAAGCTACTGAATCAAACATACTGTTTGTGGCACTGAGAGTAAATATCCTGTAAGGCAGGGATAATATTTAAGGCACAGGAATTAATAATTTTCACAAAAGATAATCCATTTTGATCACTACAGATTAACAGTAAATACAAACTAGGCCATTTACTGGTACTGTCAAGACCTACACAGTTCATTTTTTTAAAGGGAAGACCGCATATAAAGGTCCAATAGGCTACACAATATTGAAAGTATAAAAATAGAGTCTTATACGATTTGAAAACTAAAATGATCTCAGTATGTGTAGTTAATCCAAGAAGAGTTCCATTTCTACAGGCATAAATTAAGAACTTAAAGTGTTATTGTGTCATCAAATGTTGACTTGTCTTGATCAGTTCCGGTTCTGAAGAAAATTCAGACAAACAGACAGCAAAGTGAACATGGCGTCTACTCTGTTTCTGAACTTTCCCTCTGGTTTGGCTTAGTCAGACAGGGACAGGCGCTCGAACACAGTCAGCCTCTTGCTGGCCGATCCATCGAACGTTGGCGACTCGGTTCCACTGGAGCCTCCGCTGCTGTTGCTGCTGCTGCTGCTGCTGCTGCTGCTGTAGCTGTCCTCCAGGGAGTCCTCGGAGGAGAACCTCTGGAGTCCGGCGGGCTTCATGAACCCTCCGTGGGCACCGGGACCAGGAAACGGCTTGTTGTCCTGCTGGTGGCGCTCATCGTCGATGCTGGTGAAGGCTCTGGCGTTGCTGCCCGTAAAGTTATTCCCATGGCCGCACACACAGCGTGAAGCCTTCGGCTCTACAATGAGGGGAATGCTGTGGATGTCTCCAGTGCTGGCGCGGGTCTGATTGCTGCCAAACTGGAATGTTGCTGCTTCCCGATTCAGGGAGTCACCAAACACTGGAGAGAGGAGATCGGCAGGGGGAGGAGAAACAGAGGCCGCACGGCTGAACCCCATGTTTGGATCGTTGAAGGATGAAGGGAATGGTGGTGGAGGTGAACCGCGTGAGGAGCCGAGGAACCCAGCGAAGCTGACACTCTGTCGGAGCTGGTGACGAGTTGCTGGAGGATTGGATAGCTGCTGATCTTGGAATTTGCTAGACTGCAACGGGCCTCCACTGATCTTGTCCTCATGGATGAAGTGGCATCTCGAGCCGTATGGGCAGTAGCCAAAGTTGTAGAAGGTTCTGCAGGGCTCAGTCTTGTACTTGGGGTGGCGGTACAGCCCTCGCAGCTCGGCCTCGCCATGGGCAAACTGGCACTTGCTACCATACTTGCAGCTGCCGGTCTCCTGGTAACCGCGGCACAATTCAGTCTTGTAACGATTAGCAGACACCATTGGTTGGATCTGGGGTGGGAGGGTAGATGAGGGTGGGAAGCCCGGTGGTGGAGCCACAGTGGTAGAAGGGCCTGAGGAAAAAGCCTCCAGGCTCTTCAGAGAGGAGAGCAGGTTGCTGCTGCACTCCGTCAGGCTCATGGAGCGGTCGGGCCTGAAGGGTAGCTGTTTGGCTTTAGATACTGGGCCCTGGCTCCAGATATTGGATGACCACAAAAGGCTGCCATTGTCATCATAATTGACATGTTCTGTGCTCAGGCTTGAGGAGACGGGAGGGGAGGGAGGGGAGGGAGGAGAGAAGAAGGAGGCCGACCGGTCCAGCCGACTCTGACCTGGGACTTTGAGCTGAGACTGTGGCAGGAACGAGGCATCATCCAGGGTCAAGTTCACAAAGTTCTGCAACAGATGGTTGAGCAGGTCACCATACAGACACGGGCTGTGTTCCTTTAAAATCAATGAACTCTATTGGTAAGTATTCATCTTTATTTTCCGTTTTGATCCCCAACATAAGTCTTTTGTGTCTTTTATTCAGCTAACGATAACTCACTCTAGAGCAGGGTCATATTTGAGTTCTTTATATTAAAAAAAAGATTCACAGCAAATGTCAAAAAGGCAGACATCAAGAAGGTAATCACAAAAATACAAAAGAAACCCAAAAGACCCCGATTACATGTCATTCACATGAAATCACAATATACAAATTAAATGTAGATAATATATATATTTTTTTGTGTTTACTGTATCTCATGAAAATTCTGTTGGTGGGATATTATTTATCTCAGTATCTCTTTATAATGGCGATTTCCTCTGCAACTAAACAAAATTGGATTAACTGTACAGTTAGAAAAAAAAGGACAGCTTTGATAAACAAGCCCAACGGGAGGGAAAGCAGTCAGCGAGGCAACCTACTCTACATTCATGAAGATGTTTTTTTTTTCCAAAACAAAAAAATACCACAAAGTTCGACTCACCTTCGTGAAGATATCGTCGAGCATTTTGGACATGCTGTACCTCTTGGGCCAGGAGAAGATTCAGCTCTGGTCCACAAGTTAACTCTTTGATGCCTGTGTCCAGAATTGAGTTAACTCTGTGGTCTGCCGTCTGGCTTTATAGCAGCCTCGGAAGCCCCTCCTGGAGGAGTTTCCACTTGCTATGTTCCCGGATGACCCGCCCTTTGCATCAGGTTTCACAGTGAGCTCATGAGAAGGGCGGGGAGTAAAACAACAACAACAATAAAAAGAAGAAGAAGAAGAAGAAGAAGGGAAAAAAAACTATATTTTTTTACTCATTGTGTGAAATACTTCAATTTTTTCGACATGTGAAAGCAAACTGGCTCATTTACATAGCTCTTGTGCTTTTGAGCGCAGCCTGATCTACATCGGTTTTACTTCTGATTACTTATATCATGTACATTTTCACAGTACCAGCTTGTCTGCATCGTAACACAATCATATATTTACAGTCTGTGCATTCCTGTGACTAATGCTGCATTTTCTGGAAGTGATCATCATCATCTTGTCACAGACCATTTTCTTTTGTTTTGTTTTTTACCTGAAGAGAATATAGAGAGTGGACTGAGCAGAAATCGTTGGTTTGAAAACAAGATAGAAGTGTGTAAAAAATAAACACCTGGGGCAGGTAATTCAAATGAACTTCAACAGGTTTTTTTATTTGATTTTTTTAAAGAACACAGAGCAGAACAGCATGGCAGCTTTTATACCTACATTTTTTTTTATTATTATTCTCATTGTGTGTGTGTGTGTGTTTGATTTGTGGGGTACAGATGCAGACAGCTATCGGTTATTTCTCTTACTCGCACATTACAACAACTGTCTTCACACAGCGTTGTTTGACTTTCAGGGCTCTAAAAGTGTCGCACACCCTTTTTTCCTGTGCCCTATAAATAAACTTAGCAAGCATTAAACCAGTCCCGGAGCTGAGAACGCAGCTCCATGAGGAGAGCGTAGCAGAAAGTTGAAAAAGAGGTTGTCTTATTGAAATTCCAATAATTCACCAGCGAATGCGGTTCGCAAAATTCCGCATTGTATTTTCAAGATTGTGCTTCGGGAGACTTGGTGAGTCACACACACACACAATCCTGGCAGTGACAATGCAGACGTCTGTCATAAATGTTACGCAAGTTCAGAAAAGTCACAGCGATGCTGTTTACTAAGTGGTAAACGACTGGCACTCGTAAATAGAGGCTGCCACCAGGTGAACTCAAAGAACTCAACCTGAGGCGAACAGACGCAGCAAGAATCCAGGGGCGGGAATACTAATGAGCGAGCTCATGAATAGTAAATCATGGCAATGTTAAATCAAACAAAATGTTATTTGTCATATTACAATGTGGGAATGAAATGCAACTCGAAGACCTGAGTCTTTAGTTGACGTGTCTCTGTCAAATCAAGATTTGGAGAAGGATTCTGCTATGTAACCATTTAAGTATCTGGATACATCCAGGAAAGTACCAGTAACTGTAAAGTTTCACTAGAAGTAAAATGTTCTTAAATGTCCTGATTTCAAACACAACGTGCGTTTTGTAGGTTCAGCCGCAGTTGTCGGGTCTGTGGATGCAGAATACACGAGTAGTCTTTTTTTGCATTTTGAAATACAGACATCGCCCAAATCGACTCAACTAAATGTTTAATGTTACAGAAAGTCATTTGAGGAATCAAGGCATAAAATTCAGTAACTAAATATTACAAAAGTCCCGAATAAATGGTCGCTTCTGCTCCAACAAATGCTGAATCATTCACTGAAAGAACAGAACGCGACCCGCCATCGTGCACCCCACCATTGATAAGTCACAACACACGTGCAGTACGAGTTACTGGAGTTTTGTGTGAATGAAAGTAAAAGATAATCTTCTTTGAAAAATTCAGTTATCCGCTGGCGTCACACCAACGACACAGTCAGATGGGCAGACGGCTGGAGCCAAAAGGGCCTCTCATGTTCAGCTATTAATAACTGCAGCTTGATAAAAGATAACTTAACTCATTATATCTGCAGCATTAGACACTCCGGAAAATGTTCCTCGGTTTTCCTCAGACTTTCTCCGCCCGTCCTGCCCGTGGGTTTTGAACAGCGGCCAGGGCCATTAGCTGCACTGACATGTGTGTCGGTCACATGTGCTGTTCTGTGATTTGCGGTTGCGCTGCTGTGTTTCTGAGCCCTTGCCTCAGTTTGTGTGGAAAGTCACCCGAACAGGGAGGGGCTCTTACTCTTGCTCACGCACGTAGCCTTTAGTAGCATTCCTGCTGACAGGTTGTTGTTTTAGTATTTTGCTTGGTGACTAAGCAAAGCGAGTGCTGGATGCCAAGTTTTCCAGAGGGGTTTCTCTTAAGTGCCATACCAACATCCATGTAGTTTTCTAACACGTTAGGGCTTGACCCCGCAGCAGTGCGTCACTGATTTCTTGAAAAAGAAGGTATGGACTGTGGGAAAAGTGCAACGGAGCTGATGGGTTGCACAGCTGAGAGTAATATGTAGGAAAATAAACTACAATTGTGCATCAGAGCTGGATAAGATCAGGTGTTTAAAATGTTTTTTTTGTTTCCCCCCAATATAGCAAATTTCCCCACAAATGTTTTGGGACCACGTTCATTCCTCACCTGGAAAACCCCCCTCCTCTAGAAACCATAATAAAATTGACTCACTGTGGTCAATTTAATTTTCTCTTCTTTCACCGCCGCACCTGAATCCAAATCTGTAAATCGTGTTTTTCCTGTCCCATCTTCCAAGGAAGTTTTTTTTGCTTTCATTCATGATGTGGCACAAAGTCAGAGAGTTAATTTTTTTGGGATCAAACTTTAATAAAACCAACTTATTCAGCATGAATTTACATTACAAAAGAGGACACTGATACTCCTACCTCAAAAAGTAATGGCCAAATGATGAGTTGAAGCTTTTTAATTGCATGCAAAAATGCCCATCTAATCTTATCACAGCTTTTAATAGGAAATTATCCTTATGCAACTCACCATGTTGGGTTGATGTGACATTAACAACTAAGTACAGAAAACTACTTCAGGTTCTTACATAGAAAGTTAAGGGGACATTTCCCAAAAACTATACATGAAATTAACACAGATAGATAAAATATTTTACATTTCTGACATTCTTTTTCTTTTTTTCTTTACTATACTTTTGCTATAGGACCATAATAACATTTGATACCAAGAGTTATTGATGACTGATCAGAGCTGATATGATTACTAGGATATTTTACTTACATAACAGAAGCAGAATGTTATTACAAGTACACTGCAGTCTAAATCCTAACTAAAACTACAGTATATACAGAAATAAAAGATTTATCATCGCAGATGCATCAGTCAGGAAGTAATTTTACTCGATGGTTAACTATGTATTGTCATGTCAAATAGAACTATGTCCTATGTAACCTGATTGCTTGCCTTTCATGTCAATTCTCAAAGTAAGATTCACTTGTAGTTCTAAGAAAGTAATATATGTACCTTCTTGTCTGCTGAATGTTCAAAATATGTCAATTTAGGATGTATTATATAGAATATTAGATCATCAAAGTTGGGTTCAACTCTGGAACTCTGGAAATAGTTTCTCTTCCCACACCCACAGTCTGTTTTATTATGTATGTTTAATAATAATCGTACGGAAGATTTCAGCATGACAGTGCAAAAATAAACCGAAATGACTTTGCAGGTCTTCCAATCATTAGGAGTCTTTTGTTCAGAGACACTCGCCTCAATGGGACGGAAACCGAGGGGAACTTCTGGGTCCTCTGACTCACCCTGGACAGCGGCTAAATGACGAGTCATGCTGGTAATAAGAGCCAGGTCAACATGCGGAGGTGATGCTACAGTTTCTGTTATGCTGAAACAAAACTGACACCGATGGTACCGGCCAAGGAAGGAAATTACGTTAATGAAAAATGGTTGGTTTTTTTGCTGCTGGCTTTAGAACATTCACTGTCCTTCAGGCTCCGTTTCACCCAAAGCCAGTCAGTGCCTCGAATAAGTGACACCTTGCAAATATTTAACCCTGCAGAACATTGTTATGGTGACATGCCAAACACTGCCGGCACAGGTGGGCAACAGTTACTTAGTGACTCCCGTTGCGAAGGGTTTTTGACCAGCTAACATGGCTGGCGCTGATGCGGGACGGGACCAAGCTGCTTATGCGTCTGAATTTATCAGGCGATTCATCAGGATAGAGATGGATGGGCCCCGATTGCTGATTATGGGAAAATGCCTAGCAGTTCCTCTAACTTTATCTTATATATGACAAGTATCAGATAAGGGCGTTTCTCTCAGGATCATTGGATAGCAGGGGGGGGCTGTGCACTTTGGAAAGCCATGCAGTGACTCTTTGTCCTGCGAAGCGCATGCATGAGTGTGAGGCTGATTTGATTTCTCTTTGAAATAACTAGAGGACATCATTTCTGGGCAAAGTCACAGCGTCAGTGGCTAAAATCACAAAAAGGCACTGCGTTCAAGCAGCGGCGGCGTTCCGGTCAGTGTTTGATATTGTTGCTCAAAAATAACTCCTTTAATTTCCAGCACTTTGGCAATAAACTTTTGTTGTTGTTGTTGCTTACTTTATTAGTTTATTTGAAAGAAACTAAAAAGCAAGGAAATAATTGAGTGAATAAATAAGTAAATAAATACACATGGAATCAACAAAACATTTTAGATGATATAAAAAGTTACACCTTACTTTTGGTCTGCTAAAACAGGGAGTTGGACATTCTGAGAAATCCCCATCTTGTAAAAGTTGTGTTTCCCTGTTTACAACTGTGCAGAGTGGGTACATTTTGAGTCAAACTACATGCTGATTTTGTGTGTGTGTGTGTGTGTGTGTGTGTGTATGTGTGCCAATATCAACAACAGGGAAACAAGAACCTGCTATCTAACAACCCGAGTCACACGGTCTCCTTTCTTAAGGATTGTACTGACGCATATTCAAACGTCCGTCGTGGCATTCCCTCACCGGTCTCTTTTAAGGTTTTTATTCTAACTTGTTTTAAGAAAATCTCCAATAACTGAGACATTGCTAGGGCGTTATTAAAGAAGGGTGGAGTCATGAAAACAGTAATGGCCTGACTGATAGAATAAATGATTACACATCATAATAAAAGTCATTTATGATCTTTTTATTATTATTTGCGGCCCTGTTTGTTTCCTCCCGTATTCCAGTCTACTCATTCACTCCAGCAGTAGGTCACCGTTCATGTGATGCGATCGTGAGCATCTTGATGCTAATTGGTGCTTTCTTTCACTCCAGCTGTTGTAATTTCAACGACACAACATTAATACTTATTCTACAGTTCATGTCATAACTGAGGTTCCTAAGTAAAGTCCACAAAGCTCATGTACACGACCATTTTGTGTGAATAACAAAGACGAAGAAGAACAAAGACACGGAGCCTTGACGGAGGAACTGAACGGGATGATCAACAGGATGATGAAGGATAAATAAAGCACCCTGGCATGTTTTTAAATCATGAAAAATATTTAAACTGGCAGTGAATAGACAGGCATGAATTTCATTTTAGCCACTAAGGTTACCTCAGCAAGAAACTGGACCAGTCAGACTTGTTTGTTCAGAATTTCCTCTCATGTGACACAGATGAACACTCGAATGCAGAAAGAGAAACACACACACACACCCATTTTCCTTCCAGACAGACCAGAGAAATTTCCTTGGCTAACAATACAGAATGTACATCTGTCTTGATTTTGAAAAGCTCATTGAAGAAGGAAATTAGAGTCCCTGCCCCCTCGAATAGCACATGTTTAAGTGCTGTTTTTTTGTGGTGGCGTTCACCTGTAGGACAAACTCAAATAAAATAGAATACAATGAACATTATTTTCTAAATTCTCACCAAGTTTCCTGGAATTGAAGAATAGGAAAACTTTTAACGTGGGAAGGGGGGGGGGGGGGGGGGGGGGTTGTGTTTGAAAATTGTTAAAGGCTGTTGAAGAACCTTTTGCCTAAAGGGGGTTAAATGAAGTAGATTTCTTGTAAATGAGGGTTAGGGTTTGTGTGAGTGAGTGAGAGAGAGAGAGAAACGCTTCTCATCCACATCCACAAACAAATGACTGCTTAGGAACAAACAGAACTTTAAAAACATGATGAAAAATGGCACCAGCTTTATGCTACAGTCCTTCACATTGAACATGACGGAACATGGTACAAAAAGAAATGCAACACTATTGTGAAATTATTTTGCTCTTCTGACCTGATGACAAACAAGTTCAACCTTTTGCTTGTCATAAAAATGCAACAGAAAACTATGCAGGCTCAGTCGTGTGGATGAAGCGGATATTTGACAATAGGACCTCGAGGTTCTGACCTGCCATGTGGAAGACTGAGCAACAAGAGGGCTGGGTGATAAGACTCAAGCTCTTGTGCAACAGAAAAGGGGAGCTTCTTGACTAGTTTTGCAACAACTAGTCATAATTAAGGGAATTCAAAGAGGACAGAACGTTCCGGCCTTTGCAAAACGCGCTGCTTTCTGTGAAATGAAAGGGATCTCAGCTGAGCTTGGCTTCAGTTTTCTTTAAACATCTGGGAATTCAGTCAAATCTGACGAAGCAGAAATCCCACAATATCAAAAGGGCCTCCTCGTTTGATCATCCAGTTCACGTTTAGACGGCAAAGCAGCAAAGTCATCCAAATCAACGCGGCGAATGCTGCAGCAGTGTCTGGGTCTCGTGTGGCGCTTGACATACGGACCCAGCAATTGACCCCGACCTTTGCTCAGAGGGCTCATTTTGCTCTACGTTAGTTAGCTAATCTACAGAGCAGAGTGTCGGGCTGTGAGCGTTGCAGTCTATCCCCGACTGCGTTTACCTCTCCGTCCTTTCGTCCGACGGCATTAATTAAATATATCTGTTGAAATTGAAGTGCAAACACACATGCATATCAGTAACGTGTAATATGTTTAAACTATCCTTTCAAAACCTTATGGTGTTGACATAGAAAATGCTTTATCAGCAACTTGTTGACCTATCCCTCTGTGTGTGTGTCAGTGTGTGTGTGTTTGTGCATGCATTGCAGGCTCTCTCAGCTCAAGGTCACCACTGTGTGTTGTCACTAGATATCCATGTCCGTTGCCACGTTATGATTCAGCCGGCACGGAGGTGCTTCCCATCTGCGCTGCTCCCTGCGAACCTGCAGTAACTCAGCCACGAATAAAGCTGGCTGGTCCGGTGGCTGCCGTCCAGGATTCTTCTCGCATTCACTGAGCAAGAGCCCAGCCGACGTTTCAGGGGCTTTATTTTTAGGAATATTTAATCACGGGGTTCCTTGGCCAATGCACAGAGATACAAGTATGAGGAAGAACTTATTGAACACAGCCGAGGGGAGAACTTCTGCCTTCAGCACGCTGCCTGTTTTTGAGTTCAGTAATGGAGGACGCTATAGTGGATAGATGCATGTGGAGGCAACTGGACACTGAGCCAGGAGAGACGTTAGATTGGTTACAGGAAATCACTGCCCTGCATTCTGCATGGTGGATTTACAATCTTCGCTCACGCTGATCATACACCCTTCAGTATTTAGCAATGCTTTTGACACAAAATAGAAATAGCTTTGAATAGGAAGCCAGTTGGCACTTTTGTTTACCCAAAAATAAATCATGCACTGCTTCATATAAATTCTCCAGCCTACGTTTCGGCTCCAGCTGAAGTTCTGTTATTTCTCAAAATTCCGGTCTCGCCCCCCTCCCTCCTCCTCCTCCTCCTCCTCCTCCTCCTCCTCCTCCTCCCCCTCCTCCTCCTCAGACTCCTCCTCCTCCATTTCCCTTTCCATTTTTGAAGAGCACAACAGCACTCTTCCTTCTCACACGGAAATGGGGCCAAGAGGGAGCGAGGCAGAAAAATGAGGGGGGAGGGATATACGGGAAGCCACAGATGGAAAATGTAACAAATGAAACAAAATGTTCTGAACTGCTGGCTGAATTGGTTGCCAGGAAATGAGCTCAAGGCGAAACTACAATAATGTCTATGAACTTCCCTTAAATCAGATGATAGGCAAAGCACATCCCTAGAAAAGAAAATGTACATTTGGCATCAACATTGTCGCATCAGGAATGCTTAAATTAGATTATATTCCCATTTAGAAACAGCCCCTCTGTGAAACGAGTTTTGTTTCCTGTGAGTTGGGAGGATATATATTTTCTGATAACTTCCAGTAAAGCTGTTTTCTAGCTACTACGCACCATTGTGACTGTAAAGACTATTAAAATATTAAGTGCTGCTCTTTTATAAAGGCCAACTCATAATTTCCACCACCTGCAGAATTTGAATGGGCGACACAAAGAAAACTTAAAACCCACCTACAGAGATGACTAAAATTGCAACATTACCTTTTATATTTTCTCTTTTCCTCAGGAGTTTCACCCACACATTGAGTTTTCTGGACATTTCTCTGGAACTCCTTCCTTGTCCATGGAGTTACTCTCACCCTTGCTCTATCTGTTTGGGGGCCAGGAGTATATCTGACTATCATCAAGCATTGTTTAGGGGTTTTTCATGCTTATTATTCACTTCTTGACATTGCAATACATCATAGTTTCCCCTATCGCCTCTTACAAATAATATTTTATGCATTCCCTCCATGTGATTTATGCCTGTCATCCAGGAGCCTCAAGCACAACGAGATAAGCTTTATTTCATTATATTTAAAACAAATGCTATTAAAACTGTGAAATTCAATGGGAAAAAAAAGAAAAGCGATCATTCAGCCCCTTTTAGATCACACCCACATCCACTTTGTTTCCGTTACTAATAAGGACATTTAAAAATAAAATGTTCTCAAATAAACCTGGGCCAACAATTATCCACCTGGAATATTATGACATCATCATCATTTATCAATCCTCAGCTTTCACAGAGCTGGCACGGATTTTATTGTACTGTTAAAACGTGACAGGCTCATGATAGCTAATACAATTATTCCACGGTGACATCAGAATTCTGTGACCTGTTATTTGACTCACAGTTGTATGAATTGTTTCAGCGTAGGTCTTATCACCTAACGACAGCACACAGCCTGCCTCTTTAACGTTGCGCTATCTGCTCCTATCCCCTCAGGCCTGCATGCCAGACCCAGCTGATAACACCTCGGTGTGGCTAACCTTTATCCGCTGGGATTGGCTCTACCTTTTGCGCTGACGTTGAAGCATTCTGTCTGTTTCCCCTCCCTTCTGCTTCTTTAAAAGGAAAAGTATGTTCCTGGCACTGCAGGCAAAACACACACACAAAGAAAGAAGGAGTGTTCAGAACCTTTTAGATATTTTCATTTCTGAATTCTTTACATTTTATTCATCTGTGATGACGGGGCTAAAATGCTTAGTCATTTGAGAGTGTGTTTGTGTGTGTGTGTGTGTGTGTGGGGGGGGGGGGGGGGAGGGTGACAATGTGGATTAATTTTGTATGTATACATGTTTATAGTGAGAATAGCGACAAGATGATTGGATCTTTAACACACATGAAGGTTCCCTCCGCATGATGAGCATTTACAGGAATCCCAAAGACTGTGATTAATGATGATTAAACAAGTGTAAAACTCAGAATACACAGATGCAGTCTTAGCTTGGCCCTTTGCTAACATCAGAAAAGGAGTGAAAGTTGCTGCATCAGACTGATGTGCTTCAGTGGAAAAACAACACCACTTTAATATGATCCCAAAAATCATTTGGCAGATTTTTAAATTTAAAATTAAACTTGTTGCTCAGTGCTTCTCAGGATTCAATCTACATTTGCCACATTTGTCAGTAATACACCAACACGTTAATGGCGACAACTATAATATTTACACGTCTTACGTATTCATGTTGTGACTCCAAAGTGGAAAAGAGGTCTAAAGAGATAAGTTGTTAGAAGAGGGCGATTTGGGAGAGAGAACACACAGGACACTGAAACTCCTCTGTTCATTCCCTCGACTCTCTTCCCCTATCTCACATACACTTTGTATTTCCCACTACACTACTATATACACACACACACGCACACACTGAGACACAAAACACCCACACTCGCACAAGGGAACCTCAGCTGCATATCCCACACAATCGCGTCCCGACACATGAGCCCACTCACTCCTCACGTCTGAAAGGCTCTCTTGTGAAGTGTGTGAAACAGTATGAAGGTGCAAAGGTGTATCAGGGAAGGTGGTGCGAGTGTGGATACGCGAGCGTGTCTTTCACGTAGATGGTGAAATCGCAAGATGATGCTCATATGTCACATTCCAAATCCACTTTGGGAATAATAAAAAAAAAAAAACAGGAAAATGCACATACTGAGACCCTACTGTACAAAAACATTCCAGCTGTTGTTCCCAAAGATGGGGCATACTCATATTGCATTAATCAAAATGCAAATGCACGAAGGCTTCCAATGGTACTCCAGTACACAGATACCCATGATTTATTTGTATTTGTGTGTATTTGCTGGGCTTAAATCTGGCTCGCTGGCATTGTTTCAGAAAGCTTGAGTAACTCCTCCTCTTTATCACCCTTGAACATTTTCTATACTGGTGCTATTTCATTTTTACCCACATGCAATTTTCAGCCAGTGTCAACGCTGAGCTAATGCTAAGGTTTGTTTGTTTAACCTCAGGATCGCCCGTGCTCCAGCTCACAGAGCTCACAGAGACTGAACTGCTGGGACGCTAATCAAAATGTACAACTATTCACACTTTGCTAATAAGCAACAGATGGTTGGCAGGTCCTTGAAAAATGTTGATCACGTTCGTCAGGTCACACCCAGCCTCATTGCAACCAGATGCTCTGCTATCTTCACTGTTGTTTGTTCACATGGGAAATTACAAGATTTCAGACTTCCAGATTGTTTCCAGGGGGGGGGGGGGGGGGTGCCAAGGCAGATTCTTTTCCCCCTTCTTAAGGCTTGCTGCTTATGGCAACACTGTGAACGCGTTCTCTGTAAATGTACAGTAATGATCAGGCAGCAACTTCCCAGCAAATTTATTTTACAGTTTCTTGCTGTATTGTAGATTTACAGTAAATAAATACACAGACCATTAATATATTCATCAAAAATGTAAAACTAATTATTTAATGGGCATATACTCATTGCACTTTACAACACCATTCCTACGTTTTCCCCACACAGGCTACCAGCAAATCACCAAACTCACCAGGAGCAATAACCAGTCGTACAATTAATAATATAAATTTATATATATTTATAACAGGAAAGGAATTTTCTACTTGTTGTGTCCCACTGACTCTGAGAACTGCACAGAGCAGCATCGCCCTAACCCGGAGGGAATTTTTCTTGACTAAGATAACTTTTACGAGGATTGTCATAAATTCTGTCCTGAGCAAACGTCGAATCAAAGAACGCTGCTCCAATTTACTTTAACCCTTGGCAGGTCTTGACTGACTCGTGCTGCTCTGCTTCGTGGGGAGTATGTTGGCGCAGTGGGATAGTGCTGTTGCCTCATGGCATGAAGGTCCTTGGGCCCGTCTGTGTGGAGTTTGCATGTCTCTCCGTGTCTGTCCTGGTTCGTCAGCTTCCTCCCACCTCCAAAAAACAGGCAAATGGAGTTGAATCGATCAGGTATGGCTGAGAGAGTGAATGAGCGTTTGTCTTTCAATGCAGCCCTGCGATAAACTGGCGACTCGTCCAGGCTGTGCTTGGCTTTGGTCCGTGTTCAGTTGGGATAGGCTCCAGGTGAAACCCGCGACCCAGATCCAAGTAAGTGGCTGAACTGATTGTTTGTCTTCAAGAAAATGAATTTGCATTTGTTTCACATTTAAATGTGAGTTCCTACACTTTTATTTCACCTCCTCATGATTCTCTGCTGCACTGTAAAGTGTAGAATACCTTCCTGACCCCATTGCTGGAATGCTGTTGTTATTGTGATGTAAATTTGCATCAAGGTTTTACAGTTAAGTGGCTTTGTTGTTAAAGAGCTCAAAGAACCACACAAACAAACTGCATTTGTTGAAAAAAATAAATAAATGTGCCGGACATCCTAAACTGGCCAACCTGTTTTTATTTATAATCTCAATGAAAGTGTCAACACCTTCTTTGTGATGCTTGGAGTTAAATGGCCTGACAGATGCAGCCAAAAATAGACGCACGCGCCTCAGAGAAGCATTTAGAGCACAAAAGCCTGAACGTCATCATTTCTCAGGTTAGCAAGCGTTACATTTCTATAAATCACGTGACATGAGTGACAGGTCATGGAGAGAGAAACTATTAAGAAAAAAAAAACAACCCTCACGTTCACAAAGTAAGGAAGCAAATGCCCTGGGGTTCTAAAAGTGGGAGTGGAGATTTGGAATCCCACGGCCGCCCACTAATGCCATCAAAACGGTCGACGAACTTAAAGAATTAGCCTCAAACAAAGAAAACTGGAGTTTTATGTTTTCAGGGGAGACTAACATGGAGCAAATCAAACCCTCTTTCCCCACATCACGCACCCTCAAACACTGCGGCGCCACCGGATGGAGGTCAAAGGCGACCTCCATCCGTAACACAAGAAAACAAGTACAGCATCAGTGAAGTGTAGGACCGAATATCCTGAATACAAACAAACAAAATAAAAATACATACAATACACGAGGTATTGCCTTCCATTACACACCATCGTTACAGCAATCAATCTATGGATGCCTGTTGTTCTCTATCTTAAACCAGGCAAATGAGTGCCTGGGTGTGGCTTGGCGTTGCTCAAGGTTCAATGGTTCCAAGGTGCTGTGACATCAGCATGTGAAACCCGTTTTCGGTTTGTGGCAGGAAATGTTGCCGTCAGCAGTGCGTTCTAATGTATGTGAGTAACAGCAGGAAAAAAAACTCGCTGTATCTCCATGCTGGCTTTTTGCTGTCAAACGATCTGTCAAAAAACAACAACAACATTATTATTATTATATTGCGTGTTTACAGGTCAAAACAACCTGAAATAAAAACACAAAATCATAGACTGGATGAACTTAAGGCTCATGATAAAGAGGCACATCTGTTCAACAGGCAGGCAGGAGCGTTTAGACTGACGGCTAAAATAGTAGTTGGGCAGACCGCATTATATAATGGAGTCTGAGTCACTGACCTGTTTATATGACAGATTATACACAAGAACATACTGTACACACCCACCCACCCACACCCACCCACCCACACACACACACGGTGAGTCAGTTGGGAATGCGTGCTATGTTGGTTTGTGAGTGCCCAGCATGAGGACAGCAGCTGGGCCTCTTCGTGCCGGTGCTTGACAGGCTCAAAGGAATGCACAAATGCATCTCGACGGTCAGTTTAAATTGAAGCGATCTTGTTTTGTAGCGCCAAATACATCAAATGTACCAGATGTTTGTAAAAAAAAATAAAAAATGAAGCACAAGCTTCCAAAAGACTGCATTTCACATCCCTCGTCTTATAAATCAATACAAAGCATAGATCATAAAAACATTTTATTTGATTTTTAATAGTTATGCATTAGTTTCGAAGCATTTATAGTTGTTGACCAACTAGTTGATTGCATCATAGATAATTATATTTGGTGGTTATATTGGGTCAATGGCTTCCAAATAAGTACACAAGATAATTAAGAGAAACTAAAATCCAGCTGCAAAAATATATATCATACTAAATACTTTAATACTTTTCTTCTGTCTTTGCTTTGTGATTTGATCATCTGATCCCTGGCCTCCCGATGTGGAACCATCGGAGAAGATTCAGTTTGTTTGTGCACTTCTCAGATATTAAATATCTGGAGGGGAACTATTAACAACTCATTGACATGTGAAACCAGGCCCCCAACTAGCATTGCTTTTTATAAAAAAGGTCACAAGGCCAAAAGGTCGGTGTAATTTTAAACGACGCAATACCTGATTACATGTCTTTTTAATCGTTAGAAACTAGAGATACCAAAATAATGCAGTTAAGAATATTCTTACTGCAGTGGAGAAGAGTTATAGAGTAACATAACATTTAAATACTCAAGTAAATGTAAATGTGAGTTCTTCCCTCGTTTGACACTGAAAAACGAGCATCCACATAATGTCCACTTGTTGACAGGAGGGCTAATATTAGCTGGATGTAATTAGAGCTGAAACAGACACACTGTTCAGTTGCTCTGTTAATTGTATTGGTAGCAACTGATTTTTTGACCTCCATATTGTGATGTTTTCTTCATCTTCCTTATGTGATTTTTCCATCCTCTTCTGTCACAAGATCCAGAACTTCCTGATGCTGGCAGCAGAATTCAACGAGAAAGGAAACTACGAAAAAGTCACTTTTCCGGCTGTGTGTTTGGCAAGTTATCAAAGTTCAATCCCGATTCCTCTGCAAAGCTTTTTTATCCTTGCTGCCGTTTCTAGTCTTTGAGATTTTGTGTCTATGTTTTTTTTTTTTTTGCTCTCTTTCCTCCATTTTTAGCTGGTGCGGTTATAGAGGAAAATATCATGCAGCATCTAACAGTGGTGACAGCTGTGTTACCAAGCAGATCAGGCTGTAATTATTACCTTATTGCAGCTGACATTGTTTTCCACTGATTATAAATATCATGATACTCAACACTTGCCAATCTGCCAAGAGCTGAAAGGAAATATTCTACTGTCATATGGAAAATGTCAGAATGTGAGGACCTATTATTTTTTACACAAGTCCATGGTGAGAAAGAAAAAAACAAAACACAAAGCTGCTGCAAATACCTCAGGGGCAGGAATCAAAGCTGTCTCATGACATCATAACCACACAAGTTATTGAACTGCATGATTCACAGGAATAAGGAGAGGCGGGAGAGTGTGGAAAGACACATGGGACATGATTATAGTTACTGCTGACTGACTTTTTATCTAAAGCATCAGCACTGCATTCATTTTGTACTATGAGTCTTCCGTAAGTACCTAATACTCGGTTCTTTGAAGGCTGTAAATAGAGAAATAATCCATTACCATGTGCTGTTTTGATAAATGTTCCACCCCCCCAGCTTAATTCCAGCAAAGCAGAAACTTTCAGATGTCACAGTAGCCAGCTCAGTCAGGAGTGATGTGCTCTTGCTTTACTCAGTTATATATGCCAGAAAATATTCCACGCTTCCCATGAATAAAAAAAAAAGAAATCAAACCAAGAAATCAAACACGCAATCAAACTAAATAAAGATCCTTTGGAAATTCTAAATGTCATACTGAAGGCTGTGGCTCTTAGCTGTTTGTCTTTAAACTGGAAATGTGATGAGTTTCACGTGGCATGCCGGACGGAGGAGGCCGCTTTCAAGGCCTCTGAGACCCTCATCGTATTCATGATGACATCACGGACTGAAACTTCCTGCTCATCTCTTTCTGTCTTTGTTGTCAGAAAAATCAGCGTGTTGCATCACGAGACAGTAAATGCACATCGCCAACCACCTTATTTTAGTTTGAGGTCAGCACAAGACAGCAGGAAAATACAGAGAAGTTTCCATAGTGTAAAAACACTTTATTTCCCACCAGCTCACAGTTCACTTTCCTCCCTTGTTGTGACGCCATACTGACTGCATGTGTGCATATTCTGCAGCGTTAAACCACAGTGATACCAGCTCACATGATGAGGACAGGTCCCATCAAAGAATAAAACGACAGTGACTCATAACAACAATCTCTTGATTTGAGTCAGCATCACATGAGACTGAATCGGTTCTCACGTACCATGCCACTTACTGCATGCGCTTCATGAAATTACTGCTCAGTGTAATGTTTTGAGATTTGCTGCCCCTCAGGCGCCATTTATACACTTCAGTAAAGGGCGCATTTTAGTTAAAAGCACTGAAACAGAAGGCTAAATGAGTGTAAATGGAGGTTCCCCCCAAACAACCTCTAATCTGACTTGACTTGAAATCCATCATGTATTGTCTCTGAAGGGAGTGCCACTGAAGTGTGTTGTAAGTGGGTTTATTCTGTCATGCATTATATAGTTATGCAGGGTGATGTCACACCAGTGCAACCTTAAAAGTGTTCTAACACCTAACTAACTAAATGAATAAAACACGTGCTCATTCCTACACACTCAGGGTTTGTTCATGTAGCCGATATGTTCTGGTGTGACCTGTTTCTACTGATGGTATCAAACTGGTATTACATGTGAGTCAGCCTCCTTTCTTCATGACTCCTTCATTCCAGTAAACACACGCAACATCAGGGAAATAAAAACAAATGTGAAAAGCGTCATTATGAAACACCGCAGCAAGATAAATGCTATGTAATTATTTAATTTTTAATAACTATTTCTAATGAAATCAGGGATGCCTGGCTTGGCGTTTTGTTAACACACACACTCACACACACACACACGAGTAATGACTTAAAATAAAAAGAATTTGATGTCTCATAAGAGGAAATAAATTAGATAGTAGGTGGGCGTGCTCTTTGTGTACATGCATGGATTGAGAATCACTGCTGTAAGATTTCTACACCACTGATGTCATCACCTGACCCAGATGACAGGACGAAGAGGGAAAAGGTGACAGGGCTGCTTTTATGACTTCAGGATCACTTCAGATTATAGCAATAGAATACACAGTAAAGTTAAATCCTGTGATCTGGCAGAAATTGGCTGGGGAATCTATTTCCATAGTGGAAACAATGAGCTAATTCACTAATTGACTCTTGCGCAGCAACCCTTCTATTTGACATGAGTTCAAGGAGTATTTTGTAATATATAGTTGATGTCAAGTTGCAGATTCAAACTGTTTCCTTCCATAAGGTTTTAAAAGTTCTCTGTGCTGTTTGTTTGCTGGTGAGAGATTGCATCAGATTACAGCTCAACTACAGTATGAACAATAGTCAGTGAACACATCACAGCTCATGCCTCCAGTCAAGTTCAGGTGCAGTTTCAGTAGAACCGTTCACAACAAACTGTTTGGCTCAGGATCAATTTTAAAGTCTTAAAAATAGTTAGCAATGTGCTGTGAATCATCACAGCAGTGCTCTCAGTAAACAGTGTGACAAAGTCCTAGTGTTCAGTCTGGTGAGTTCACTGTCACGATTTAGTGTTTCTGAATACGGCCAAAGTCTAACGCTTCGAAAACATCCATGTGAGAGGATAGAATGGCCACCGTAATGACAGAACAGAGGAACAAGTCAGGTGACATAATTATATTGTGACAAAGTCCTTCATAAATACATTTGTAGCTCATCTGCCATGAGATATAAATACTAGATTATACCAATATAGATATAAAATATGAATACTACCAATTTTAAATTTTGATTTGTTTTTATACGATACCTTCAGACATTTGAATTGTCAGGTGTAATTTACAAATGTTGGATATTGATTACAAAAATATTTAATTTTGAACAGGTCTTGGTGGAACAGACAGATCATGTCCCCTCAAATATGGCATCGCTGACAAATATCATGCTTTGATGACAGAATTAATACTTCCAGGTGTTCTGCGGGTACTTTGGTACTCCTAAAGATTTGTATTTGCAGTGATTGCATCACGAGATCATGAATGTGGCAAGGTAATGCTGTGAACTCTGGTGCTGTTTGCAACGCACAAACACTGCTGAGGTCAGATTATATCCCACCCTGGCATACCATGACAACATAACCTTATGCTGTAATACTGTCTATTAGATTATGTTCAGTTTTCAGCTGTGCAATAATCTTCTTATCGTCTAATTTTAGGTTTTCTTGCATGATAATTCCCCCATAAATACATTTCAGAACTGTCACTATTATTGCCATTTCGGTCACATCTTCATGAGTTCAGCCGTCACACACAGCAAACAGACTTTGCCCTGTCAGTCGCTGTGATGAAGGGGGGGGGGGGGGGGGGGGGGCAGCAGCTGCTTCCCCATCTAATTTACCATGCTTAACCTCAGTTGATCAAAGGTGCGTTGGTGTGAATGCGTGTGCCGTTTCTGCAAATGGTCTATGGAAGCATTGTTAAAGGTTAACTTCCTCTTGGTTATATTCATTTTTAGCTTCTGATCAGCATCATGTTGTGTGTGTGTGTGTGTGTGATGCTGGAAACATCTTTTTCATATGGAGTATGTGTGTGTCACAGCCTGTGTGTTGCCCTAACAGGTTGTGCGACTGCTCACTCATAAGTAGAAACTATATAACTTCCATTCGTTCCTTATTCCCTTCACATTTTGGTTTTCAAACCAGGAAATCTGAACTGAAAGTTGCTCAGGTTTCTGGAAGCAATAATATTGATTTTGTGCCTTTGTGTGTTCCCCTCGTGAAGCTGCATATTGGAGTCTCTGACTGCTTTTTTTTCTTTTTTCTTGAGCTGTGTGAAGCATCGAGGTTAATGATTCAGAGTCTTAATCAGAACTACAAACTGCTTTCCTGCTTATCTGTGGGGTCAAAATTTCACGCACGTACACTTCTGGCTGTATCCCAGTGATTGATAACCGCAGGCCCCAACCTTCAGCTTGTGGGACAATCAAGGCCCGAAACTGGAGCAGGAGTAAATACAGTGACTCCACACAAAAAAAAGTTTCTTTGTAACATCACAAAAAGCTTAACTAATTACAAGTAACACAAAAGCCTGCTGTGCAGTGTCGAAGGTAAGCGTTGGCCCAGCTCCCATCCCGTCTCGACAACACTTAGGTCACAATCGTTTGTTTAAAGTTTGTTAAAGTGTCTGCACATAATCGGTTTTTATAGCTTATCAAGCATTTTATTAAGCCACCCTTTTCACTTTTTCCCACATTAAGGTCAGGCTTCTAATTGGGTGCTGCTATTATAAGGCTGGATGGTGCAACTCGGTCCTGGGTGTTTAAAACGCAGAGACAAATTAAGGATTTTTACTGACGGACACAGTTTCTTGTTAAGCCTTGGTGCGAATGAGACCATGTGGTTACGTGTGTGTTTTTATTATCTCAATTAATACACCTTCTGCACGTTGAGTGTGAATATGTTAATGTGAGCGCTAATAATTTATTTTGTCACTATTGTACACGTTTTATTTTCTGGATGGTATTTTTGTATTCTGTGGCTGCTCTTGTAAATGCATGTACTGGTATGTGTTAACACAGGAAGAGTATGCGCAGTAGATTTGGGCTGATGTGGGTGTATCAATGTGTGTGTGTGTGTGTGTGTTTATTGGTGGGTAAAGTTCACACATTTATTGTTTTATTTTATCCTCATTGAAGAGTTTTATGCAGCCAGAAAGTCTGATAGTGCCCATATCACCTTCATTTACAACATGTATGCCGGAAAGCCTCCAGTGACGGTGTTAAAAATGTCTTTTAAACCTACAATTTTAAATGTTGAATAATCTAAATGTGTGTCACAACAAATGGGGATTTTTTTTATTTATTGCGTATCGAATAAAAATGATCAAGTGATGAATCCAGCCCTTTTTGTCATGATGTGTCAGATCGAAAACGAAATGTGTGCTGGAGACAGCAATGGCTGCTGATTATTTACCCGGGTGGGGTAAACATTTACATATGCAGATGCAATGTTGGTCTCGGTTCGGCGAGGAGCGACTCTGCGAGGATCAATCGCTTTGTTTACCGCATCACAAAAATGCCACATTTTATTCAACAACAGCTATGCAGCTCGCACGAATCAGCAAAGCAAATAATAATAATGCATCGAATCAGTATTTGCCGTGTAAAGATAGAATGGAGTGAAACTCTGCTCCTGTGTGGGAGCTGTAATCTGACCTCCTCTGTTCTCTGTTTGGATAGCTGGGCTGGCCTCACACACGTGTTAGTGCATCCGTCATCAGAAATCATACCACAGCAGATGAGGAAAGCAAAGCATGTCTTTGAAAATGAATGAATATTGTATGTTTCTCCACTGAAGAAGAAAATATACATATCAGTATCTTTCAATTGGAAAGTCTCGGTAGTTTTGACAGAAAAACAAAAATAAATTGAGTACATAAAAAAGTAATGTACGTTCAGGTTTAAATAATGCTGTGAGTTTTAGCTGTCCTTATGTGTGTAAGGTGTCGCATTGAAAGCTCACAGTCATAAATGTAGAGACTATTGCGACAGACTTTACACACAGTGTGACTCAGAAGTTTCACTCTGAGTGGCTTGTCTCATATTCGCAGCCATCTGTTGACTTGCACGTTTCATCACACGTGTAATGACCGGCTAGAGAAGCGTCCGTACGGTAAATTAGTTAACCATTTCTTCTTATTTTTTTTCTTTACTTTGTTTACGTGCATGATTTATGATTTTTAGCCCACAGCAAGCACGGCCAAAAAACATCTGTTTTTCATTTTTTCAGCATAGCGCCCTCCTTGGGATGCAGGCCACAGCATCTCCTGCTGTTAAGAGAGGAATACATTCATGAGAAAGGCTGGAAATCGCAGATATTTGCAATAAATCACACAAAGTGGTTTTTTTTCCTACCAAATATTATCTTCCCCCGTGGCAACAGAGCTGATGATATAGTGCATATTTGCAATAACCTGGATCAGAGGAAATACATTTGTTGATGATGCTTGATATTAAAAAAAAAAGATCCCCCAAAAAACAGATCTCCAGGCTGCATGACTGCCTTTTTTTCGGGCCTCTGTGGAGACTCTTGGAGGATGAGCTTCCCGACCACAACGTAGTGGCAATTCGTTCTTTAGACGGGCAGCTGGGGGAAACAGCTAACCCTATCCAAACAGGTGACATGTTGGGAAGCAGAAATCCAGGCAGACGGTAGCAGGAGCAGGAATGTGGTTGGCATCAGACCAGACACAGGAATGTGACGCAGGAATTGGTGACGTTATGACAAGATGGATTAAAAAAATAAAAAATATGGTTTGAATGAGATTTTGAGGTGCCAAGATGATTTATTTGTTTTTGATTTCACACGGCACCCAAATAGCTGTTTCTCCTTGTTTTCAAGTCTTTGAGCTTAGCTAAGCTATCTAGCTGCTGGCTATAGCCTCGTATATCTAGTCATCTGACTCTTTGTTTGAAAGAGAAATAGCACATTAGCCAATATTTTGAAGTTTACTGTATCTTCACACCTTTACTCAAGGAAAGTTACTTCCCACTACAATCCTCTTGTAATGTCGTTTAAATGAACTGTTTGTGGCGCTTATGTCTGCATGGCCAGCTTTATCACTTGGATGCTATCGTGTTCCCCCCCCCCCCCCCTGAGAAGTCTCTGCAGTGACAAGCAGCAGCTGTAATTGTTCTCAAACAGGATCAAACCATCGCTCTGCGCGCACGAGTCAAGACACGTCTGATTGTGTACAGGACATTATGTCCCAAGCGGGCTTTCGGTTTGGTTTGCGTTCGTTCCTCCCATGGAACCTTCCTTCCGTACCACACAAGGGGCCTCACTTCCTCTTCTGAAAGCCTTTCCATTTCCTCTCCGTCTGCGGCAGCCCCGAGCTTTAAAACCAAAACAGGTTAGACTATTTTTCATGCAATGCACGCAGATTTCTGCTGATGTCTAAGGAGCCAGTAGACAATCATGTGCATCACCCGCCAAACCTGTTTATAGCATGTGTTATATTGACGTTTGACAGTGCCTCGGTTTTGAATGACTAAAGACATACAGTAATGGAGAGCTGTTTATTCTATAACGAGAACATCTTTAGCCAAAGAGCTTTTCTCTGAAGAAATACTATCCAAACAAAGTATTCAGAAACATGCCAGTGTGTATAAACGCTGCCAGCAGAAGAGATTATTATTCTTATTAATGCCTCATTATTAATCATGTCAGAAGGATTGAGAAGGCGTTAAATGAGGTGAGAGAGAGAGAGTACAATGAAGTTGGGTTGTGTGGGAGAAGAGGCCTTGTGATGTAAAGCCAACCAAAAAGCATGAGACACTCCTCTCACTGGATGTGGTGGACGTGAGAAAATAACAGGCTGGTTGTGGAATGGATCAGAAAAGCAGAAGCACAGAAACATCTGACATTTTGCCACATAAAAATGTTTTCCTATTTCTCTGGTTTTTCCAACGCTGCTGCTGTCATGGCGTTCACATTCCACCTGTCTCGGACAAATTTGTTTGAGAAAAGAGACCACTCTGGGATATACAGAATAAAAAAAAAACGATGTTGATAAAAATAATACACTCATGTACATATGTATGTTCATTTCTACGCAATACTAGATGCTGCTTGCATAAGAGAGCTGTGATTTAACTTGTTATTATGAGATTATGTCATACTTGATGTGATGCTGCCACCTGCTGGTGGAAGTCTGTAGAACCGAGCCAGTCAATTGGAACAGTTTGTAGGCTACACCGGAATTCACACGTAGAACTTTAACACAAAAACAGATTTGAGAAATCCCTAATTAAAAAAAAAATATATATAAATCACACTGTTTTTGTAAAAGCCCTTCATTAGTTTGCAAGATAAGACTGAAAGCAAAAAGCAGAAATAAATGAACAGTTCAATGCCCACGTTTACAAATCAATACTTACCCAACATCAAACCTTTCACCCTGTAACCAAGGTGAGTGGATTTTGTAGCAAAAATAATCCTTTAAATCTGCGCAGATTTTTATCCATCCACTCAAATACCAACTCAATAAATATATTAATCAAGACTAAACGCATCATTCCTACAAAAATGAAAGAAAATGCGTTACAAGAAACCCTTCAAAAACTCGACAGAATACAGAAGTTCAGTCATTCTGCATGTTTTATGCGAGACTGTTTTCACCCATTTGACTATGAAAAAAGGCATGTAAAATTAGAACCACACTTTCTTCACCGTTTGATTTGTTGATTATAAAGCTTTCATCACACAAGCATCCAAAGTCCGTCCTGTCATCTAACGCTAGAGTCATGGGGCAACGGAGTCATCAGACATTCTTATTTTGTTTCAGAGATCTTTAGTCATGCAGACGAGGAGCCAACTCCAGTATGCTGCAGGGAATAACCCATCATCTGCCTGGGCACATTTCTCCTTGGACACACATTTATTTGACTTATTCTGAGGTCCCATAGAACCTGCTGTCATGACTCAATACAAATATCCCATGATAAGCGCTGGGGAATGATCTTCAGTCTCAGAGGATTGAGAGAGAAACTAAAAAACAACAACATTGCAGTAATCCTGTTAATCCTCAGATTACCCCCAGCTAATCACATGTCACCTTAGTTTTTAATTTACTTCTCCATTTAAGTTCCAGATGGGAAATCATTGTGACTCCTCTTTATTCTTTTCCTGCAAATGAAATGTGAAGTTATTTCGGGAAAACCAGAGAAAGCAAATGTTTTCCTGGATAAACACAACTGAACCAAGAGCAGCCTGAAAAGTTCTGAAAGTTGATGTGTGGATTTGCAATTAGCTCCCCCCCCCCCCCACTTTAAGGTTTTAAAAGGGAAATGTGTTCCCCCCCCCCCCCCACGTCAGGGATCTGAATCGTCGCTACAACAAAACACGTCTGCGTTTTGACCTTCTTAGCGAAGCTGAAATAGCTCGGGCCGTTTCGCAGGTGTTCATGTGCGTGCATCTCTGTGGGCGTAAACTTTTCAATCTTGAATTCTACCCACTCGTTTGGCCTTGCTCGTGTCTCTCCAAGACTTTGAATGCTGTTGATTTTTGTTTATACGCTAGGGGGCCATAGTAAGGTGTCTCGAGCCCACGGATTTCAGAGCACCACCCCTTCCTGAGCAAACACACCAACATGTAGATCTGCGAACACATACGGTGAGAGCTGCACTTATGTAAGCTCCTCACCACACGCTCACATTTGAACCATTGCACGGTTTCATAAGTGTCTTTCGTAAACATCCAGGATCTTCCTGGAACCCCCCGCCCCCTCACAGTTGTTTTTCATCTGGCAGCCGGGGTGCAGAGGGCGAGAGAGCATGTGTTCCCGTGGGTGGGAAAGTGAGCGGGAAGGACTGGTGTCAGAGGTTGTGACTACACATGCAGACAGAACCACGTTGCATGGGTGTCAACTTAATGAATGAGCAACGTTCACAGTCAATGGCGGGGGGGGGGTTCTAAAAATAAAATTATACTATCAAAATCTGAGCTGCTGTAATGACGTCTTGTGCAGGCATAAAGATAACTAGTATAAAGATGGATGTTTACACTCGTCTTGTAGGTTTTACCATCAGACATCCTAAATGTCCCGTTAGACGGCAATAACTTTGAACATTGAGATCTGAATGCGCTCTGAACGTCCCAAAGGTGGAGGATTTCTTCAACTCTTTTAATTAATTATGCAGTGAAAAATACTCCCATAGCGAAAATCATCATTTTAAATAGAAAAATATTATCTTTAAGTGCATTTAAATTTTTTAAAGTTAAAATAATATGTGCAGAACGATGTCCCAATACTGTCTTTTGTTATTGCCTAGCATTTAGCATTGCTATATTCTTTTATTAAGCATGTAATATCAAAGCATGACATTCTAATAAGCGTTATATTTTGCTACAATTTTTGTTTGGCTTCTTTTGTTCAGATTTCATGACTGCATCTTCTGCAGCATTCATAACACACAGCATTTTCCTCGCTTTAGATGATTCGGGCTGGCAGATTCAGGGTCAAACATTTTTACTTGAAAAAGAAACATTGCAAATGTTGATCAGAGACCAATTAAGGCTTGGAATCTGACAGGGAGAGCAAACAAGAACAGAAAAAGAACAGACTAGTCTCATTGCTTGGATGCTGTGAGGAGTCCCAGATGGGTTGCTTATCATCGGTTATGATGCTCTGTTAAAACCGGAACCACGCAGGAAATTGGGCTCTTAGGCCAAACTCAGAATACTTAAAAATGTGTTTTTACTTGCAAAAAGGTTTCGGTTTGGGTGAAATCAGGGGAACAATCCAGAGTAGATGACAGAGGCTGAGTCTAAAGAGTATTACATCCTACGCACAGGAACTAGGGCTGGAATGTGAGACAGCAGTAAGCTGACTGTGGGGAGAAAGAAAATACGCAGGAGAAAACCAATCAGGGTGGGGTAGAGGATCCCGACGGCGAGAAAACACAAAGGGATGGACGTCTGAAACAAAAAGACGGGTGGGGGGGATAAAGCAAAAACGATAACTTGGAGTGTAGAATAAAAAAGATCAGCGTGAGCGTCATTGCTTGACGTGACGGATCACAAAAATACAGTTTGTTCCCATCTGACATTTTCTCTCCTGGTGGTCTGCGTCCGTTTGGTCAGCACACAGGATGAGATTGTAGAGTCTGAACGAAGAGTCGAACCATGTCAGTTCCATGCGGCACACACAGCATGTGATATGTCAAAATAAGAGCCTGTGTGACGTTCAGTGATCCGCTGCACTCGGGTCGCAGCGGCGTGAGCTTTATTTAGCATCTAATGAAACTGTTTCTCTGTGCATCATTGCAACAATCAATTCCGATCACACTTAGAGAGATGGAAAAACATCATGTTTTTGGTTGAACAGGTACTATACTTAAGTATTTTAAACAAGTCCCCAACATGGAGAGAAATTATGCCATTGCATGGGAGTCTGAACACCTGGTGCTTCATGCTCAAGGCTTTTATACACCGACATCTGCCCTCGACCTCAATACAACGGACCAGCACCCCCACCAGCACCAGCACCTCCATCCTCCCACCCCGCTGAAGTGATGCCAGCATCCACCCTTCCCGTCATGGCTTTCATTCATCTACTGTACTCTGACACGAGGGCAGCCCGAGGGACAAGCAGGCAATAAATGTACTTCCCTTTCTCTCATTGCTAGAGTTCAGCTGGGGGCTCAGGACACACAAGCGCCAGCACAAAACAACACAATCTAATCATGGTATCTAGCAAGAATGTTTAGAGGATATATAGAAATTGCCTTGCACGACGAAGTTTTAGTGAACGGCGAGACGTTTACCGAGCCTTGTACGCTTGATATCTGTTCTTTGCATCCACCGATGTTTTTTTTTGCTCCTCCAGAGAGGATCCACTATCCACTATCTCGGATCTTCATCACCCAGAAGCTGTAAAATAATGTGTTTATTACAAACTCAGCTTTACATCTTAACGATTGTGTTGTGTTTGTAATTCTGCTCCCACATATGAGCTCATCCAAACTCATGCCCTTCATCTCTATGTGTTATCAACTGTGTGTCGGATGCGCGTGGGTAGGCCGGCTCGGATATGAGAGGCCTGCGTGAGTGTGTTGGTCCTCAGGCTTGTCTACGTCTGTGTGTTCATGTGAGAGTCCTCATGTTTGGCGATGTGCGTGCGTGGGTTTTTGTGTCCATGGCCGTATCTTCATGGAATGCAGGATATCTCTATTTTAGGTCCCCACGTTGACAAAGCAGCAGAAACAGCACGCTTATGTACGAGTGTGGCTGCGGATGCGTGTGGGTGTGAAACACTGTGCTCTTGTTAGAGGAAGAGACATTTCTACAGACTGCATGTGCACGCTGAGGTAAAAGCGTGAAGGGAAATACGGGTCGCTCCAGCAAATAGCATTGAATGAAATGGAATCACAGATCCGATGCTAATGTGGTGAAATGAAAGTGATCTAGAGGAGGGAATCGGGCATTGTGGCGTGAGAAACGTGCACGATGTATCAATCTCCCAAACAATCTGCAGACAAGAAGAAGGCAATCTCCGCTGCCGATCGTCCCAGCAGTGCGAGATAGATTGCACGACTTTGGTGACATATGGATGGCGTCTCAGGCTTGTTTACAGCATCAGTGCTGTGTTGGAGTGTTGAGCGGAATATAATGACCTCCTCAAACTTCAGCACCGGTACTAGAGAAAGAATGAGAAATTTGTTGTCAACAAATAAAATGAAAGGGGTAAAAAAAAATAAAAAATGAAGGGATTTTCTACAGTAACAAGCATCATATTTGTAGCCAAACTCTAATAAAGCGTATTCTCACATGCCAGAGAGCTCCACGGCTGTTCAGGAAATTATTGAAATACGGCGGTGTGTCAAACTGATTCACTGCCTGCCACGATGCTGCAAAATGCATGAGCGCCTTTGTTCTTTTCAGTCTGTCCCATGGATACCGTCCTCCTGCTGTAGATGCTCGAGTGCTAACACATGCACGATTTAATCCTGCGTACTGGAACATGCAATGTCCGCTTGTTTACAACGTTATTTTGTATAAATAAAAGTATGACCTGTTTCTTTCTCATTGTTTTTCAGTCAAAGCCACATTCATATGAACAGGAAACACCTTATATCCCTGGTGTTTTACATACATGCTTAAAAGGGCTCTGTGGTCTCACACTCCCGCACCACGGTGAGATAAAGTATGACATTCCATCACAACAGGCTGCATGACTCTAATGTCCCTGCACAAGGCTGGTCGTTACCACGCCCAGATCCAGTTGCAGAATGATCCTAATGTTCTGTTAGAGATGCTTCATATCGTTATCTTTTCATTTCCCCAAGATGAATTCCTTCCATTATATATCATTGTGATATCGATATCAACTTTTCATAATCATCTCCATTTTCTTATTGTAAGATAAATCCCCAGAAGCTATAACATTCCTCACTTGTGTTTATTCCCAGCTTGTGCTTTCCACATCATTCCAGATGATCGCCAGCTCAGGCAGATGCTGAAACTAAAAGCTTTGGCGAAAGTGTGGAAGAATCAATCACCCGTAATTATCAGTAATGCTACATACGTTGAGTCTCCCTTCACGAACCTGACAGGAAGGCATCTGGGCCTGCTGTTCAGGCAACGAGAGCAACCTTATAAAGCATAAAGAGCAGACTGTTGCTAGGACAGCGTAGGGTATAGGCGTGTGAGGAAACAACACTGTATTCACTTCATCATCGCTCAGCCTTTATCTGTGTAAAGACTTAATAATTAGAAATAATCTTTTGTACTTCACCAACTTCTTTCTCACCTTTAGAGTCAAATATGAAGCCGTCAATCAAATCAATCTTGGCCGAAGAAAATCTGGGTGATTAAAGATGTGAAATCAGACAAAACAAGACCAGGAAAGCCAAACTGATGCGAACATCGCCTTCCCTGAAACCCATCACTGGAATTTGGAAGTGTTTTTGGCCTGTTTGCTAGATGTTGGGCAACATTTTCACTGTTACGAATGGCCTGTTGGAGGGACGTTCCTCCAGCGTCTCCACGTGTGTCCTTCTGGGTGTTTCAGCTTTTGCCTGCAGTCCGAAGACACACAGGTTGAATTGGAAGATGCCAACATGAGCTGTTGTGTGTCTTTGTGTTTCAGTCTTGTGATGAGCTAACGACCAATCCCGGGGCGTACCTCACCACCAGCTCTCAGTGACCCCCCCCAAGGGATAGGTGGCAATAGAAATTGGATGCAAGTAAAAAGATGTTTTGATAGCCCAAAGAGCTGTGGAAATTACAAGATGTCTCTCAATACATAAAGACAAGCTTTCTTACCCTGGGGTCTACCCCCCCCCACCCCCCACACACACAAACACACACACAGATCAGTCCTGGCTACACTACCACACACTACTATACAGTATCACCTTATAAATCTCCTGTTAGAGTCAAACAAACAGCTTAATATGCTTGCTTGGCAATCACATATGAATAACTAATTAAAATTAATTGCACCAGTATATCTGCGCTCAAACTTTCTGCAGGAAGCTCCGTCTTTATATCTTTTAAAAGATTTTGATATGTGAAAATCTACCTGCACAACAAAGCTTGGATGACGGTAGCAACTTTGCTGAGAGGCATAAGAGATTGAGCCAGGGAAGAGTGGAGGCCCGATCAGGACTTGGTGAGGATCCAGTTTAGGGGAGGCTGGGAGGAGGTCAAGCAATGGAGCCTGTTCCAGAAGAGTGCCGAGCGAGAGGGTGGCTCAGGCAGAAGGGAGCTGTAACGGGAGCTGAACTCAGGCCAAGTACCTGCGGGAAGAGGATAACAGGAATTACAACTAGGAACACACAAAGTGAAAGACCCTGAGGCGGAATACTTCTCTTCTCTGAGGTCGGAACCAGGTTTTTGAAGCAGTGGATGCCGATGATGGCTGAAATCCGGAGCATCTGCCTGCACTCCTGAAATTACAGTAGGTTTTCACTTCATAAAGCTGTGAAGGAGGAGCTTGTCTCCTAAATGAAGCAGGAAGGTTTTACCAGCGGTGGGAGGCGTCACCTCAAAACAACGCATTGACCTGTCAGAGCCATCGAGGTCTGTGCCATTAATCATTAATAAGCTCAAGATGCTCAAGAGAAGAAAAAGGATGCCAGGAATTACCTGCCACTCGTGCTGTATGATAAGCACATTTATCTAATAGTTATTGCTGAGAGCTCAATCGCAATGTTTAATGATTCGGAAACATTTCAGGGAGCACATTAATCCGATGCACTCACTTTATTCATCCTGTTTGAAATCGGATCGTTGCTCCCAACAAGATTTATCTTGTGATCAAGTCAGATCCGGCATGTTCACGGGCTGAACAAGTGTGCAGAACCAACCCACCCACCCACTCAGCACAGGCACAGGCAGGCCAAGCTGGAGGACCTGACACCAATGTTAATTATTATTCTGGGGGACTCACCCCGGAGACGGCGCTTTCTGGCAGAAAACCATGACCTCAAACTTGAAGATCCCCGGCTCCCTGTCAGCTCCTTCATCCTCAGTTGCAAGCCGCTCCATTGTGTCACAGTTTGAAAGAGTCAATAGAAGCAGATTCTCTGAACTGGAGCGGGCGGGGCATATTCTGAGTCCCCTGAAGGAGATGCTCTCCTCACCCCATCTGCGTCTTTGGATCCGGACCCTGATAGCATTTTAGTGTGGTCTAGTATAAAGGGTGTTTGACCTTGAGAATAAGGAGACCTTGAGACTTCTATCAATGGCCCCCGGTGTGCGAAACTCCCACAGTACTTTGCACAGGGCTGCCCTGAGGTCAAGGCTGTAGGTCTTCATATCAGAACAGATTTGGAATGGATGACGACACTCCCTTGGCTCCCCTTGAAACCTGCAAGGGTAAAGAGACTCTCCGTTGTTCCTTGACAATGACAGAATCTGCGTCGATCTTCCCGAATCCGTGTTTGACCCTTGAAAACGAATAACAAGAACGCAGTTTCCATGAAGACAAAAAAAATATATTTTTCTGCACACAAACAGTTTAGAAGAAATAGCTGCAAATTGCAAAGCAGAATATGAGATAAAAAGCAAACAGTATATTGTACTCTAGGACCTTTTTTCATGTAGTTTGAATGCTGGTGATAAATGTTTGTGTTTAAAAATCAGGCATGAGTTTATATATTGGTAAATGAGCACGTCTACTTTCAAATGTAAATTGCTGGAATGATAGAGGGAGCTTTGGAATACTAAAAAAATGTTAACAGCTCTTGAAAGCTCTTTTTTTTCCCTTTAAATTGTTCACAGTTGCTGCAGTTCATTTTCTGAATGCTAGATGGCGGTAATACTTTTCAGAGCTAGGAAAAAGAGAGAGAGACCGAAAGAAGAAACAATGTGATTCAAGGGGAGGCAAGAGAACGATGTAGGGGGACATTGGGTCAGAGAGATGGAAGGAAAGAGTGAACTGAGGGGACGAAAGAAGAGCGGGATAGGCATGAAGGCAGAAAGAAAGGGGGGGGGGGGGGAGTGGGCTTGGAGGTACAATGGAAGCAAAGACATATTTAATTTAATATTTAAAATTTACACTCGGGGTGTCCTCTCACCAGAGAAAAATAATAATAATTCTGTGTGCATTTTATCTGATCACTTTCCCTCCAAGCTTCTCTCTCTATAAACCTACCATGGTATGATGGAGAGGTTAAAGCATCCATTGGACAGTTAGTGGTCAGTGCCTTAACACGGTAGGATGACAGTCAACGCCGGAGGTTGCCTTCGTCTCATGTTTACCACGGATGCAGCCGATGTGCTGTACAGTGGCTGGAAGAAGGATGCAGTGAAATAGGTCAAATGTGCATTGTTTGAACAGTCGACTGGCAATATGCACTCTGTTAGACTTTATCATGGGGAACGGGGCCGCTAACGGAATCTGACAACAACTGCTTTCCTGTCTGCTGATGATATTTCATAGAGACAGACATGTTTATGAGCTGAACCCATTGAAGTGATTAAAGTTGATTATTTAGGGAAAAGCGCTCATCTGCTTTCTTGCTGCATTCCAGTTCAAAAGATCAATAGCGTCATCACGTCTGTTTGTGGCACAATCACCAGGGTGAATCCAGGCAACGCACGTCTCCCCAAGCTAAAGGCGTGCGGGAGATTTACTTTTAGTGATGACACTACACTTCAGGTCTGGTTAGGTGAGCTCAAAATGCTTGCATGCAAGTGTGTGGCTGTGTGTGTGTGTGTGACATAACTCCAATGTCAGAAACTAGTGTCTAATATGATAAACTGAAACCCTGTCTGTGAAAACCTTAATCCATAATCTTTAATATTTTCAAAATTCACCCTAGATAGGCTTTTAAAGCGGTTGTAAAAACCCCCTCCTTCCTTCTGCACAGATAAAGTGGCTGCATCTGACTTCAGTTCCGATCAGTTTTCATGCATTCAACTAAAGGTCAATTCTAACGGCAGGGAAATGCAACACGCCATCTCCCCGTGCGCGGAAACAACCACTATTTTGTTCAATGTCCCAACCGCTTAATCCGTTATCAGGTCGCGGGCCAAGCTGGAGCCAATCCACTATTTTGTAAGTTGTATAATTAAAGAAATGTTAAGCGCGTAGATTTTCTGTAAATATTAATTGGCATTTTAATCAGTGTGTCCTCCTAAGCCATCGGAAATGATGGACCCTTGATGACTGGACAAAGGCTTTGTTTGGAGCAATGGAGCATCATTTAACTGCTGTTACGAATCTTGACACATGGGGTGTGAGACTGTTTCAACACGCTGGCGACGTGTTTATGATAAAGATATATGAAGGTGCCACATGGTCATATTGTCATTCTGGGCCTGTGCTTCCGACTCCATCAGTGTCCTCCAAGGAAATCCACTCATCCACTCCACACAACTATTTTTCATTGTGGAAGAAAAAAACAAACTGGCCTTGACTGAAAGCACTTTTCATAAAAACTTTTATCCCATCTTTATGATACAGTTGTTTGGTCGGCCGCTGGCGACCCATTACAACACGTCAGTTGAGGACAGGGAGCTGCATACACACATTAATAACCTCATACAGGAGTCTGGCTATTTCAGGCACAAGGGCCTGAGTGTAAGGGTTCCTGTGTTCACACACACACACACACACACACACACCGTCATCGTGACTCACACACCTACTTTGTGATTCACAATTCAGAACTTTATGGAGCTTCATGAGGCTTTCGTCAATGTAAAACATAATTTTTAGACCCCTTTGAAGTTTATGATTTATTTCAATAGAATGTATAGTGCTATTTAATTCTTCTTATCTTTTACATGTAAAAAAAATAAATATATATATATATGTAGCCAGAGCAAATTATACCTGATTCAACTTACACAGATTGCTCAACGTGTGCGGACTCATAGTGCCACTTGAGATTTGACTTGAGATGCTCTTGCCTCACAGCATGATTCAAATCTTGGCCCGGAGCCTTTCCGTGTGGAGAATTCCCTGCGTCTCCATGTGTTCCCTCTGGATGTCATGAACTGTGCAATACATCTAAATCGGTGGCAATAAATTGAGCTGATATACGGTATGAAATGACCACAAATTCATATTAAATATTCATACCTAATTATATCTTTAGTGTTTTTAAATGATAAAAAAAAAATACATAAAGTCACACAGTTTTCTCCACGGCAGCGGCGATTTATCCGGTTCAGACTTTCCACCTCTCTGACAGCTTCCATTTCTTTCCAATTCAATCATTCTGATGTGCTGGCAGAGCCATCACACTCATCAAGTCATCTAGTAATATGAATTCATTAGTCATCTCACACACACACACCACAGTGGTGAATCAATTATTCACCATTAACAGCTTGAAAGATCATGAATAAACAGCATTAATACACTATAACCAAATCCAACTGCTATTTTACTAATTGAAATGAATGTAAAGCCTTCATCCCAGGTTCTTCCTCGAAACTTTATCTGTAGACCCCGCCCCCCTCCCCCAGCCAATCATTTCTGAAACTACTTATCCTGCACATGGTCAAGGTTGCTGGAACCTTCAAACCCAGACTGCCTAGATTACCATATCGTTTGGTACCCTCCAATAAAATGTAACTGTTTATATGACAGTGAATCATCATGAAAGTCAGACATCATGAAGACCCGGATGTCTGCTGGAGGAAACTTTCTGTTGACGGACATCTTTGCATTTCAACCTCTTCAGTAAATCCCAATCCACTGTCAGTTTTGTCTTGGATTTGAACATGTGGAACTCTCCCACTGCTCAGAAAGAATTGCCTTCAGTAGATATACAGTCTGCATCCTCCTGGTTTGAAGGAGCAGCAGGATCCCATGGCTGGAAGCGGAGCTGTGCAGCCCCAGCTACCTGTCAGAAAGACCTGTCTGACAAGATGGACTGTTGGAAACATTCTAAATTTAGCACTTGATCATATAGAGACAGTATTTTAGCTGAAAATATACCTTTTCTACTGTCCAGGTAAGTACATCACTGATAACATGGTAAAATAATCTGTCAGGATCTCTTTGAAGGTAGAAATTATTCATTTGCTTGGAAAGCAGAAATAAATCACACATTTCTGTGTTTGCATTGTATTTCTCTCTATTTAAAATGTTCATCTCTAATTCATTGGCAATAGTCATGCTTGTGCCTCATGCTGTCTGTGGGTGGCTGGCTGGCACTATAGGAAACAGACAATAAAGGAAAAAGAAATAGCTCTCCACAGAATGTACTGGACGTGAGTAATCTGCTTTGATGGCCATGGTGTGGGTTTCTCCATAAATGACGTAACGTGAATAGATCTGTGCAGCAGGACAAAAGTCATATTAAGGGATAGAGGGACAGAAAGACAGGAAGTCCCAAGGCGGAATTCACGCATCCCTCAGTCCTTTTAGTGCCTTCACTCTCGGGTTTCACTGAAATTCTCGTCTTTCAGACTCGATTTTTCCACCTTGGCTTCCAAATGCAGAAAATGAATTCCTCCTTCTCTGTCGTGCACGCTGAAATGCCTGTGACACATCCAGCGCTCTTAACCTCTCAGGTCATCTAATCTGCAGTTTCTTTTGCTTATCCACTCTTTATTGGGTCTTATATAACGTACCATTTTAAACTATATTCAACTTTACTCATCCTTTTTTTTTTTTTTTTTTCTTTTTTTCTTTTTTACCTTGTCTGCATTCGTGCTCCACAGTGACGCACATAACGTCAGTCACTGCTAGAGTTCTATGCAATTTTTATTCTTATAGTGATTGTGACCGTCACCTGCCCTCTTGGCAGCCTAGCCTATTCCTATTTTATTGATTTTATTACCTGCTTACCGCTGTAGAGGGCTGTGCACACCGCAGTGAACATACAACATGGACAAACAAAAAGTGACAAATACACAGTGTTCTGAGAAGAAAGTGCAATGGATTTATTTGTGCCCCTTAATTCTACCCCTTCCATCCAATCATCACCAAGAGTTGTCCCAATACACCAGGTTCACATTCGTCTCTAGAGGAAAGTATGGATCACCAAGTTCTCAGATCTGAGGAAAAAGAGAGAGAGCATAGTGAGAGCCACAAACACTGACCCAGCAACCTCCACTAACTCAGAGATCTGTGTGCGGGGTTGACTCTCTAAACGAGTTTTAATAGGTGCTGGAGTGGTGGATCTGGCATGCGTGAAACCTCCACCTAAGAACGGGGCAGCCATCCCGGACCCAACAATGGCAACATAAGCCCCCAGATCACCCCAAGCAGCTACAGCAACCCAAGAACGACCACCATGGCCCCACCAGAGCCACACGCAGAAGAACCAGTCCAGGGCCCGGGGCGACTTACACCAACACAGCCGACGAAACCTAGGCCAGCGCAGCGGCACGGGGCACAGCGGGCCGGCCGGCGCCCCACCAGCACCCAACACCACGCCCCCCCACAACCACCCGCCCCCCTCCCAGCACCCTCCACCCATCCCACACACCCCCCCACAGTCCCCCAGCCCCCCCCACGGCCCAGCCCCCCCCACCCCCCACCCCCGCCCCCCCGCCCCCGCCCCCACCGCACCCCTCCCCCCCACCACCCAACCCACCGCCGAGCTCGGGCAACCCCCCAACCCAGCGAACCAGCGTCTGGGGAATGGGAGTAGACAGTGCAGGGGCTTCAGCCCTATCCGACCCTATACAGCCATTTGGGAGGAGAGTATTATTCCCTGGGATGGAGAGTAGGGAGCAAGAGGCCGGACCACCGTCCCACCCCAAGCCCAGCCCGCTAAGGCCCCACATGCCGCGCCAAGGCCAAAAATAAATAAATTGATTGTGAACTTTACTCATCCTTGCTTACATGCGCCCTCCCTCAACTCCATATTCTCCATCATTGCACTTGATGCACTGTGCGCCCCTCCCACCTATCCCTGCCCGCTTCATGTGAACATCTCCTTTCCTAATCTCTTTTCTCATTCCTATCCGCTGTAACTTTACCCCTAATCTTACCCTGAAGTCCTTCTGGCACCTTTTTTCTGTCTTTTTCTGGTCCGTGTCTTCCTCTTTGCCCTTTCCTGTACTCCATCTGTTAGTTCCCTTCGGGCCGTTCATTCTCTCCCTGAGCTTGGATACGCTACACAGTCCACTGATAAATTTCTCTCCCTCTGGTTTCTCTGGAAATGAGGCATCCTCCTTTCAGCATACCATCGTTTGTCCTTCCTTTTGTTTGAAAATATTGTTGTCTGGACACTGATCCCACAACATTACAAGTGATTTATCTCCACTGTGGTGTGTTTCGCTCATATTTGCCTCCAGAATAATCTTTCCAGTAACAACAGAGTCTTAATCTAGCCCAGGCATGGGCAAATCCAGGCCCGGGGGCCATATGCGGCCCGTTGGTCTTTTTAATCCGGCCCGCCAAACTTGTCCAAATTATATCATTAAATAAAATTGTATTATAATTAAACCTCATTCATTTGACCTAATCCCTGTAATGCTACCTGTAAAAGGCCAAATCCTTTAATGCAATAGCTTTCATGTGTCATTTATATTAGCTCACACAAACACTCCATCCATCTGTTCTTGGTCCGGCCCCTCTGTCAAATTTTAGAACCTATTGTGGCCCGCGAGTCAAAATGTTTGCCCACCCCTGATCTAGCCCTTGTCCTTGTCCATAATTCCACACTACTAAACGAATCTGCTGTCTGGCACATGGACCCTTTGAATTATTTATGTCGAAATCAATATCTCCAAAGTCACATACAATTAAACTGCTTAAGTTCTATAATTCATGACCCAACGTTAAAAGGTTTTCACCTCTCCGCCTGTTTTTACAGAAAACATATTTTGATCCACATTATGTCAGGCTGCCATAAAACAACAAAGACGCTAAAAAATTGCTGCAGCCCGATGGACGAGTTGTGTGTGTGATGACCCCCCCCCCCTTGGTTGGCAAGCAGCACGCAAGCATGCTGCAGTGATTGTGAAGGGCACAAACACTCCCAACCGCACCTACACAAACTGATTAAAAAGAGGAACAACAGCAGCAAGATGAGTAGTTTTCCTACGACCTCAAGAGAAGAAGTTCAAGGTCAAAGGAGGGTTCACACTAACGCAGAAATAAGACAAAAGTTTAACAAGGCTTCAGGTTTGTCTGATAATATTATGTAAGATGGTTACGTATACCTGAGTGAATATACCTCAATACCGAAAAAGAAGCCCAGATATAATTTTAGACTAAATATTGATTTATGTTTAATAGTTCAATGGCATTTTGAAATTGGCTTTTTGGCCCTAACAGGTAAATTATGCTGCCAATCTAGGACTATATGACCTATTGTAATGATAGCTGATGAAAGTGTACGGATGGATACACAGGAGGAGCCTAGCAAAGAGGGAACATTTATTGTCAGTGTTTTTCCAACGAACCGTTTATAGTTGTTGGCAGCGCCCTCTAGTGGCAAAAGTAATTTCAACAGGAGCAAAAGGGGATTCAAGTCGTAGAAGGGTCCAGATTCTATCAGAATGTGTTGGACACTCACAGTTTAAGCATTTGAAATATGGCGCTAAGATTAACCACAAGATTGAACTGCAAAGTTCTCTGGCACATATTTGGTTAATGGTTGACTTTAGAAAATGATTTTGCACACATACTATGATCATATATCCTGATACAGCTTGCCACTACTACTTCCCCTATGTTTGGGCAGTGGCATTCTCTGCCTTAACTACATATCATCTGCCTGAAATTATTTTCTTGCTGCTAATCGTTTTTTGTGGACCTCATTATGCCTGCCTAATTTACTTAATTTTAGTTTTGGATCAAGCATACAGTCTTTGCTTTTGGGTGTACATAAACTGTAAAACGGCTAATTAAAGTTTCAGGCTGTATATTAAACAGCACAATTTGAATAATTTCATGCACATTTAACACTTATAGGCCAGTCTAAAACCAGGACTCTGCCTTTTTAGTCTCTTTATCACCCAAGGTCACCTTGTGGTGGTTTGAACTCTGGTACCCGACATAGATGTGCATTTTAATTATAGCTTTACATTGGTTTTAAATGTACAATAACAGCACAGCATTGATCAGACTCATGCTTGTTTTATGCAGCTAGCCGGTATCAAATAGCTAGCCAGTCTCTCTCCTGCCACTGACCTTGAACATAACCCCACTGGCCACAAAGCTAGGCTTCAAGTACTTTTAACCTTTCCCACATTGTCATTCCTCCGACAGGAAGCACACAGCTACAGTAAATCAAAAGAAGGAGAAAGGATCCTGTGGAACCATACATTTTGGCATCGTGTCTTAGATGTTTTGGTTTGTGGGCCAAATACATCACAGTCAACTTTATAACAAAACCATAATCATTAATATTCATTATATGTCAAGCAGATTTAAGACAGACAGCATGGAATCTGCCATCTGACAAAGCACCCTTTTCTGCTCCACAAATATTCATGCAGCCGCCTGTCTTGTAAATCATGCTTTCCTCCGCATCGTGTTATTCAGACTGAGAGACTGCAAAGAACAACTTTTTGCCACAAACTAATGTGTCTCAGAAAAGCTCCCAAAGTGTACAATTTGAACACCAGATGGGCAGCTCATCTTTAAAATCAGTTCCAAAGCTTTGAAGGGGACACTCTGTAGTCTGGGGAGGGACGTCGTAAAGGACAGGGTGAAGTGGAGAAGATAGATTTGCTGTGGCGAACTCTCTGGGGACATGATGAAAGTACAGTGGTATTTTCATCATTATTTAATTTTTCTTTTACAGCTGTCGTACAGCCCATTCTGATTTTACCCGATGCGGACAGCCAGAGGTAGCATGATGCATTTAATGTTCCTCGGTAGGAGGCACACTCGCAGGATTTAGACTAATATCACAACCATCCAGCCGTACACCTTGGCACGGACCCGAGCTTAGAGGTAGGGAAGTGTGGACGCCCACGCCCTCAAACAGCCAAACACACACTGTCGTCTAATCCAGGCAACACACGCCGTTACTACAGAACATATGGGGCATGTATACCACAGAACTCCGGGGATTCACACAAATCTCTTATGAAAGAATCATTGTGCTTAATTGAGCAGATGTTTTTTATTCATGATTCACTGCACTGTCAAGTATTTAATGTGAGCCACCACAAATATGGGGACGAGCCAGCTCAAAATAGATTAATGCAGGAAAACCAAATTCCGCGTGTGTTTTTTTTCTTTTTACTGGTCTGGTGCCCATCTGCGGCGAATAATCAATCTGTCCTCCAAAAAAACCCCATTGTAAATTGGACAGTCGAGCAGAACTAGCACCACGACACACAATCAGTTGACCAGATGGGGAGTCCAGATCCTGCCGCGCTCGTCTGGAACGATGTATGTGGAAAATGCTGGAGCCACACAATGTTCCTTTTACCGCTGAAATCACCTTCGTCATCTCTTCCAGCTGTTCCTTCAGCCCCAGGTACCTTCTCCCCTTTGGATGTTACTGTCAGCTGGCAATTGCACCATTAAAACAATGACCCCTGCTTGTTTTTCTTATTGAAAATGTATCATTATACAAATGGGGTGGTTTATAAAAGGTGTAAATAAAATACAGAGGCTGATAATTAAATGTCCAAATTTAACAAATCAGTTGCATGCCCCTTATCACCTTTTTTATTCAGCTGCCTGAAGCGTGCTCTTAACATTTCATGCATTCATGCATACTCCTCGTTTCATCCCGGATCACAGCTCTGACATTCACTAATCCTGTATCCTGTTTGTTTCTACCAGAAATGAGTCCTTCCTCTATCAGCTATAGCATCTGCCTCTTTGGCTCCCTGATGCCTTCTTATTCCGACATAGCTGATCTGTCCTGACGCCCGAGAGCAGTTTCCACGTTCTAGTTCTTGGTGTTGGTGATGACTGCAGTGACGCCTCCTGAGGATGAAGCTCCTATAGTGGCTGCATGTGTCTGCAGAAGCTGCCAGGAGAATTGCATGAATCCTGAACCTTGCATTTGATAAGACTGCTGCCCTATAGGTTTAAATAATGGTCTTATCCTCGGTTATATTTCTGATGGGTTTCCACACTGAATGCTATTATTATTCTGAAGCATCATTCAGGCGTCATCTTCCACTTACAGTCTGCTGACCTTCTCTACTTTCGTCTCATCTGACTAGTCCTTTCCACTGTGTTTTACCCTCCACTTAAAATGATCATCCTTGTCTTATGTGAGCCTGTAAAAGTCGTGGGATTGTTATTGTGAAACCCGTAAACAAGAAGGACACAAACAAGGACCGAAATAAACAAGAGGAAGTAGCACCGAGTTAATCAAAGAGGCAAGAATAATTGCAAAAATCTATGGGAATTTTCAAATGAATTATACATAAGATAAAACAAAAAAAATACTTTGCCAGTTTTCATGTTGTAAAGCCCAGATTGCGGATAGAAAAGATGCATCATTCACTCTAGTTTGAGTTTTCCAGTCAGATTGAAAACTGCCTGTTTATTCTGATTGCAATAGCTTGTAGTAGTGAAAAGTGAATTAGCCTTTGATGATCAATGTGCTGCACAAACACACACACACGCACACACACGCACACACACACACAGAACAAGAGGCTGACAAATTAGTCATGTATAAATGTGATTTTTGATTTTTTTTTAACATTTAGTCAAAAGCAAAAAACATATCTATTTACAAATGTCTTTGTAACCTTTTTTAAGAACTAAACATCAACAGCCACGCATTAATGTTGTGTTCATTGATGTCACCATCGCTGTGTTCTAACGTTGGCGTGCTGGCAACATGCAGCTGTTACACTGCACTTAGAATCCATGCTTACATGGAAACATGGTTCTGATCAGTGATCAGTGGCAGGTGCTCAAGTGAACAGAAAAACTGGAAGGTCATTGAAACGAGCGGACACGCAGGAAGACTGACTACAAAACAAGGAACAGGAAGAAGAGACAACAACTGGAAAAGGAAGGAGAACATCAGCTTCAGAGCCAAACAGATTTGATATGCAGAAAGAGTGACTGGACATGAGCCGCCGTACTGAACATTCACTTCCATGGTTGGTAATAATCTGCATTTTCTTCTTTGCTTGCATGATTTTTTTCTTCTTCTGTTTGATTGCACAGACGTCATTCGGAGGGTAGCGTTGTCCCGCTGATCCGCCATCTCCATCCATCATTGCTAATATCTTTGACAAGTCGCTATTGATGTTCATGCAGAGCTCAGGATATTAATGAAGTGAAGTCTCTTCACCTCATTTCATCTGATAAATATCAACAAATGCCATCAATTAAATGGCGAGAATAGAAGGTAAATGGTTAGAGAGGGCAGACAAGGGCAGACAAAATATCAGGGGAGATGGGGGAAGCGAGAAAATGTTATCTTTTTGGCACAATTGATGTTGAAAACAAACCATTAGAAGCTGGATCAAAGTGATCCCCAACGAATAGCAGGCAGAAATATTAAACTCTTAGTCTGATCTAATATTTGAGTGACAGCAATTTCTACAGATGGAGGTTTTTTGAAAGATTAAAATTGCAGGTTTCCTGCATCACATGATGTCAGTGCTGTAATTAAAATGTATATTAGTACTAGGATCAGGCACCCTTAGAAGACAGAAGGAACTTAAAGTATTCCTCTTAATACCAGCATGTCACAATTAACGTGGAACCTTGGTTTGGACTATTTACATATTCCATCACCTTGTGAATTAACATGTAAACCCTTTTGCAGGCGAAACGGATGCACATACAAAAGAATACAGCTGCTCGTCTTTCCCAAGGCCATGCTCTTCAAGAGAAGTCCATTAGAATGCAGCGATTCTCAACGGCGTGTTGCACCGTTGAACCAAGCTCCAGGGAATTCCTCACGCATCATCTTAGAATTACCTAGAATTATTTCTTGTAAATTTGCGCTGCAAGCTGGAGAGGAATCATGTCGATAAAATGTGAATGCTGTGAGATCAGTTCATCAAATCAACACGACAGGCTGCAGAGCCACCATGTGTAATTGCTGTGTCTGGGAAAAAATCCCAGAGCTTTCCTTCTGATTATCCTTCACCACATACCGGTGCATATCTCTGCATGTTACACTTGACAGCCATAATGATTTAATTTATGCAGCATAAGCATTTGCCAATTAGTGAATTGATTAGTGTCTGTCTTCACAACTTCGTCACATTTGAAATCGTTGGCAATTTTTGCTATTGACATTCTCTCCTTTACTGTTGAAATAAAAGCTAACCACATCAAACCGAGGGATATCACGCACAGAACGACATCCTTCATCCTAATGAGGTAATGGAAATATTGACTGCATTTCCTTAAATGTTGGCCATTTCTTGTAGTAAAGGGCAAATTATCAAATTTATAGCGGCATCCACCATAATGCTCCTCTTGCTAACTTATTCATGTCCAAGAAATGATCACACTGATTCTCTCCCCCCCCCCCCCCCCCCTTCTAATTTAAACAGTCCAGGATTCTTCACCGCCCCGGCCTATAACTGCATGCCTAGAAATTTTAGGTACAAATTCTCCTGAGACCCAGCCAGTTAGCATATCCTCTGTAGTGGACATTTGTCCATTACAGATGACATGTTAACTGGCGGGCTGGGTCCCAGGAGAATATGTGGAAGTTTTCTGTTCTCAGTGCAGGGGTCTGTAGAAAAATCAACAAATATTTACCAGGGTCCGAGAGAAGACATAACACAACCTGACCAATAAGGCTGCCTACAGCAATATGTACAGGAAAATGAAAAGGGGACCATAGATTGAACCCTGTGGAACTCCACAGAGAAGTAGAGGCCAAGATGGCAGCCTACACATTTGGATGTTCTAAAAGGAAGGGCTGTTTCTTTAATATCAAAAGAAGAAGTAGTAAAGTTTGTAGTTGATATCTGTGGTGCGTGCGTGCGTGCGTGCGTGTGTGATGGTGAACTCTGAAAGAACTCTGGAGAGCAGGACAGTGTGCGTCAAGAGAAAAATGTAACTGTTAAAACTGGATCGAATCTTATTGATTTTGACAATTTTTAACAAAAGACAGAAAAAACATTTTCACAGCCGGTTGGGGAGGATATGGATAGGCAGGGCTTAGGAAATGGTATAAAACAGTAATGTTAGACTGCGCCTGTTGTCACTAATTAAGCCAGAAAAGCAAGCAACTCTTGTTTTGTTCGAGCGTGGACCGAAATTCCTAGAGACAAAGCTCTATTTTCTTACACTTGTGTCTACGTGTGTCCGAATGCTCCATAACAGTCAATAATGCAAGATTAACATTCTAAATTCAAAGCTGTTATGTCGGTTGAACTATTTCCCAATACCATATACAGGAATACATCCCCTTCAACAAATACGTCTGCGTCAAATTTAACTTTCCACATGTACAACTTGCCATTCTCTTCCGTTTTATTGCCCTTCTGCTGAACTCACATCTTATTTTTTTCCCACAGTCGTGTTGTTCCTGTCGTTGGGAAAGTGGGCCATCCTTCCAGTACTTTCCCAACACAGTCTCTCCAGTCCTTGTTTAACTTGCACACATCAATGTGGATCCATCTCCTCTCCTCTCTCCCGCCACTTTCGTCTCCCCTCCCCTGTCACCCAGCCACTTTGTGGCAGCAGGTCCATTTTTGTTCCACAGTGGTGTTTTTCCGGCCTTTGCTTTGTCAAAGTGTTGCCAGCCGTCCCCTAGCTCTACAGGCCCCCGGCTATCCATTCAGCGTGTCCACCCCCAGACTCCCTGTTGCCTTTCTGCCTGTTTTTTTTAATCCTTTCTCTCACCCCCACTCTTCTCCCCCCTCTCTTTTCCACTATCATCTTTTGCACTTTTCTTAACTTGGCCTTTTATCCTCGCCCTGTTTTCTCATTTTGCCTCTTGTGTCTCCATCACACAGGACCCATAAAAGATGTATCACTTGGAAAAAAAAGAAATATAATAAGGAATTATTTTATTTATTATTAATACACATTTTTAAGTGGTACAAAACAAATATTTTAACAGAAATTTATTGAGATACTAGAAAAGGCCCATGATCAGGGGGTGCATGCTGGTTTCTCCGTAATTCATCATCCAGCAGTTTCCTAGTTATCGCATATCCCTCTCTAAAAGATGGTTGGTTGCTAATGGCTTGGGTTTCTTCTATCACGGAAAAAACTTGTCTAATCAGAGGGTTAAAAATACACCATAACCCACATCTATCTATTCATCCTGTCATTTTCTGTAACTGCTTAATCCTTTGCTGGATCTCAAGCAAACATTGTCAAGAACATTTTCTTACACTGGACAAAGTTAATTAGTTTTTTTGGACATACAGAAGAAGACATCTGGAATTCCTTGATCCCTCTGAAATAACTAGATCAATATTACAACTCATAAGGAAATCTGAAACTCCATTAGTCATTCTGTGTTTGTTATTCCTGTTTTCATCTCTTAGTTTCAATAAACTCCCCCCTTTCTTTCTTCCCAACACGGAGCCGGAGTGGAAATCGATTCAGTGAGTTGAAACAAATTCTGAAAAACAAATTAAATTTCTTGTGACAACTTCCACTTCCACTTTTCTGAGGCGCTCGCTACTGTTTTGAACCAAATGTTTAGGTCCGTGCGACCTAATGGTGTCGTCTACACACCTCACTGTAATGCTAAGATTCCACTCTAACTTCAGGGCCTGTGCTGTTAAATAAAAGGAGTTTGCCACTTAAAATCTGCTTAATTCATCCCATCCCAGTCTTGGCAAGATGACTTATATAGGATTGATGTGAAACTGGCTTGAAAATCCATCATTGACAGCAATGAATGTAGCAGGAAAGTTGTTAATGTTTGTACAATACAAATATAATGACTTTGTGTCTCAATTTCAATACGGCAGAAGTGATGAATTGCATATTCTTTAATCCCAATTTCTCACAATGATGAATAACTACAATTTTCTACATATTAATAACATTATGATTACTTTTTGCGTAGCTGCTGTAAATCAATTACTATCTCTGCCATGGAACTTATGTTTTTATCCTTGCTTTGCACAAGGCAGGTAGTGCACTCACAAACAAATAGGGGAGGGACCCCCCCCACCCCACACACACACACACACACACACACTTCCCTCAATTAAGATGAAAATGAATATCCCTGCCATCTCCTAATCTTTTATCCCATCAATAAATCAATCAACTGCAAATGTGATGATATACATCATAACTGCAGAGGAGTCCGTGAATGAGGTCATAAAGATTATCCTTCCAATTAATAGGGTGAGATAAGACGCAGGAGGGTAAAATAAGAGGCAGCATCTTTATTAATAAGGAAAATGTTAATTATGTTTACTGGAGCAATTCCCCAGCAGCAAAAAATATTAAAAGACACATCAGCTTAACTTTACTAATTATTCAAATCTCCAAACACATCAATATGATTAGTCAGGGTCTACTATCCATGTCTTGTGTTCTGTTACATATACGGACAGCCACACCCACGCAGTCCAGGTTCATACAGTGAAACTGTTTGGAGTAAGCACGCCGATCAGTCCTTCATCGTAAGTGTCTAAAATATTTGAATCCGAAGCAAATTCTGTTTCCTCTGAAGCCTCTCAAGTCACAGCACCTGTATCCTGATGCTCCTCGTGCCAACCTTTAGCTTTGCTGCTTCAATTGTTCACAATCCTTTATTTCATCGTGACATCATTGGACAACGTAAGCCTTTTATGGACCGATCCATGTGGTCAGAACAGCATTATTGTGATTCAGCTACACAGCCTTTATAACACTACAATGAACAAACTATTACGTCATCATCTTTAAAATTGTAGTATATGGTGATTGCTGTGGCTTTCTGTATTATGCATAAAGACAAGAACCATCCCTAGTTCAGTTTTAATTTGGTATTCCTTTAATCTATTAATTGCAATCACTTATTCTTTTAACGTCAAGCAAATTAACGAATTAACTTAACTTAGACAATTAACTGTTCCTTTTTGCTTTTTTCCTGCTCCCCCTTTCTGTTGCGGACTGTTGCGAGGGGACCCCAGGGAACAGAGGACGGAGACGGGGTAAACATTGAATTTGTATTTTACTGAGGCTCGTCAGAAAGCTCAATGTCCCGGAGCTGTACACAGGATAGCGGGTCGGCTGGAGCCCAACGAAAATAACTGGGTAACAAAAAGACACAGCCGAGAAGGAAAAACCAAAAAGCCAGCTCTAATACAAACCGCTCACAACAAAAGGAAAACACTGCGCACGACCTGGGTGCACGGGTCAGCTGCGGTCGGCGAGGCGAGGCGAGACACAGGGACGGGGAGCGGCAGAAAGACGTGAACCAAAGAATAGTCAGACAGGGAAGAGCGGGCGGAGCAGGGTTTATGATGGCTGGTGGTAATCTGCCTCAATCCGCCTCAGGTGTGTCCGGGGTGACCGCAGCCAATCCGCACGCCGCAGGTCCTGGAGTGAGAGGCAGACACAGGTGTGCGTAATAAGGCAAATCATGAAGTGCAGCAACATGACCCTCACACTTTCTCTCTCATTATTGTCCACTCTTGTCTTCTGTCTCTTCTTCCCCATGGCAAGATTCAAGTGCATGTATTGCATGGTGCAATATTTGTGTATCTGTATGCTTGAGCCTGAATGTGTGTGGTTCGCATTCTCTCATGCAGACTTTGTGCAACCGACTGTATCAGAGCTTCTCTATAGAAGCATTTATGTTTGTCTGTTAGTGGACCTGAGTGCATTTGTGTGTTCATTCTTATGTGCAACATTTGTCCTTGTGCATTCAAGCATATCGGCATTTGTCAAAAACTTCACGGGTGCATGTTTGTGGGTGCGTGTTTCAGCCAAAAGCGCACCTGCAGGTGCAGTCTATTCAATTTGGCAGATTCGGCAGAAGAGTAGGTCACCAGTCAGATATTTGTTTCGTCAACACACGCCATGTTCAATAGATACACACAAGTGACAAACAGTGAGTGGAGAACAATTTCATCCACTTGAATGGAAAGAGACAATAACGAGGCTTCCGATTCAAAAGCTTTACTCACCTGCACAATACTTTACTGCTTTTTGGCTCCTAGCATGAGCATGATTAGTTTCTTCTTCTTTTTTTTTTATCCTTCTCATCCTTTGCAGGAAGTGCAAACGTTGCTGCGCTCGCTTTATAAGTGAAGATATATTTATTTTGTTCAGGACACATTGTTGGATATTCGCACCCCTAGGAACTTGGTGCTTTGAACCACCTCCGCTGCTCTGTTGTTAATAATCAATAATAGTTTTGCATTGCATAGTTTTAACAGTTGTAGGACATGACTAGGCTTTGTTGTTGAACATGATTATAAATGGCCTCAATTTAAAAATCAAAGGGCAAAAATAACTCCAGAGACAGACAATTATGTAGCGGGCGTCCGTTTTCTCCAGAGAATGCTGGAATTTTTCAAAGGCGAATGAGAGCAATGCTTCATGTTGCGTTCATGGAATATCGGATTGGAAAATTATGCCGTCATTTTGACAACTCGAGTCTTGGAGAGCAGCTCCTTCTTTTCATTCAGAATCCTTGTCTTGTTACACACATAACAAATTTGTGCATCCTTCTAATCGGGTTTTTGAACTTTTGAACCCCACCGACATTCAATCGCTCACTCATTCACACAGGCAATGTGGGTGAAATGTCTTGCCTAAGGACACAACGACAGTCTACACATGTGCCCGAGCCGGGAATCAAACCGCCAACCTCTCGATCATAGGACGACCCGCACAACCAGCTGCGCCACCGCCGTTATGACGGTTCAATCAAATTCAAATGCAGCAGAGACTCTCAGGAATGGGTCAATCTTTGGATGTTTTTATACACAAAGGTATGGTCATCTCCCCCTGCTTTGTAAATACTATGTCCAAGCAGAGCCAAATATATTGACATTGAATTATATTTGATTTTTTTTGATTTTTGTGTGTTCGTGTGTGTGCTTTTACTGTACTAAAATCTGAGGAAGCCGTGGGTGTGTGTGTAGGCATCCAGTACTTCTGCCAGCATCACAAAAAGTGTGTTCGCACCATTTATGTTTGGAACAGTTTAGTCAAGCTCTTGAACATGTATTCTTTTGGTTTGGTTCAATTGAAGGGTGAGAAAAAAAAATCCCATCGGAACATTGTACACCCACAGCAGAGGCAAATGAAAATGTGAGTCTCCAGTCCTTGATGAGTATTTGGGCTCCATCTGCGGGCTATGATTCAGTTTTTGTTCTTTATTTATGACTTCTTTTTATTTATTTCTGGTTAAAACACAAAATTGACACATGATTATCCATCATTACCAGCATTTTACATACTCTATTTTTTATTCATATCCAGTGCTTCATTGCAGAGAAAAATGGCGAGGAGAGGAATGAAAATAGGAGAATAATGGAGTACATTACATCAGATGAAATGGACACAAAAATACTGGGAAAAAAAGGAAAGAAAAACATGAAATGGAGCAGCTCTCTTTCCTGTTTGGTGTTATTTTCCCCAGAACATCCTGAGAGAGCCTCTACTGTACATCATGCTTTTGGTTTAATGAATCTGCATCCGAATCTCCCAGGGAAAGCTCTATAAAAAAACAATGCAACAATTATTTCTCTCCTCCTTGTTTTTCAGAGCTGACACACACAAACACACACGCACACACAGCTTTTGACCTGCTCCATCTTGTCTTTCTCCTTTTTTCTCCTCTCTTGCTCTCTCATGCAAAAAAACTGCGTAACCCACGAGGTGTGCAGATGAAAAGCCTCGCAGGAGATATAAAAAAGACACATAAAGAAACAAACCAAAACCAAACAAACAAACAACACACTGACCAGTTCTTCCAGAGAGGACATGCATCTTCTAAATGTGTTTTGTGACAAAGGTTCAGGTCAAGCGTTTTTAATGATGACGGTGTTCAAAGAGCGTGCAAATGTGACCAGGTTGCTGGGAAGTCAACCCGGGACATCCGCCATTTATGCACTGAAATGATCAGGGTAGCAGTTAGACACACAATATCGTCCTTGATAGATCTATTCATCCAAAAGTTTCAATCTATAAAATTTTGCCAGGAATATGTGGGCACCTGAATGTTGTCTCTGACACATGTCCAAGCATTTTGTTAATGGGGGAAATTGATGGCACAGATGGTGAGTAGGTGAAGTGAAGCCAGGCTGCATGATGATGGTTTTCACACATTTAATTTATCAGATATCAGTTATTATTTAAAGATTATTACCCTGGATGATAATGTATTTTTATTCATTAAAAAAAAATCCTCAAAATGTATCATCTCAAACATGTTTTTGTTTTGTTTCATGATTGATTTGTTTAGTGATACAGATGTTTTATGGGTCCAGAGGTTGTTTTTATTACTAAAGCCTCTGAGTGCGAAGTTGTTAGTAAACAATGCTTTGAAGAAATGTTTGTTTTGTTTATGAAACTCTTTGATCTGAGTCATGTTCGGGGTCACTGGAGGGTGAAGCTGCACGAGAACGTTTTAGTTTTGTTTGAGATCAATCAGCAAAAACACAATCAAAATGTATTCTTTGGGGTTTTTGTACATAAGAGTTAATTGTTTGGGACACAATCGCATTGTGAAACATGCAAACATAACGTAAAATACTTAATAGCTCATTGATCAAAATGGAGGTAAACGTTTCATTCATCATAATATTGATCGCTTGTACCTAATGGAATGCATAAATTATTTATGCAAGACAATAAATACGATTGATCAGGTTGTGAAAACCATGATGCTGGTTAATCAATCTTTCCTGTCTGTGACCTCGTAGTATCTTTTTCACTCAGCATATTCTACATGCACTATGGATGAAAGGAATGCTCTTTTTTTCCCATTTGAATACATTATCTGTGCCTAAGGAAGACCTTTCGTCGCTCAGTCTGTCAAGGAAAATCCTTAGATTAGTAAAATACTTGATGGAGAATCAGAGATAAAGCTCTACATGAGACAAACTACAGGGTTTGTGTGATTCCATCTCATCCCGATTCTTTTGTCTCCAACATAGATTTTCTTTTTTTCTTCAGTGGATTTCTTTGCATTTTTGACTTTCAGCTTTTAGCGTGCGGGGTGTGGAGCTCTGAAACAGTGACAGAGAAGTAGATGATGAAGGAGAAAGTAATATGTATTTGGCTCTATGAAACTGCTGAGTGATGCGCTTCACTGAATATAATAAGGGTGCGCTTTTAGCTGCTTTTGCACTATCTGCCTTTATTTATTTATTTGTACACATAAAACCATGACGATTAGTAGATCATCACTGAATTGAAAGAGGACCATGTCTGTATTTAACTATTTACGCTGGAAAGTTGGATCACATCACTAATAATTTGGCAAGGCTTCAGCAGCGAGCAAGCGGGGAGTAATATGATGATTGGCTGATGAGCAGCAGGTGGTCACAGCAACACAGGTGATGGAGATGAGCCAGAACGAGCAGGGAGGTGGAGGCGGGTCTGAAAGGACGAGATAGGCTAGAATAGGTAAACACTGCTCGTCTGCACCCGAGTCTTGACATTGTAAGGTTAAAGCTAAAAGTCTGTCGAATCATTCTGAGGCAATATGCGCTGGTATCAGACTGGCAATCTCTGCAAACCTTCAACTAACTGTTTATTTAGTCTTTTCTTGGGAATTGAGAATTAGACATCACGTCATCCGTCTTGGGTAATTTGCTCAAAGTCGAGGTGTAAATGCACCAAGGAGACACCTGGGCCACACATTGTCCTGTTCTTTAGCAGTTTGTAGCGTGTGACCTGTCTTGTCAGAAACTTGTCATATTAATGTGTGTGTGTGTGTGTGTGTGTGTGTGTGTGTGTGTGTGTGTGTGTGTGGGGGGGGGGGGTCGCAAGAACAGGAAAAACATTTCTAGGTGGATGGTGAATCCAGAAAAGAAGGATTAAAAAACCTTTTGTTAGTTACGTATAAAGTAATGACTTAACCACAATGAAACCAGGAGGAGGAGTCAATTCCTCAAATAGTTTCTTCATTTTGTGTGTATATTCTTCTTTCTACTTGCACGACTTGCCGTTTTGTTCATTTATAAAAACGCATTCGGGAAATGTTGCACGTCTAACAATCCCTCTGATCTTATTACATGCTCAGCTGTTTAACGGAACCCCCGAAGAGTCTTTGGCGTGCTGAGGATGATCCATTCAGCATTGGCGTTTGAGTTTTGCCTTTTGAGGTTCCTTGATATTGTGAAGCTTTTGTTTTCACACTCAAGGGAAATTTAGATAAGCTTAGAATGCGAGTATCATACACCCACACCTCCTGGGATAAATATGTGCATTTTTGTGGGGTTGGTTTTGTGCAGCCTTTATGTCCCCTGGCTCGGTGTTTACGGTTTGGAAATGGAAGACAATATGTGGTTAAGGTCTTTTTTCGGTAATGTTTGTGTGCAGCACTTTGACAGACCTATGTTTGAATGCATTCATCTCAAGGAAGAGAAATGGTGCTGCTGGTAATCTGCAACAGATTTGCAACGAGAATAGGGGATGGATTGGCCTCAGTGCACAACAAACTTCATCATCCTATTTAAATTTACTGGCAAACAAAGCAACATTCAGGTACTTTCTTGCTCCTTTACTTTGAAGTAAGTCTCAGGAGTAACTCCTGGTCTTTTTGCCTGGCCTGGGGGGTCTCATCTGCCATTGTAAGGACATTCAAGCCAAGCCAAGCTAATTAACCACCAATGCTAGTTGTCACCAGCATCAGTTGGGTTCTTATTAACACAATGATTCTGAATGTCCATCGTTCTTATGTGCCTCAAATGTCAATGTGAAAGCTTACGTTATAAATGAGTTGTTTTTTTGGCATAACTTAATTTTGATTAGAGTTTTTAAATCAACAGGATTTGGTTTAATTTAGTGCCTTTGCTTCCACGAATCGTGGTGGCAGGGTGTGTCATAGCCAAGTTTACCACCTCTCAACTCATTAGGGAAACAAAGCAGCCAGTTTTCGAGAATGACGAAAAGCAGGGAATGACATCGGTGACACCAAAGCAGTAAATTAGGAATAATTGTTTTTTCTTTAAAGCACAAATAAATTCTCCCACAGTTAGTTTGACCTCACAGCCTACGTACTGCATAGTAATAAGACAGCTTTAACAACTTATAATTATCTTCTTTACCTGGGACATGCAGGGTCTGCTGGAGTCATAAGTGAGATGTGATGCTGGTGCTTAATCTGCATAACCCGTATTTTAATATAAAGCTAATTATTTTGGAAATAGAGCCGTTGCTGTAGTCGCAGATTTGAGGAGTGGACTATTTTTGGCAGATGTTGGCAGAGTGCCCTTCTACTGTACACACTAACTGAAAACTAATGCTAAACTGAGCATTATAGGAAATTGAAGCAACATACCTGTCTCCTTTGTTTGGTCTGGCACTTTCATGAGCACATAATTCCGCATATGTTATGTCTGAATGGACCCATGTAGAGTTCAACTCGTGATAAAGATAAATTTTATGCCTGAATGATGCAATTTTGAAAATAAACAAATAGTCCGCCAGTATCCCCCCCACCAAAAAAATACCAATAACAACAAACAAGCCTGTAACTGATACAAATAAACCAAGAATGCCAAATTCCCCTAAAAGTCCAGCAGCATTAAAAGTATGAAAACATGATGCTGACTCCCCTCCCCTCCCTCGCTAGTGAGTATTAACAGGTTAATTCTAATATGGGAGGAGGAAGAAATGATGATCCTTGTGCTAACATTACTGGCCATCGGTGCGTATTTAAACGGAAATGGATCAACGAGGCGGTGTGAATCTTTGCAGGGAAGGCGAGTAAACAGCATGAAAGCCAGCCCAACCCTCACCCTATTAAAGATATGTCAACATGACTCAAAACCGCACAAGCGACTGAACAATAGGACTCCTTCAACAGGACTATATAAATATACATGTCATGAGGATGTTCTGTTACTGCTGGCATCCAGTTACAACATGATTTAATTTGCACATTCTGTCAGTACATCCTCTGTGTGTGTGTGTGCGTGCGTCATTGCACATTTACTATCATTACATCATTACTCTGAACCTCAAACTGCTGTGTGTGTGAGATGTTGAACCCAAACAGGCTCATGAAGACTTCTTCTATACTCCAAGCAATAATGTCACCGGTTTAATGGAACTCCTGGGAGTCACGCTCAATATGCAGCAACACACATCGCAATTACTCTTCATGATGGCTCTAATGAAGCTACTCTGCTGATTCAGATTTCTGGGTCAGGGTGATGTGTATGATTCTGTGTGTGTGTGTGTGCATGTGTTTCGGTATGTCTGTGAATCCTCCTGCAAAAAGAGTGTCGTGATCTGGACGACCAATTAAATCAATCTGCAATTTAATCCCCATAGGATACATAAATGAATGTTGCATATAGAAAATAAATGCTTTCTGTCTCTTCGTTCTTAAAGGATGTCTATTTTAATGAGAGGAAACCACCGAGGCTCCCGTCTCCTTTACAAGACCGCCTTGAGTGCGAATAAATTAATAAAAAGTAGTCCAAATTACAAAAATAAATCACAAAATGAGATTTTTTTTTTTAACTGTGCTGAGAATGATGTTCTGTGAGGAAACAATTTCAAATGCTAAGACCTTGACACGCAAATATTTTTCGAGCACTTGCGTGGCGCTTTCACACATTAACATAAAATATGAATGATCTTAGTATCTTATTTTAAGTAGTATTAAAACATACAGAACCACGAGCAAAGGCCCAGAAGGTCAGTGGTGTTTAACTTAACAACAACAAAAAAATCACTTAAGATATTTTAATTGGAGAAGAAATTTGTCTTGATCGATCGGTTGATTCCTTCCTTAAAATTCCTTCCTCAAATTTGAGCCGGCATTAAGCTGTCGGCTTTGCAAGGCTCGTGCAGAGCCGTAACTCACACCCATCGATGTGCCCTCTCCAATTATGGCTACAATGTTTCTGATCTGCATCCCTCTTTTTGATTCCTGTCCTACCCAATTAAGCATTGCACTCTTACACTATGTTAGAAAGGTCAGGTAGCACAACTACTCATGATCATATCACCCACTCTGCATGAACCTTTTGAACATAATGGGATGTCGGTGCCACGGAAATGGCAGATCATAACACTTCATTAGTTTCAAGTTCAGTGAAATAATATTCAGACAAAATTACATTCTGTTTCGTTCTACCGGTAATATGTTTTTTTCTAATTGACATACAATTTGCATCAAAGGTCATAAATATGGGAATTCCTTTGAATGCTAAGTTGTCCTCCTTCATGATGTAAGCAAAGCATCGCTATAGTTACAAGACATGTTTGAGGTGCCAAATTAAATATCTAAAAGGACAGTTCAGGGGCCAGTAAAATTTGACCTTGATCACATTTCTAATTGTATTTTCTACACTAGCCTCAGGAATAGATTTCATTACAAACATTTCTCTGTCACTATCTGATGGAATAATGATGATGTTGTCAAGTTGTGTGATCAGTAGTTTACAGTAACTCATCCACCAAGTCATAAAAATCCAACAGTGCTACATTTCCAGCTCCAATCTGCAGATACACCAAACAGTTTTTTTTTACATGCAACAAACTGTGATCAAGCCAGTCGATGTTAAGCTGCACACCTTGAGATACTTCTCACCAACCGGCGATAAAAATGCTTCTTGATTACTGTTACATCCCGAGCTGGGGATGTGCGACTGCATCATCGGTATTACCAGGAGCAGGAAGTGAGTAATTTATTGATACCTACAATGAGGAAATCAAGATCGGTAGAAGGTGGGATTCAGTGTTAACCAAGGTGAAAATAAATTCCCAAGATAAATCTACCTACATCTCAACATAGAGGAAAGAAGCAAAACTACATCCACTAAAAAAGTGTTTAATAGAAATGACCATATGCAGCATATGCTTCGTGCAACACAATTTAAAATAGAAAAACGTAATAATAATTCATATTTAAATGTGTTTAAGGGTTTACAATAACCCAAAAGGTAAACATTCTCCTGCTTTTTCCTGTGCTCCCAGCCAACGGCCTGTAACAACTTTACTCTTTCATATCTTTTACTTTGCAAATTAGCTTTAAGTCTGTATTTGATTTGCATTTTCTCTTAGATTTTGATCAAAAATAAATAAGTGATTGATTTTCCGAGATATCTTAGACATTGAGCTTGTGGAAAGTGCAGAAATAAAAGCAGAGCCAAACAGAAAGTTATGTAAGGTTTTGTCTCTAATAGATAGTCCGGCCCGACCCCCCTTTGACATTCGTCTGTAAAATGTCATCAGTACTGTACTAAAATAGGTGAGACAAAAAGTCTACCCGAGATCAAAGCAGAGATCCTGTCAGCTCTGTTCTCTAAAAGGTCGCGTTGCACATCAGTGCATAATAGAATATGATGTTTAAAAAGAACTTGAGATTAGGATAGGGACTAAGAGATCTGAAAGAGAGTAATGGTGGAATGAAAGAGAAGGGGGTGGGAGGTGGGGTGCAATTGTGCAAGAAAAGAGAGGGAAGCATGGCAAGAACAAGGTGTGTGTCAGAATCTATGACGCAAAGAATTATGGGCAGATTCTCATAGTTTGTGATGCCGTTATATTTCACTGGATCTGAACGTTTCAAAGGAGCTGGTCTTTTTAGTGCTATTCTGATTTACAGTATTGATCAAATTCAATACCACTAACCAACAAACAAAAGTAGAACAAATCAAACCAAAATGCATCCCAAGAGATAAACCAAAACATATATTTCATTCTGCACCAGAGATGATACATAAATAGCTGTCAGGCTGCGGTGACCGTATAATATGTAACACACCATGCAATATATCCCAAAAGTAAAAAAAATAAAAATATTTTGCAGCTCACAGATGTTTCTGTATCCATGAAAATAGATCGGAGACCTGAAAAGAAAGGACGGGCATGTCATTCAGCTGCCTCACCAAGCCTGCGGACAAATCAGTGTTGGCATACAATCACTGCTTCTCAGTAAAGTAAAGCCAAATGCCAGGTCGGGCTAACGTTGGCCCATAACGTCCGTAGCTTAGGAAGTTATGTTTTCTGTGTTTCAGCGCAATGCAGGCTGGCAAAATAAGAGAATGCTGAATGGATCATTGGCTTATCTCGATGTGAATCTACTATTCTGGGTAAAGACAAATGCTGAAAAAAATGCTCTCACGTTTTCGCCTACAGGAGAAAAACGAAATCCAGTCATTTGTAATTCAGATGTTAAATTTGCTGTGATATATGCTTTTCCTGCAAATTTATTTTGCTATATTTTGTTTGATCAAGAGATGCAATTATTGAATGTACTTTTTTTTCCAAAATTGGTTGATCATGTAATAGGTTTTATTATGATGTTTAAATGTTTTTCTTTGTCCCCTATTACCAAGGTAATACCACATAGGCATCCATGGCAATAAATAATCTAAATTGGGAGTGGAACAAAATAATAATAATTTCACATACACATTTTTAAACAGAAGTGGTAAAATGCACTTTTTTAACACCAATCCTGATTTCTGTGGCATTCATCGGCGTTGGTGTTCACAAAGTCCTCTGAGGATAACGCTGTCTCCTTATAATTGGCCGGTCTGGTGGTAATTGGAGAGGATAATGGATAATGGATTATTTTCACTTCTGATAATATTTTAATAAGTTCCCTGAATAATATACCTCAAAGCAAAGAAAAAAAAAAGACAAAAATAATAAAAGATATGACAAGTTGAAGGGGAGATTAAAAATAAGTGCTGTCGAGCGAGACATTTTGCGCTGTAAGTTCTAAACTGTCATCGTCTAAACTTGTCACATGCCTTGTTATTCTACAACTTTTCTAGGACATGACTAAGTCTGATGCATGAGAAAGTTTCAAAGCTTGACACTTATATTTTTTTTAAATATAAATGTCACTTTGGTGCTGAAAAAAGCTCACTGGAGAATGCCATATGCCAGTCTGTGATGATCATCAAAGAGACATTGCGCAGGCGTTCTTAAATGGTACTCTCAGTGAACCTTATGACAAAATAGCTGTGGATAAAGCATCCCCAGGCAAATCTGATACTCCTTGTCTATTAAAACGTTAATTCTTTAGAAAGGCATTGATAATTAACAGGCAGTGGAGAATAAATTGTGATGATTGCTGTCAGAATATATTTGGTGTATATATCGTGACTGAAGGGAATCTGCCCTCAACCTCAACAAGCTAAATCCCACCATGATGACTAGATGGTGGTGGCGGTGGCAGATGACTCTGCTGAGATTGAAGAGGCTGATGGAATGATTAAGCTATACGATCCCATCCTGACCCATCCTCATTTAACCTATCCCACTGTCCCAACAAATACCACATTATCTTCCCTTATCCTATCAACTCCTATTGTATCTCAACCTATTCCACACTTCCTCGTTTCTGTCTCATGCCAGCACTTTTTTCTTCTAATAAATTTCACATTTTCTTCATTCTTTTTAACAATCGCTTCTCCTGCAAACCAAATTTATCCTGGCCTATTAAATCCCATACAATTTAATCCTCTAATATTTCATTTCCTCTTCTCATTTTGGATCTTCTGATGTAGTGGAGCAACAAACAGGAAACAGATAGGTCACAGCAACCTAGCAAGGGTGTGCATTCCTAACAGTGTCAGGAGGACAGAGACAGGGCAACGAGATGGAGCAGTTCTGCATGAAAACGAGGCAGAACCATGCCTGTACCAAGTCGAATAACTATCGCTTGTATTGATTCCTATGCCAAAAGTGCCTCTGGTGGCATCCAGACATGAATGAACCTGTGTGTACAGTTAAGTGCTAAAGTGACATTAGCACATCTGAGTGAGTCCAGGTGAGCCCATTTCTTTCTTCTTTTCTAATTTACATCTTTACCTGTATATGCAAGAGGGTCATACTAGGAGGGTCAGGGGTCATACTTTACTTACAATCCATTTGATTTAAGCTAATGAATAATGGCAATTTTCATAAATGGCCCAGGCAAACCACACTTTTCAAATCACATTTGACTGAATGCATTTGTTTTGAACAAAATCTAAAATTAGATGTATTATCATTGTCAGCGTAATACATTCCTTATTTTTGAAAAACCTCAAATTCCTCTCAGTCCACAAAATATATGACCAAAAATCATGACAAAAGAGAATAAAGTACTAAATCACTTATGTGCAAATGGAGAGTGTGGTTTTGTTGAGTCAAATCTGATAAATAAAAAATAAATAGGGATGCTTTTGCTTGTCAATCAGACTTCCCTATACAGATGTATGTGTGTTATGGCAGCCCATATGAGATAGAGGGAAAGGTCAGCGACTGTATCATCGGTACACTACACTTTTCACTTGAAAGAAAACTGTGTCACATTAATATATTAAAACGACATCACAAGCCGGAAAAGTTCAGCCTTGTCTGAGTTCTGCCAGCTACATTAAAGCTTTTGGAATACTATGATTTTTCCTGCTGCATCTCCAACTGCGGCGCCCGTGTCACTTCCAGGTGCTGAGAAGATGAATCCCTCTCTGGTGCTGTCCAGAGATGAAATGTGAGGTGTTGAAAGGCCGATAGAGGCCAGACTATAAGCCTATTTTAAGAACTAGATGTCAGTCTGTCATGACATTGACATCAGGAACTCCTCTCCGACTAAGCAGCATCTGTGCAGAGTTAACCCAAGGAATGCTGAATTCAGAATCAAGTTAATAACATACAATAGCTAGAGAATGGCATTGCAGAATCTTGCAATACTCCCAGGAGCTTGCCGAGCCTCTTAAATCCGATGGGTCTGATTTTGTTTACAGGGACTTTAACAACCTCAACTGTGTCACAAATCTGGATTGCCACCCTCCTGTGCAAACAAAGGACTGTGTGTACTGTGTTAGTTCTGCCACTTTTGTGCTTGGACCTCCTGAAAGGCTACTAGCAGGCTCAATTGTCCCTGCAGGCAAAGGGGAAAAAAATGGTATTTGTGACTCCTGATGTTTTCCCATAACACACATTTATGACCTTTAGTGTGTACAATGTGCTTGTGACGCTCCAAAAGCTTAACAGGGTTTAGCTGGGAGCTGAAGGGATGTGAGTCTTATCTCAATGATATTGTTGAGTGAGACATTTTGCACACGTTGAACTCCCTTAGTCCGAAGAACGAGACATCTCTACTGAGCTGGCCTCGTCATTTCTGCTCAAGATAATCCCTTTGATGAGTAAAGATTAAAACAGGCTACCTTTCTATCTGTGTAGTCTGAATAGAAGCCCCCCGCAGACTGGAGTCGGCTCATAGTCCGCTAATTGGTTAACCCTGCTGCTTATCATTGGTATAATGAACAATGCTGCCTCTAGAGTCTGCCAGCGGTGCTCTTTTTAGTTTTAGTTCAGCTACACCGTGTTAGGGTTTTTCTAAACCCTCTTCCGGTTCTTTGTTCTCCTTTGTGGGTGCGTAGGCAATGAGGAGAATGTGGGGCAGTTTCAGAGATTTATATAGACAGCAGTACAGTTAGAAGTTGGTTCAGATATCAGCGCTGAGATTCGACCATTGTTCTCGTGTGTGCCCCATGCGTTTAATGAAGAACCTTCCTGATTCATCATCATTTCAGTCCATCCCCTGATGGTGGGGCTTCACCCCGGCCAATCGTAAACCCCTGTTTGTCTGTGTTATATGACGTCACTAATGAGACTGAGACTAGAACCAGTGAAGAACAGAACTGATTGGTCCGCGGGTCATCAGAAGAGGAGAACCAGTAAACCATGCCCTGGAGACTCACAAACAAGCTCCCTCACAGACAGGCAAGAGACGGACAAGAGAAGGGAGGAACAGATTAAATGTGAGGGAGAAGGGAGAGTTGAGTCCAGCAGGAGATTGTTGAGCCACTGACTGCTTTCAACAGACACTGAGCTATAATGCCTTTGAAAATCCTTTTGAGACTAACATCTTTTCAAAAGCTAGACTTTAACAGAGTCTCTCTGCATGAAAACAGAAGATCATTTTTGCAGGCTTAGAATAAGTGGATTTAGTCTGTCTACGTGTGACTGAGATGTATCTGGGCTTTCTGTTTTAGACAGACTCCAGGGTTGATGTTTGAAGGGCCGTGTTTAATCTTGGAAGTCTTTTTTTTTTCTAAATCAGTTACAACTCCAAAATAAATATATTTAAAATCTTCAACTTTCTTGACCTAATGTCACTTGAGTGATATGCAATGTTCATTATCGAGATATATGGTTGCATTATCGAGATGATGTGTAACAAGTACTCCAGTATTATCAATTAAATCATTCATAAACACATTCTGACTATTCAGACGGGACTTTGCAAACTAACACAAATAAGGAGCCTCAAACACACGCTGGCACTCGATGTTATTGTGCAGCTACCAGTCGTACCTTTTGCTGCTGTGCAAGTCGGATATGACTTATGAGCCAATTTTAGGTTACATATGGATCGCGTGAGCCAGACTAATTTAGGGTATGGTTATTTTTACATGATTATAACGTGTCGGAACTTTGCTCCATAACGAGGTCATTTATCAACATTGCTTTTGGTGAGAGTGTGCTATCGATCAGGGCTGTACACTCTTTACTCGCAGATTTACTGGCTTTATTTATGTCAGTATGTTGAGAAATAATTGCAATCAGGCTGCTATAATCAGTCAGACGAGCGCCTGTTGTAATTTAACAGTGAGCACAGAGAAGCAGACTGTGTTGCAGTTAGACACCCAAACAGTATTTCTATCAGAGGGTCTCATCCACTAAATACTGATGATAAATAATATACCAACAGTGATAGACTCAGGGTCTCTACCTAAATTGATCTAGTGCCACATACACACATTCGTACTGTGTGTCTGAGCGACTGATCTTCAGTCCCTGAGACACTGGACTAAACATGCTCTCTGTTTGCATTCATAAACAACCGTGTAACAATGGCTTCTGACCCTACAGACAGTGATTCTTATTGTTGGTGGAGCAGTTTGTGTCAATATTCCCACAAAAGAGATGAAGTCTTAATGAAACTGGGCCTACTCTTGTACGGGGACACATTTAATGAGAAAAAATAATGTTAAGTACGACAAATAAGTATACAAAATAAGTATATGCAAGATACATGTGCATCTCACTTTTCTTATTAGCAAACAAACAGTGAATTTGATTTATGGACTTCTGCTGTCCAAAGCCATTCATATGTCATCAAAGTGAACATCTGGTCACTTGTTGGCTGTGACTTTATGAAAAGTTGAGAACAAAGATCTTTCAGCGATCCTTCTTTTAGTGGCCTGATGCTGCCTCATGCGTTTTCTCCTCCAGGTAAACACTTAAAAATAAGATGTGTCAGGGTTGTGTCTGTGGGACCAGGTACGCAGCCTGGTCCCTCCCAACACACTGCAGCTCTGCTGGCTGTGACACACACACTCTCATTCATTAGTATGTTCCTTCCAGGAGCCTAGACACTAGTGGTGGTGAGGAGTGAAGATCGATGTCAGGATGACTTCCTGAAAGGGACTTTGGAGGTGCCGGGTGTCCTGGGTTGATGTGGTGAACAGGTGGGAGGAGGGTTCCAGCTCTGTCCTTGCCATGATAACAACTGGATGATGACAGAAAGAGAGAGCAAGCATATTCAAACTTTGACAGCCTCCGGGTGATTGGCCATCAGTAGATTATGGCATATGGTGATTGGAGAAATGGTATACTGTATTTAAGATAAAACATAGCGGGGAAGTGCTGGTGATATAAAGATAATTCACAGAGATGCAGTCTTCCTGAACTTTAGAACTTTCTGAAGTTTCTCTTGTGTCTCCATATAGCTTGATAAAATAAGTCCTGACTGACGTGTTTGGCTCAGCGCTTTCAGGCTGACCACACATCCGATGACAGCGTGTGCGCACTTTCCTTTGCAAGTGTGTTCTGGTTCAGCAGAACGCAGCCTTCCCTCTGTGCCAGATGCTACATCTCATGCTAACTGCCTCAGGACACAATAAAGCTTGGGTTTCCATTCACACAAGAAGCACTGACAGAACGAAGAAGGCAACGTGACACTGCTGCCCTCTACATATGTCCAGGTTTTGTGTTAATGGACGGACCTGTGTTCAGGCCAACCTAATCAATATGTAGGTCAGCAGGATCAGCGCGGAGTCTGGTCGATCACATACTGAGACAGGGTCAGGGACCTGTTTAATTACGTCCTCTAAGTAGGTTATGTTTTCGGTCTGGTGTCTTTGTCCACCTGTCAGCAGCATGGCATGCAGGAAAAAAAATGACAGACTTGGTTTCTAAAATTTTTATAAACTTGGCAGAAGGCTGTGGAATGGAGACGTGAATAATTCATTTTGAAAGCAATGTGTGTGTGTGTATATATAATTTTCACTGTCAGTGATCAGGAGTTATTTGCTGGTTGGCCCGCTACTCAACCCAAGAGAGAAGACATTTGGCAGCAGTGAATTAAGTAATCTAGTGCAGCGCACTTCTAAATGTGCCTCAACACATGGAGTAATGTCTTATCCAACGTTCAGCAGCAAATGCAACGGCTCATTTATTCTCCGTTTACGCATGGCAATAGAAGCTTATTTCTTCATATCAGAGGCTGCGGCAGTAGATAGTCAAAACCTCTGAGAGTAGAAGACAATGCAGTGATGTGTAAATCCAAGCAGCACATTTAGAGTTAACCATGTACTGATCGCTGCTTGAGGATGGAGAGTTTGGTTGACTTTTTTTCACTTTACAATTCTCTGCTACCTCCGAGTGATGTTGGTCTGTTTAAATGCCCTCATGTAGTCAAGACACTAGTTGTGGTGGGGGTGGCTGATGACTCTGCTGAGACACTGATACAGATTATGAATCCAGGCGGTAATGGGTGGTGAAGGGCACAGCATGAATAGACGATACAAATATTAACTTAAGTGGTTGCTAATAATTTTTTTTAGATGGCAGCACGCTAGCTTTAAATGTTTGCTTTCTCCCATGAAGTTCAACGTATTTTTTTGCATTTTGTATACAACCTTGTTGAACAAAATATTTCTGATGTGTAATAAAGGTTAATTTTCTTTTCTAATTAGAAGGCAACTGTACCATCTGAAAAATGCAGCGATGTTCTCTTTTACACCAAAACTGACATCCAGTGATTTGGAACTAAGACCTATGATAAGGGCAATGCTTGACTACCTAGAATAGATGACTCATGAAGTTTCAGAGCGCTCAACTTCTAAATATAACAGTCATTGACATGTCTCTGCATCGGTCCGTATCCCTGTTTAATCTGCCCGTCTGTCTCCCTGATAGCGTCTGAATGAATAAATCATTAGGTGGGACAGTTTGAGGAGGGTCTGAAGGTTAAGTTCAGCAATATTATTCACTCGTGGTCGAATCACGTCACACCTCCAGGAGTAATAGTCCAACAATTCTAAAGTCTGGTTATAAGCCATGTCTTATGTTCCACTCAGTAATGTTTTTACGCTTCACAGTCCCTGTACCATGCAGCATCTGCAGCTACAGCGCGAGTCAAACACAATAAATGCAATTACTTCCATGGTTTAATTTAAACTAAAAACACGGGCTGATTTACTGCTCTCTGCACCATTTAATTTCCGTATGCTACAACGTGACAACTCCTAGTTGCTAATCCATTTTTTCATGGTAATTTTTCAAATTAATGTGTTTGCATGATTTGGAAATCAAATCTGTTTCCAGATATCATTTTCCAAAATCCAATTTTGTTTCTGGTTAATTCCATAAAGCAGATAAGCATGTGATTTGTGTGCTACTTTACAGGAGTTGTGATTGGGTCAGAGGCCCATATAAGATGATGCAAAATCACAAATGACGTTTTGGGACATTCCAAAGCAGTCACTGGTTTTCTGTCCTGCCCAGTGACAAAGGGTCCTGCAAGCAAGGACAGAAGGACATAATTGGATCAAATGATTGACTTTAAATGTGTAGATCCTCATTCATCCAGGTCATGGTAATCCTCAAAGGCTGAATCTTGTTGTTGCTGTTGTTGTTGTTGATTCTGATTTGAGCTTTAACTTGCTGAAAGATAAATAAATACAAAGGAATACAATCTGCCTTATAAAATGCAATTCAAAATCATTTTTCCTCATTTTTTGTTAGCAATTCAAACTGCAATAAAGAAAATATGTCACCTACTGGGTTTCACAATAAAAGTATGCAGTGTGGCTGACACTTAAAATTGCTGCTCCTGTCTTTTTTTATGAATTCATTCTTTTTTTTAGAAACATCGCTCTTCACACAGAAACCATCATCACACTGAACAACCTGTCTCAGTGAAATCCTTATTGCATTATATTCGCTGCCTTCTATGTTTTGTGTTTGCACTGAAATGGCTGCCCTACATTTAAGAATGCCACATCAACTATTGTTGTTTGTCAAATCCATTTTGGATCCGGTGAAAGCCAGCCCTCCCACAGCCTGCTCCGCCTCGCTCAGGTCTGAGCGTTGTCAGTGTGAGTGTAATAACACAGCCTCTATCGGACCGGAGAAGAGTGTGCTTCTCATTTTAGGTCGAGTTCAGTTCCTTAGAGTGAATTCTGTTGACAGCTGGTTGATGATACACTATGCACGGCTCACTTAGGTCCGAAACCCAGCTGTAGCCAGCCTCTATAACAACCTCAGCCTATAGGCAAGAAAGAAAGAAACACACCAATTTTAAAAGCTGGTGCACAAGTACTGCACCAACAGAGTCACAAGCGCCGTGTCCATGGACCCACTACATCTACACGTTTCTGTGAGCATTTTTTGTGTGAGCATGCATGCAGGCACAGATAGATGCATGCAAGATGGAATTAACCAAATGTACTTGATCTCTGTGAATTATGCTCAAGCAGTGCATTGGTTCAGGCAAAATATTCTCTTATCAGTTCATATGAGGTCCAAAGAGATTTACTTTAAGTAGACTCTTTTCATTAGCCAATCGTCTTCTACCAGACCGTTCTACTATTGGATTTGAATTAATATATGGCAATTTGATCCCACAAACTACACACTTTGTGCTACAAGAGGTTTAAAGGTGGATTTTCATAAGGAAGACGTACTGCACTGTGTACAATTGGTCTGCAGCAAATGCCCTCTCTCTCCTACCTACGTGCTTCCACGCAGTCTTAAACGCTCCAGAGTGCGGATGTTAAAATACTTTTTAAACCCTGTTACACCTCTCTCTAAATTCCGTCTATCCCGTCCACCTCCCTTCTCTGCAATCATTCTCAAGCCTCAGTCTCCTCTCTGCCCCCACATTGTCATTTTAACTCATGCGTGTGACACATGCAATGACATTCCAATTCGCGGTTGCATTCACACGCTCGATTATTAAGAGAGTCAGCTTTAAAACTGGTCTGCTCTGCGTTGCTGTGAAAACACAATCTCCATTTCAGCCGCAAGTGGAGTCGCGAGCAAGCGAGGCAGAAACGGAGGGAAGAGAAATCAGGGCAGCGATTTAAAATTCTGTTTATGAATAAATGGGAAGTTCAGAAAGCTGTTCTCAGGCATTAAATGCTGTGTGTGTTTGTTTTTGGCAGAGGGAGCTTTGCTGCATGTTTGTATGTGTGTATTTCAGTGTGTGTATGTTTGTCAGCTGTGTCGTCTTTATGTGTGAACAGTGCCGACTCCCTCATTTCACAATAGGTGTCACTGTACACTGCAGGTATCTGCTCCAATTGAGTCACGTTTTGTCTTTGGGCAAGTTTTTTGACTGCAAAATTGATTTTTGCTTTGTTTCCAGAGCAGTGATCCAAATGATGCCAGCGTGAGCATATAGATGCACATCAGCACTCACTTTCACATCTGAGCACTTTTTTTAAACAGGCATATTTCCTCAGCGCACGGAATGCAGCTAATGATTTGGGTGCGCCCACACACACATTTTGCACTTATGTGTCTGCAGTTGGAATCTAATCACTTAATTTTTTTGTGTTAAACTGTGAAAATCGATCAATGGAGAATTCTATTAGCCACTGAGGGCAGATAAGGTTGACTTTGTTTCACAGTACGAGATATTTGATTATCAATCTTTTTTAGTTTTGCCCCTTTTATATGATAAAGACTCTAAACCTTGAGCCCAGTAGAAAGCCCCTTCCCCAATAGTCTGGTCTGGACAGAATGATAAAGACATTCTTGATGCCTGCACCTGTTTCACACTTTCATAAGCCTGTTTAGTCGTTGCTATATTTAGCATCATAATATTTTATCTGTATGCTTAAAAATGCCACAGCGATACCACGCAGTTTATATTTCTGTTGTATATTTTCATTGTTTCTCTTGCTGCTGCTTTGACCCACCTTCATGACAATGAATTGGTTATGGCACTTAAGTCATGTGCAATTTGCCATCGTGTATAACACCACAGACACCACATGAGGTTTAATTGCGAGCTGCCAATTTTAAACTCAGAAGTGCTTCTCCCTGCATCCCCTCCTCCCGTTTTGTTTTGTTATGTGTAATATTTTAATGATGTTGTTGCCTGTGTGATATTTAACTTAACTAATATTTCTGACAGAACAATCCATAAGTGAGTCTGACATTTTCTGATAGAAACATACCGACTGTGAAAACGTAACGTTAGGGTCTATTTGTCTTGAAGTTAGCTTTTAGAAAGTGTGTTTATCGATGCTTACACACATCTACACACACACACAGAACAAGAGGCTGACACATTAGCCATGTATAAATGTGATTTTGGAGCCGGTTTTTAGCTTTTTGTGGTCTTTTTGCTTCCTGCACATTAAGTGGGTTAGGGTTAGACAACAAAGGAACAGGACGGGAGAAGGAGGCTTTGTGACAGGAGAGAATGGGCAGAAGAGGATGACAGGTGGTTCGGAAGAATCAGGAGGTGTAAAAAAAAAACGGGAACGAAAAGGAATGAGTGTAGATCTTCTCCAACGCTGCAAACACACAGATCCGTTTTGTTTAATGTCTTTATTGTTAGATAATACAACAGAAAAATCAGCAGGTATCTGCCTCTTCTCATGGCCTTTGGTTGAGAATGAAACAACACATGACCAGCTCCTCCACCGCCAATGTGCCCGCCCCTCCTCCTTCCATCTCTCTCTATACTCCCACATTTTTTAAAATCATTTTTCCATCTTCCCTGCATTCTACCCACCCTCCTCCCTCACTCCCACCCAACTTCCAGCAGCCCTTCATCGCTCACCCTGGCCTCGCCGTTAAACTCTGCTCTTCACCTCCGCCACCGTCTCCCACCACCTTTCCGTCCTTAATGTAACCCCCCCTCTCTACCTACGTGTTTCTCTCTGCTGTTCAACTCAGCCGTTTCATCTTCAGATTTCAAACATGACTAAACGATTTGCACGCACACACACACAAGTGCAAACAGCACAGAAGAGTAAACAAAACATCTTCCCACAGATGGTTTTCGGTTATATAAATGTTTAGTTTGGATTACTTGACATTTCCTGTTTATTTTTTTTATTATTGTTTCGCACTGTTTCTCTGATGCACAAAGACCAGGAGGTTGATGTGAACTGCGGCTGCTGAAATTGTTTTTTCTTAGAGAAAATCCACGTGGGGGAAATTAAGAAAGATATGAGCTCATGCTTCTATTGAAAGTGCTGTGATTAAACTTAACATTTATTTCATGGATGGCATTGATGGATATTGAAAATTCAAATAAACTAGAGGGGAAGTTGCAGCATGTACCTGTATGCAAAGTGTGATGTATTCATTTATACTGAATGCTTTACTGTAGATGCTTTTGCCAAACTGCAGTATTGTATATGAGAGCTGTGACACACACAGCTCACAAAACATTTGATCTGCCATGGGATCACAGCTCCTCCGTCTTCAGCCTTGTTTTTTTGCCTGTAATCTAAGAAAGAAAAGTTCCTTCCCCCCCAGCGTGGAGGTAATTTTTTGGATACCTTGTAGTGATATATCCAATGTGATCACGCTACACTGCAGGGATTCTGTATCACTGGGCTATTATTTTACTGTCCTTCAATGCTTTTCTATTCATTCTTGAAGCCACAAGTCAAATCCACTCTAGAAAAACATAACAAATATAACATATTTTACTAATTGTGGTATATTTCAGATGTGATTTATGAAACTTGAGTCTGAGACCAATCTTGGCTGAAAGCTCATTTCAAGCCCCATCAGCGGTTGCTATCAAGAGAGAGAAGGAATAACATATTAGTTATTAAAATCTTAAATAGTCTACTCCCTATTTCTAGGCGATGGAAAGCCGAGCGATACTTCCTACTGGGGATGTTCTGATATTCAGTGAGCAGTGAGGAAAATGATGCATTTAGAGTCGGTAGTTTAAAAATAAAAACACTTTTGGGTTTAATGGCCAGGGATTTCTCGTTCGCCTGCACGAGTCCCCAGTCTTTGCAATATAACACTTATTTCGGTTGTTTGAAAAAAACAAACAGTGAAACTCCATACAACAATTGTCTCTATACTTGTATATCACCAAAATAAATGGTTCTGACAATGTAACGGTCTCGTGGGAACCACGGGCTTTGAAGCACCGTGCTCCACTTATTGATTTCCAGCAGTAACACTTCTATAGTCCAATGGTTTTTATAAAATACATTTTAGTCCCGATGAAAGACACTCACGGTGCAGAACCATATCGCAGTTATGTATTCATCCGACTTGAGAAGGGAATATGATTTTCTCTGAAGAGCAAACAGACATTTAATATTAAATGCATCCAGCAAAGACTCTCCAGCTAACATAAAACTGCACTGACCCATCTAACATTCATTTTAATTACCTCTGAGGGGCTTTCTCAGCAGTTGTGTGTTGCTACATTGCTTCTCGGAGTCATCACCGTCCCATTGGTAAACAGCAGCCCTGCTTGTGTTCATCTTAAAACAAATTCCCAGCAGACTCAAGGGAAAACGGCAACTCAGCTGGAGGCCAATGGGCAAATCATTTCCCTTGTAAAATATAAAAATAAAAGGCCTGCATCCATTATTCAATTTTATACAGTTTTCAACTCGAGTGCTTTCAGCTGGGAGGACAAGGACAAGGACACAGGGCCACACATCACTGAGACCCCCGCTATAAGAGAGTGGCAGTGCTTTAGGATTTGTAGCAGGAAGTAAATGAAATTGGCAACTCTGCCAAAGTACAGCATCATCATTTTGCACAAAGGGGTAAATAAAGCCTCTGCTGCTGAACATCTAACAAAACAGGCTAGACAACGCATGACATGATCAACAATGCCGGCCAATGGTGTTACTGTATAAATGAACGTAAGCATTTAAAAAGTGAAACCCAATCATATTCAAACACAAGAGGATTGAAGTGAGTCACATGAATGGAAGGTATCAATCATCAAAGGTTTGGAGACTCACTCGGAAATGTTGCTACTTTGATTGTTTTCAACATTATAAAAGAAATATGAAGACAAAAATCCGGATGTAAAGCTACATAATTTTGTAACAAAGTTTCACATTTCAGACTCTTGAACGCAGCCATCCTTTACCTTGATGACTGCTTTGACACCAGCTGAGTTATCTCAACTATTTAATCAATGAGTCACCTGGAATGTTTTACAATTAACAGTTGCATCAAAAAAGACATTTATTATAGCATTCCTTAACTTCTTAATGCATTTCAGGCTGTATTTTTTTCGTGTCAAGGCAATGTTGGTATATGGTAAAAAGTCCAGCAAAATTCACCTGGAATTGACTTTGGTTAAAAATAAAATGGAGCGGAACGAAAAGGCATAAACTGTATCCTTACAGCTGAGATGCATCTGATATTAGAGGAGGGATGGAGTTGGAGACACTTCTTGAGTTGACTGCAGTTTGTTGTGCAACTGAGTTGAATGGGCAAACAATAATTTCTGATGGCACTTTTTGTCATGTATAGCTTCATCTGGGAAACTAGTTGGCTGATGTGCACATTGGTGGAGTTCTAGTACAGGGAGGCATGAAGTACGACAACAAATATTAGTGCACCCGTGATGGGATGATTGTCGTGGCCTTCATCTGATGACATTGCCCCATGTTGCAGTATGATAATGCACAAGCCTGTCTCTCAACATGCCAGTACAGGATTCTCCGAGACATGACAATGATCCCATTTCAGAGATCACCAGAAATGTCACACAGGAAGCAACTTGGACATGCAGTGGATCCATGTGTAGGTCAGCCCATTCCAGTTTCTGCAGCATCTTTATTTGCCCCCCTGAAGAGGAATACAACTCCACATTGTGTTCAAAATACATCTGCACACTTCAAAGTACCATCCTTGTGTTACAAGGCCTCAGTCGACCTGTGCAATTATCATTATATTTAATCAGAGTCGTGTTAGCTACACCTGTCAAGTGGATGGATTACCTGGGATAAGCACTCAATAACAGGGCTTTTAACACATTTGTGCTGAATGTCCTCCACCCGCCCTGAAGGGATTCTGTTAAGTACTTCTCTATTTTTCATTCCACTCCAACTTTGGCCAATAGATATCAGACAAAGAAGGTAACTGTAGGCCCGAGCCACTCTCCTAGAAACCTTGATCAACCTTGCCTAAATTTATGTTCTTCTCCTTCTGCATCTTCTTTTTTTAGTATTTCGAGGAAGGAAATCATGTCTGCTGCAGAGGTGGAAGACAGAAGAGAGGGAAATTGATTATTTATGCTTTGTGTGCATAGATGCAGTCACCCAAGCTGAGGAAGGGACAGCAGGCGATGTCTCCACTCTCGTCCTGCTCTCACACCAAACTCATAATTACAATGTACGTATGTTTTCCTCTCTCTCACCTTTGACTCCTCCACCTCTACTGGTTCATTTAGGCTGTGTTTCCATTTAAATCATTTGCACAGTGCAAGCTTTTCAGGTGAGCCACTACTGTGTTTTGTCTTGACAGGCATTTTCTTTAAAGATTCAATTAATTAGAGAAGCTGCTGCTTTCGATATTTTCCTTTGCACAGTAATGTCACTTAATTAAATATCATGAGGCATCTAAACAGCGAGACTAAAAGCTACGTCTGTGAACTAGACAGGAAGCTGTCTGTGGGGAAACGGAAGAAAACCTCAAGCCAATGAAGTGTATTTAAACAGTCCTGAAGAGAAGTCAGGATGCATCAGGAGAGCTGCTTTCTTCCAAGCAATTTCACTGCGTGAACCTGGACTGTGTTTGTGGAAGAAATCCTTCAGGTACGGAGAAGAATCAAAAGAATATTACAGTATTGGATCTTTCAATTGTGATATAACTCAAGAGACGTAAATGTTTTTCTCACCCTGCTGAGCATCAAATACTTGCTATTCTCACTGATGCTTCATTACCACAGTAATGGTTATTTTGCGAAGGTAAATGTACCATTTATGCATACATTTATAAGTGTGTATATTCACAAATACAGACTAATGATACTGTTTTAATTAGCATTCATGCAAGCTTCCCTCAAGTGGGCTCCACCCAAGTTGGTGCACTTTTTCAAGAGAAGTCTTGAAATGACACCGGTGAGATAAAAGGGAAATGACTATCTACTAAAAATGCTCTTCTGCTCAGGAACATCTACCCTGCAGAGGAGACAGTGGTGCACTCCTTTATGTCTATCTCTGTCTGCCACTGTGCTGTAAATGAAAGTTATCAGCGTCAGTCTAATCAACCAAATCAACTGATCAGCTTCTATTCACAACAGTCCCTCTAATCACAGGATTTAGGTCACACACTCTTGTGTTGACTCCTATTCTTGTTTAATGCATGTAGGCACTATGCATATGCATACATGTGATTGTGAAATTACAGTATGTGTGTGTGTGTGTGCGCATGTTTGACAGAAGTTTATTCATGTTTTAATACAAGTTAGATGATAAGGGAAAACTAATTATTTGCGGCTCAAGGTGGACTATTAACTGTTTTCATTTCATCTGTGCTGCAGCCACCATTATGGTACAGTTACAGAAAATAAAAATGATCAAACTCAGCAGAAAGGTAGCTTTATTGCTCACAAATATGTAAATAAAATCAGTTATCTTACAGAGCTTTGGACTGTGAGTTAACGTTTTTTTTAGACATCCTATTTAATTATCAGTTTCAGCAGACATGGAGCAGAAACGCCTGTCCAACATTTCCCCGATCGTCCCTCATCCTCATGGCTCCAGAGAGCTGTTAGCTGGTGTTAGCTTCGGCAGCTGACAGAAGCTGACGGAGGGAAGTGGAATCGGCGCTCCGATCTGTTGACAAACAAAAGATAATGTGCCATCAACAAACACAAACGTTAGGGGAAGCTTGTCGAGTGTTTGTGTGCTCCGCTCCAGATGTGACTGTTGAATTGAACATGAGATTCCAAGAACCAGGTTGGCGTCCAATAACGTGCGTCATGTGTTTGTGTCGTGTAGCGGTAGTATTCCCGTTACGCTATGTGACTACTTCTATGCCAGTTAAGGTAGCGCAGCAAAGTACTTTACTCGTTGTATAGCTTAATAAAGCACATTTACCAGAATGGGTTTGATATTTCTTTCAAAAGTTACATAGCCTTCATGTTTTTTTTGTTTTTTTTTCGAGTATGCTTTATTGATCTCCTGGGGGGGGGGGATTCTTCTCTGCATTTGACTGATCCCTGAGAAGCAGTGGGCAGCACTTAAGGCATCCAAGGAGCTATTTGGGGTTATGCATCCTGCTCAAGGATACATCGGCATGTCGACTGGGAGAACTCCAACCACCGACCCTCTGATAAGTGGACAACGCTCCCACAGTCTAAACCACAGCCTCTCGATGTCAGAGCAGTTAGTTTAAGCGCATTTCCTATTTCCAGGGGGCAAAAAGGGATCAAACGAGCCAACTGGGTTCAAATCCACCACCTCTGAGTCTGCAGCTTTTCCATCCTCTCGTTTCTCTGGCTTCCTCCCACCAACAAAAACGTGCAATGTGCAGTGATTCTAAAGGAGCTGTTGGTGTGGATCTGAGTGTGACTGGTCTTTCTGTGCGTTCCTGTGATGAGCTGGTGACTTGTATAGGGTGTACCCCTGCCATATATTTATTTATTTATTTATTTGAAAGGATAAAACCCCTTGAGATATATATATTATATTTTTGGCGGCAGCATGAAACACATTTATAAATGGATGCCTGTTCGTTCTGTAAATGTCCGCTACAGCAGAACAAAGAATACATATTGGTTTCACAATTGCAGTTTTACTAAGCATGAACACCATTCCATTTTTAAGTGCACGCTTCTCCATAGTTGCACAGCTAAACATTCACACCCGGAATTCAAACTGTTCAGCCAGTTGCAGCTTTTCGACTTCCCTCTAGCCAGATTTATTCTACCAGACTATCTGGGAGCAAACCATTAACAATGCACTGCATGAAGGTTATTCCTTTTTAGTTCTGTTTGATTGGAAATTACTTTAAAAAAGAGTTTTGAAAGAAAAAGCTTATATAATCTCGTGTTATTTCTGCAGTCGTGTTCAAGAGGTCGTCCAATTTCAATATCAAAGCCTTGTGTTATGGTTTGTTGTAATTTTGTGAATTCGCCACTTTATTTGACAGCTTGAATGTTTTTTTTGAGAAATTTGTGATATAACATACAAAAGTAACATTTCGGTTCTTTACTGCCGCTAAGCAATATCCGGAGCTTACTGCTTACTGTGAAAGACGTAATGTAAGCCTCATATTATTGGGTGCATGTGTATGCTGTTATTTTATTTTATTTACATGTAGTGTTGTTATTTGTTACCAGTCTGCTGTTTCCTGTCCTGGTTTGACCCCTCAACCTTTCTACAAATGATGTTTTCTGTGAGAGACTTACGGTAATATAAATGTCTTGCTTAAGGCAACGTGTGTGATAATGTGAGTACTGCCATAATCAGCCTCGTAGTTCTGTTTGTGTTTTACATCTTGCAGTACTTGCAGCGTCGTCTCTGCTTTGCCTCGCTAGACCTACTATAAAACAAGTATAGATTTGTTTAGACCATTAAAGGCAACTGCGTTTTCTAAACGTGTGCTGGTGCGTTTGGGGCCGCAATTATTCTCCAATGTACACCGTTCTGGAATGTTTCCAGACGTTTGGAATTGAAGGTTATGCATCTGCAAACGTCTTTGTATATTTCTTAAATCCCTGCAGCGGAGCCAGATGAAGTGAAACTCTGTGTACTGCTGACTAATTAAAACAGCAGCCAGCTGGTGTTGAACTGCGTGACCCAAGCCTGATCCGCCAAATATCACTACCTTGGGGGTGGGGTGGGGGGGTGCTTCAGAAGGTAGCACAACTTGCTAATGATGAGGGGAGAAGTTTCATCTCTTCATACCCCACCTGCTGACTCACATTGTCTGTCACTCTCTTTCTTGTTTCCCATCTCTGCAGTAACTTATGACCCACAGCTGGAAATAGAAATCAAGGGTCTTGTTCTCCATTATCTCTGCCAGGGATGAGTACAAATTTAGTGTGTATGCACACAGAACATGTGGAGAGGTACTGAGCTTTTTGATCTATTATCAGTCTCACAATGCATGTGAGACAGTGTGTGTGTGTGTGTGTGTGTGTGTGTGAAGCTGTGCGTGTGTGGATGAATAGTGCCTGCAGGACATTTTAAAATCAAAAAGACATGAACAAGAAAAGGCATGATTCCAAGGTAAGTGTGTATCTGTTACCTATCTGTGATGAACGTGAGCATTCTGTACGAGGAAGCACTTTTGCACAAGCAAATACAAGTCTGTATCCAAGACTTATTTTTTTGCTCCAAGCAGACAACGAGTCATGAGTCAGTGTTTAGGATGCTGGCCCATAACTGAATGATGAATGGGGCCTGCTCGACAGTGTTCCAAAGTGTGATTGGGTGATTTAATGCTAGATGGCCTCCTGGCAACTCTGTGTGTGTGTGTGTGTGTGTGTGTGCATTTGTGTGTTGCTTTTGGCCAAACTCACACAGCTGCTGACTTTTGAACGTAGTGAAGTTCATTTAAATTTATTTTCATTTCTATAGTGCCAGATCATAACAGGAAGTTATCTCAAGGCACTTTACAGGTGTAGCAAGGAAAGACCTGCAGGGAAAGACAGAAGCCAACTTTCCAACATACCAGTGGCTGGAAAAAGCAGGACTGAAAGACAGCACAGAGGCACTAATCATGGCAGCACAAGAACCGGCCCTATAAACACAAGATCAATAGAGGCCGGGGTCGGCCACAGCGGACTGGACCCCAGCTGCAGGCTGTGCAAAGGAGGCTGATAACCAGGATGCAGGCTTAGTGTACAGGGACAGCTGTACCGAATATGGACTGGGGACCCCGGAGTCAAGATGGAGGACACCTCCAAAGGTGGTCAAGAACAATTGAGCCAAACCAGCCTGACATAGTGGTGGTGGATAATCATCAGAAGAAGCGATAGATGTAGCGATCCCCAACGATAGCAACGCTAGGAAGAAAGAACACGAAAAGCTCCAGAAATACCGAGGGCTGAAGGAAGAGTTGGAAGAAATGTGGGCAGTGAAGGCAACAGTGGTGGCAGTAGTGATCAGGGCAGTAACCCCCAAGCTGGGTGCGTGGCTCCAGCAAATACTAGGAGGAACAACGTCCGACATCTCCATCCAGAGGAGCGCAGTCCCAGGGACAGCTAAGATCCGGATTAGAACCCTCAAGCTCCCAGGCCTCTGGTAGAGCCGAGCTTGAAGGAGACACCGTACCGTCCGGGTGGGGAAGATGAGCATTTTACATATATATAATATGTGTATATTTTATATGTATATGTATATAAAAAAATGCAAGAAGGGCCATTAAATGCTATTTAAATCTCAACATCATGTCTGAAAAGTTTCAGACAGTTTGCACCTTGAGAGTTTTTTATTATTGGTTTTTGAGAAATCCCATTGAGTGTATTTGCATAAAGACAAGGTTTCTCAGGTTAGCAGTCAGTTAGAAGTTAATATCAAAATTATGAGAATAAAAACTAGATAGATCACACATTACCAAAACAAATACATGATACATCACGATAGTGCATGGTTTATAAGGCAACCTTGAGGCACAATCCTGCAGGCAGTAATGACTTTTTTTTTTATTAAATAAGAGGAGACCTATCAGCACACCCTGTCCATCATTCATTAAAAAAAGGATAATCTACAAGAAACACATGCACCAAAAAAAATAGAAATCACCATAATTAATTATGAATTGTAATTAGCAATGATTTGCATTTTACATCATTTCTGGTATATGCCTAAAATTCATATAATATCTAATAAAATAAAGCTGCACATGAAATATGATGTTTGCCGTAGAGATTGAGTAAAGCTCTTCCTGCCCCAAACGGTGTGTTTACTTTAAGCCCTTAAATCCAGACATCTTCAACCCCTCTTAACCCTTTAATGTTACCTTCTGATAAATTGGTCAAACAAAACCGCATAAATGTAACTTTTGCAAAATCCAGACATTTTTAATGGAAAATGCAGATGCATGTGTTGGCTTGTATCTATCAGCTTTTTCAAAAAAAAAAAAAAAGAATTCTTAAGTAGAAGTCTCAAAATCCTGAAAGGCCATGTGGATCAAATATGATATGTTTGGCAATAAAGTGTTAAAGCTTAGGGCAGTGCAGAGAAATCAGCATGTCTTTTAGCACTCAAACTGGAAGGTGCTCAGAGACAAAAAAAACCAAGAACTTTCTAGTTTACAGACTGTAGTGGGCTCCCTCAGCAGCTGTTGACAACTTCTTGGGGGGGAAAAAAAAATCAAATAAAAGTTATTGATGGGCACAGGTCCAGAGGGCTTACTGTACATCCCAGCTCATGGTTTGTTACCTGCTGGGAAGTGCATCATTTCTCCTTTGTCACATATTCACATGAGTCATACCTCCTTTGGTGCTGTCATCTAGATTCTAGAACCCTTCAGACTATCCAGGTCCCCACAGTAACAGCCTCCTGGCCTATAAATAGTAGTGTTGCCAGGAGCTTGGGCTCCTGGCATCGCTGTATCACCCATACAGCGATACACACTATATTTAATATATTAAATATATTATTTGATGCTCAGTGGTGGTCGTTTCCTTAGAACACTGTGTGAAGAACATCTATCTTTGATACCAAAGTTGTCAATACTCTGATTAATATGTGCAATATATATATATATATATGTAGTCTAAAGATGAGGAAATAAAAGCCTGTCTTGAAAGAACGATCTGGAGATGTTGCGATCAAATTAGCGCCGGATATGTGTTTGAAAAATGGAGACTGAAAAATCCCCAAACAAGCCCCTAAAAGGATTTGCAAGTGATGTTGCATTGCCGGTTTTTCATCATTTTCAAGTAGGTGAACTCCATTTGATCAAAGACTAGCCCCTCCCTTGATTTGATGTCAAGGGACTGCTCATTTTCCAGCGCTCGGCATAACGTGCCAGCGCATGAAATTCATGAAACTTTGGATGCAATATCCACATTTTGTTACTCCACAGGGGAGAAGAAGATGACCACTGTGGGTCTTGGCCTGCTGTTGAAGCAGCAACGCATTATAGCGTTTTAATGTGAAGGAAACTGTATCATTTCTTATAGCACACAGGGAAATGTGCCGCATTGCTTTTGTGACAAATTTTCCACATTTGTCGTGTCCCTTTGGGAACCATCCATCCGTGGGTTCCGGCCTCTACGTGCATCGAGAAGGGTCATGATAATATCATTCTCAAATATGTTTCAGTCCAGGGTTTCCTACCTGTGGTGCATCGGCACAAGACAAGAGTACCAATGTACCTATTATATTTCTGACAGCCCGATTCTCTGTCAGGAGAGAGAATGAAGGTTCACTTGTAACATGAATTGAACTGCTTTAAAATACTCTGCTCAAGCAACATTGATGTGCCAAGTAAATTTAACAAAAATGGTCACAACCTGGCAACCCTTGGAAAAAAAAACTGGCAGTAATCGATGGCGACGTGTCAAAAATGACACTTTTTTTTTTACCCCTTAGAATTGTAGGGATTTACTCACACATATTAAGAGATTAATCAGACATAAATAATTTGCAATATTTCTAGTGTCATCGTGGGCTTATCTCATAATGACAGATTCATAGCAGAAAGCTTGTTCATGGCACTACTATTTCTAGAGCTCGCAATAATTACTACAATTATACTCATAATGCTGTGTTTCATTTCAAATGGGCCAACCAATCCACATATTTTCTTCATGGTGGGGTCATGCTGTGTGCAGTACAAAATAAAACATTATATTTAAAAGAAAGAGCCAACCTAGTGACCTTATGGGTCACAATAAGAGTACTACAAAAAAAACAGGTAAAAATTCAATGCATGCATTCAAGGATACAGCATTCTTTTTTATTGTCACATGATCCTTTTGATAGGTAATTGAACAAATAAGTTGATCACAAGGTTGTATCAATACAAAAATGTGATCGATTTAAAAACAAAAGATTTAAAGATCAGCATATATTAGGTTTACTAATTTAGCTAGAAGGATAATTTACTGACTATTACAGTGACATTACATTTGAATAACGTTTGGCTGATTTCTGCCTCTAAAATCCATTTTCTTATTATCCTCTATTCACACAGTGCTTGAAGCCAGTTTGAACTGTAGGAGTTTCGAAACAGTGACAGCTGCTGACGCTATTTTACTGCCGATCACTGCAGATAAAACGTCTAGGAGAGGATGATCACACAAGTCTGTGCTGCTACACCAGGATTATTTATGGGTGTCACACTGCGATCCTAAATCATTCCTGAAAACGCCAACACAACCAACCAACATAGACAGCCCAATATAAACACATGCTGCATTTTGGGGTATGTTTCATTTACCATCCACACGTAAAGGGGAACAAAACCCGCAATAAAAATTCAAGAGGATCAATAAATAAACTACTGGGCAGCAAACTGGATCTTAAAAGACATTAGTACATGCCTATTGTTTGTGTTTCTTTTAATCGCCCGGTGTTCACGGCTCTGGTGGAGCCACATTATTGGATTTTTAAACAATATAGCCAGAACAGTTTATGTAAAAAAAAAAAAAGAAATTCAACAGTGAAATTGGGCGCTCTGATGTGTGAAATTGAGCGCTCTGATCCAAACAATGTTTTGCTGACTCGAAGTTAAGGGAAACATCACAGCAGCTCTTGGCACTTTGGGAGCTGAAAGAGTCTGGTTGGGATCGGGACTGATTTCCCAAAACTCAAATATTGTTTTAGCTGCTTCCACACCAACTCACAGGCTTCCTGATTTGCAAAGGAAGAGTCTCCCCAAATAATTTCTGATTTCCGGGATGCACATACAGGGAGTCTTTCTCACTCCTTATCCTTCTTGTCTTAGTTTGACATTATTTTTCTGTCTTTCTTCTATTCATGCTGCTTTTTTTCTCTTCTTTTGCTTGTTTTTAGCCCTCCCAGAACTTAGAGATGCGACAAGCATCTGAGCACCACAAGAGGTGCTGCATTATTTATCATGTGCCAAGATGACACAGGTGGAATCAGAAAGGGGTTTAAAAACCCTGGTGATACTGGAGCAGAAATAATATTCATCAAATCCCAAAGGCCAGTTGTATCATACCAGTTTGGCATGAAGCTTTTGACGTCGGCTGTAAAAGCCCACTGAATTATTTCAGTGCCAAGTTATCAAGACTATTTTGCTCTGCCGATGGAGTCCGTCATCTTAATGCCGTGTCTAAAAATAAGACACTTTTCTGTCGTCAAATATGTCTAAAATATCCAGGGACCCGAGTTATTTTCATGAAAGAGACAAAAATGTGTGTAAACATGTGCCTGGAAACACATCCAATGAAAGATTGAAGAGAAGAGCCCATTTCATTCTGATCTAAACCTCCTGACACTCGAAGCAGATAGTTGGTCTGAAACTTTGGTGAAGCTTTTACAGATCTGCTATTTTAGCCCCTGATCTGTGTATGGAGACGTCGATCCTCCACAATAACATTGAATCATGGCTAACTTATAGGAAAGTCCTGAGACATGCTGGAGCAGCTGACCTGGCATCATGCTACGAGATAATGAACTGACCTCCAGCGTTTCTGATTTGATACTGGTCCTCCTGGCCGATTATAATTGCTTTCTTTTATCGTTCACCAATCATTGTTGTTGTTTTTTTTTGTCTGTGACTTCTCTTTGTCTTTTGTCTGTTTGAATCAAAAAATTAAAAGAAGAAGAAATACAATGTTAACTTCATTGATGTCTTTATGTAAAGATTGTGTTACATGTTGGAGAAAACAGACAGTTCACACCTCCAGGGGTCTTCCTACTGAGCAAGCATTGTCCAACTGAAGGACAAACAGTCCGTGTTCACCACATCTTCATCACCCCCCCCGGATCATTACAGCTCATCATCATCAGCCGTTTTCTTTATGCTCCACAGCTACTTCTCTCGAGATCACGAGTCGCTCATCCATTACTCCTTCTGGCATGAAGATCTAAATAAAATGCTGGAATGCGCCATTATTTTTTAATCTTGCAGTGTGTGCATGTTTGAGACTCCAGATAAGATGATCTGCGGAGATTGTCATCTTTCGTGTGATGAAACCCAATTTAAAAAGTTTTCAAAAGGGATTTTGAAACTCCTGTAGCTATACCGAATTTCAAATTTGAAGAAAATGTAATTAAGGAACTAAGCCAAGCTGAGCGCTCTCAAGCATCATCACATGCGTCATGGAGCAGCGTTCAAATGTCTTTCATCTCATAGAGAGAGTTGTGCTCCTTAATGTTTGAACCGCTCCTCACTGGGAAGCACTTCTCTCGCTTTTAATGACAATAGTTATTAAAATGCAATTATTGCATGCAAAATGCAAAACAAACAGCATAAGCAGTTAATGTACAGAAAGAACAATTAATTTTTATTATAAGACGATACAGTCCTAAACATTACATTTTCATGAGGCAGACTTTGCGTGTCGTTTCACCTTCTGTCGTCTGTCTTGCCGATCCCCACTGCTGTTGTGTCTCATCCGTTATTTATCACATCGTCCCATCTCTCAGTCGTCTGCACCAGCCTCTGTTTTCATTGTTCACTCGCTCACTGCTTCTACATCATTCTGTTCCTCGCATTTCCTTACATCTTAAGATGTGAAATGGATGGACACTGCAAATCTACACATCCTTCCATCACTGTCTCTATGCCTCCTCCTCCATCTTTCAATCTGCTGACGCTTTATGCTCTCCGCGGGGAATCTAGAGGACGTCTTCCATTCATCATTTATTTTCTTCCCTTTGTCCACCTTCTGTCTGCTATCATACATTTGAGCACAATGACGCACACACATATGGAAGTAGAGCTGTGACTACGTATCATCATTTGGTGTCATGTTGGCAGCAGCATTTCTATCCTCAGTGATGCTGAATGCTGCTCGCTTCAGAGTCACACAGTAATGACTGAATGTATAGATGCTAAATCTGGCCAAAAACTAATGCAATTAAAGGAATGGGACTCAAGTGAAACACATAAGGAAATAGAGAAAAATAAAGGAGCAGTAATTCAGATGGCTAGAGGAGAAGCGGCAGATGGAGTGAAGGTCAGAGAGGAAGCAGAGGAGTGATTTTATCATCCTAAATGGGTGCCAAATGAAAAACTTACAAGATCATTTGAACTATTAGCACAAGTCAGAGTGCATTGGGTTTAATTCAATACAGTTCAATTCAAGTTTATGTATATAGTGCCAGATCACAACAGAAAGTTATCTCAAGTCACTTTACAGGAGTAGCAGGGAAAGACAGAACACAACTTGACCCACAAGAGCAAGCACGTTGGCGACGGAGGCAAGGAAAAAATTGCTTTTATCAGGCAGAAACCTTGAACAGAACCTAAGACCCATGGCGGGTGGCCGTCTGTCTTGAGGAGGAGAGAGAGAGAGAGAGACAGCGGTAGAAAGAGGGAGAGACAGAGACAAGGACAGGTAGGAGGAGAATAAAAAACAAAGTGAAGGACAGAGAGACATATATTAATTAAAACCATGAAATATAAATTGAGAATTAACCTTATTTGTATTATCTTTATAAAATAAATCTGCTTTATTATCTGGTGTAAAAATGGAGGATACCTCAGTCTTTTCAGCTCTGGCGGTCATAAAATTAGTGTAAAAATATGAATATGCTGCCAGTAACATTTATTGGTTTAAAAAGAAGCACCACTCCAACCACGTGCACACTGATTTTGGAGATTGTGATTTTCAAAGCATGTGTCATATGCTACTGATTTAAGTACATCTGTTTGCAGTTCAATTCGACTTTGCCTCAAACAAAGAAGACCAAACAATTTGTTAACTAAATTTGTATTGACATCTTTTGTTTTTGTTTTCATTTAAAAAAGAGAAATTGCTGGAGAACGGTTCCGTCAGGATTCTATCCTGCACTAGTTCCAGAGGCCGATTGAAATGGTTTCAAATTGTTCTCCACCTTTTGAAACCACAATTTAGACAAGTGCAGCAGAGGAAAAAGGCAAGATCAGGTACGTGAGAAAAGGATTTGAGTGACAGTCCGTTTCTGAAAGAGAAACAAGCAAAGGAGCCAGAAATGGAAGCAACAGATCTCAGTGGATATAAACAAACATAAAATGTCAGTGAAACACTTTCTATATTTTATAGTATAGTACAGTATCAACGTACATGTGGCACAACTGTTTTCATTCAGTGCAGTGATCCATTAAAATGTCAAAAATATGAATCAATGAAATAGAATTGGGTTTAGTTTCCCTAAACGTGTGTGGTGTGGGTGTGTGTAGGTGTGTGTGTGTTGGGGGTGGGGTGGGGGCTGACGGATTGAGACACATTCCTCAACTCCTTTCAATTATTTGGGACTCAAACTGTTCTGATGCTGAAAAGACATTCTTCAGCCCACACAACTGCACAGTTGGTGCAGGGTTGTCACCCTTTGTGCTTTTGTTGGTTTCGACACACGCTCCTTGAGGCGTGTCTTTTCTCTGCTTCTGTGCTGTGTGTTGATGTAACGGCTGATTTTTTTATTGCTATGGTAGGATCTTGTTTGAATGTGCATTTGAACTTCATGCTGCCATTTGAGCTGTGTGTTTTGAGCTGCATGTGAGTTCAAGATCAAAACGGTATGAATTTAGAAATCCTTACATTGCTTGTGAGAAAGATCTTACGCCACTTGTGTCTCCTAAATATTAGGAATGGAGATAGATACTGGCAGAAGGGAACAGGATATTCCAAGAAAGAACCCATTAAACTTTGGAGTGGAAATGAAACCATGAGAATAAAGATCAAGATAAAACGTTGAACACGTCTTGTTAGAATATGAATTATGGTTTGATTAAAAAGGGATTGTTGGGCCACATTTAACAGGAAACGCAGTTCGCTGACCTTTTCCAAAATGCTTTTCTTCCAAAAAAGTAACTGATCCTGCAGTCAATACATTTGCATTCATATTGTGAGGCTGGATTGTTGCTTTTCCCAGTTCCTTAATTTGCCTCAGTATATTGTGACTACATTTTATTGATCAGCATTGTCAAAGTTTTTATTTTATTTTTCATTTTTACATCATTTACAATTAATGAGGAAGAAAAATGAAACATGCATCTTGCAGCAAAATTCAACACTACAGAAGAAACTGCATAAACTCCATGAATTAATTAACGTCTACAGTAGTGTTTTTGTTAATTACTATTTTGCCTGATTATGTGTCAAAATATACAGGTGACTAAATGTGGTGCATTCACTGGATTTGTTTGCACTGACAGACGTGCTGCGGTACGATGGAAAATATGCAAAGTACCATATCTAGAACATTTTTTTTATTTATTTTTTGCTTGGTCTCACTGAAATCTGTTTTGTAAAAGGTACCAGTCAAAACATCAACGCTGACACGAGCCCTTCTATAAGCCTGTATGCCTCCTTTAAAGGGATCCGCGGTCCCTGCTTTCCACTTTTGCGTGTGTTTCTTCTGTTCAGATGTTGACTGGTTGAATGTTCAGTCCACGAATTGGAGGTCAAAACCTTGGAGTGTCTGCTGTGTCTGGTTTGAGCTTGGGTAACTCAGAGAACCGATGTACCATGTGAGTCAGTCCGCTGTGCAGCAACTACCTGCTTTCCTTTGTTGTTAATCGCATGACCGGTTTCACAGAGGCAGATGCAAGGGGAGGAGGCAAAAGTTGGGGAAAGGCAGATGGAGGAGAAGTGAGTTGGTGAAGAGGGACAGTGAAAGACGAGTTGGAGGAAGGGATCGCCAATCAGGACAAGTTTGCTGTTAGCTGCATGACTGAACACAGATAAGACAGAGGGAGAGGATGGAGGAGAACAAGGCAAAGACCCAATGGGATGCAGGATAAAAGAAAATAGTGTGAAGGAAGGAAGCACTTTGGTTATCTTACTTCAAGACAAAGGATGGGAAGATAAAGGATAAAAGAGGGGACAGAACAGATTGAAAAGTCCAGGGCGCTGGTCGAAGGGATGGAGATTTTGCATTTAAGCACCTTTGCCTCATAATTGTTTACATTTCCTGTTGTGAAAACTGAATGTAGAGGAAGAGAACAGATCAAGAAGAATGTGTCCGACAGATAGAGTTTAGAGTTGGCTGAGAAAGTCATCTGGCCTACTTTGACTTGGTTTCTCAGTTGAAGTAACATTTATGCTATACTGTTCACAAAAAGCAACACATCAGAAAGTAATATTAGAATATAGTATTTAATTCATGTAATAGTATTTGATGCCTGAAAACAGTCCACATTGGAGTATAAATATCCTTTAGAAAACAACGTTCTTTATTGTGCATGACAGTGAATAGTACATGTTTTATTATGCTTGATTAAAGCTTAATAAGGTCTAGGCGGAACCCCCCAGACAGTTAACCCCCCAGAGATGCTGAACATGGTCTCAGAGAAAAGCTGTCATCTCAAGAAAAATATGGCATTATTTTTTTTTTGAGTAAAATCATTCTTTTATACAAGAAACAAAATTACAATAAAGTATAAATGAAATTATATAATTACCTGCTGTGTATATATTGCATAATATATAATATATACTCAAAGAGCTTTAGCAAAAATGAGATCACAGATTCTTTACTTTTCAAATTTAAATCCCTGAATACACTTTTGATTCTGAGACAACTTGGATCTCTGCGGATTGCCGGCACACAGCAGCTCTGTGCATTGGGTTACATATGAGCTGGTTGGGTTATTAGCGGGTTAATCGTATGTTGGACATTTAACGATACCATTTTTTTTTTCATATGACCTATACTCGTGCAGCTCAATCTGCAAAAATGGGTTTAAGGTGGAAGAATGTACCAAAAGATGGCTGATGGAGGCGACTGTGACTTAAGTGTATACCTTTAAATTAATCATCAAAATAAAAGTCTGATGGTGAATGCAAGCTCTGTAGCAATTTGCTCGCCAATTCATGTGTGAAAGTGCTTAGATCATGTTATAGATGTGGATTATCAAATGGAAAGACAGAGCTAGAGAGAGAGAGAGAGATAGAGAGAGACAGAAAGAAGCAGAGCAAACAATGTGGAAAGACAAAGTTCACCTGTTTATCCTGGTACATAGTCGGCCTCATTCACCACTGCTGGCAGATTGCATACAGAAAACAAAACCTTCCACAGAGATGGAAAGCTTGTGATGAACACGTGCAAGCAGGGATAATAGCACATATTATGTCACCGGTGTTGTACTTGGTGATCTGCTTGACTCATTAAGCGTAAAATATCAATCAAAAGAAGTCTACATGCTCTGCCAAAAACACAAGGCCTGTAGAAGTCATTCAGGTGTCATCTAATGAGTGTGTCCTGTCTGCCTCATTAATCCGCTTCTTTCCTCAGCGCGGATGGTCGGCTGCTACACGGTCCTGCCAGCAGGTATCAGTCATCACCGTGGCAGCGAGAAACCAGCACAGCCGATTGAATGGAAGAAGGAGAACGGCTCAGCGGCTGTTCTTCACTTCTGCAGCTGACAGCGTGATTTAGTGTGTGTGTGTTTGTGTGTTGTGCAACGTCTTCTACGGATCCCGCATGTACAGCTACAGAAACGATCTGCCGCTCCTCCAGTGAATTCAATTCCAAAGATAATGTTTGCAGGTCATGTCTTTCCTCAGCTGTTGCAGAAACAATGGCAAGTCTCTTGCGGTGGCGGCTGTAGTGGTGAAAAGTGGTTTTGTTTCAATATTAAATCTGACCAAATGTCAGGAGAGATGGACTGTGTTAGGGTTAGGGATGGACTGGGTGGATTGTAGGTGTGTTATACTGGCTTTCAGGCCTTATTGGTCCGTGGACGTCTTCAAGATTTAAACATAGGCCTCTTTCTAATCTGACAGATGGTGATGTCCCAGTATTAACTGCAGGGTGTAGATAGTCAAATAAATAGCATCCGTTTTCTACTTTTACTTTAATTCATTTGCGATTTGTGCATTAATCATCCAAAGTCCACAGATTGCTGTTTTGCTTGAATTGAACCAAGAGAAAGCAAAACAGGGTAATAGTAATAATACAGCCTCTTTTAGATCTGTAGTTTTGCTTCACCGAGTCATGAGAAAACCAAACCAAGGTTGTTGGAGGGAATCCAAAACCAAGAACATGACATCGAGGTACCATGCACTGCTGTGCTTCAGCGCCGGATCACTGATCAAATCCCCCATAAATATTGTTGGTTGTTGTTCCTTTGCTCTAACGTTTCCTTTACATAAAAAAAACCGTTCAATCTTATAACATTTATGACAAGAACCACCTTTTAGACATTTTGCTTGTGAAAAAAGTTGAAGCACAGCTCCACGCTGATCGATTCACAAGCAGATACGCACAGATTGATTGCATGTAAGACAGGAAACGAGGGAGGGAAAGATGAATACAGTCAATCTGAGAGCTAATCAGTGCCTCACTAATGGAGTTATACACAGCCATAGCTCTCTGGTCTCCTATTTGACTTGCTCCCATCTGCATATCATTTACATACAGTTACCCTGGGCAACAAGGTGCAGGAGAGACCTAGTGTGTGTGTGCATGTGAGTGGTGTGTGTTGTTGAGAGTGTGTATGCTCCTGTGTATAGTTAAGTGGCGATGAGTGCAGTGTAAACGCTGTTAGATGGATCCATTAATCATGTGTTTAACCTCATCAGGAACTCCAATCACACACAGACGCAAGCAAAATGGGAAGCAGTGAGAGCAGGTAGAGAAAAGGCAGCGACAGCACTCAATAGTGTTTAAACCATATAGATGAGCTAAGCGGGCTAAGCGTTAGTCAGGCCTGAGGGGATTACAGGTTTGCAGTTTGTTGTCTAACCCTGTAGAATCTTCTCCTTCCTCTTTCGGCTGGCCATCAGGGGTCGCCACAGCAAATCAACCTTCTAGTCGATTGCATGCTTAATTCTGGCAAAGTTTTCCACCGGATGCCATTCTTGCCGCAACCCTTTGCGTTTATCTGGGCTTGGGCGGCACTACCCGGGCTACCTCTGAGGCTGCAGTGTCTAACCCTGTAGAATAAATAGCATAAATACATTTAGCTTGGACCTTGAGTCAACCGATGCAGAGGTTGCTCATCACACTGCTCAAATCGATGCTGATGTTCCATTGAAACATATATTTCGATCCACACAACAAGTAGAGCTTTACAACACCTTCTTTTAGAAGTGTAAATGTGAATAAAGACAGATTAAAATAATCCAGTGTACTCTGCTCTAATTGTAAGAACTGCTCCCTCCACTATTAAAATTGTGCTCAGTTTAAATACATTTTGGAACAATTATTAGAATTTGAACCAATGGTTTATTTTACTGCTGACATGAATGTGCAATTTGTTTTTATAAATAACGATGTGAACTATTTTGAATTTTTTCAACAAAGTAACATAATCCTGAACATTAAAACCAAACGTGCTACGAAGCGAGAATATGCTCTCGTAGTAGGAGGGCAGTTTGACTGGCAAAGCCAATTACCAACTTCCGTCTGGAGACATGCGCTGTCTGTCTGTCAACGTGTCAATCTGACTGCTGCGCCAAGCTGTCAATACAACACACACCAATCAAAGATGAGGATCAGAACCGTTGGAGGAATTGCAAACTGGTTTAATCTCACATACCGATGCTACACTCTCCACACACAAGACCCACTGTCTTAGCACACGCACCGAAAATATATTTACATCGTTACACACAGCAGGTGGTGGTAAACACTCTGTAATTGGTGTGCTAACAAGCTACCTGTCAATCAAAACTATCCCAAGATCCCTTCAGTATTCTGCTCATTCTGGTTCAATGCTGCAGTTTTTTTTAATCAGTCACAATTTAGGGAAGATCTTGCAAATTGGGCGATCTTTGGTACATGGAGTGCATTCGTTATTCACGGTATAGTTGTAGCAGTAAGAATAGGTTAGGCTCAGTTAGTTCACAAAGACACGATAGAAAGGAGTATTAGCACTTCAAATATGAAACATCGAGTTGAGTCTTCCTAGTCTGCTTTATAGACATTGCGGTGTAACACGATAACCTCAAAGATATTTTAGTTGAACGTGGAACAAGTACCCAATGGTATCTTTGCTCCTCAATTCAGTGTTTGGTCTGCAGTAAAGCCATGATAAACAGAGCTATGGTTCCAAAAAACCTGGGACAACAGATAAAACAGAATATGATGACTTGCTAATCCATTTTCAAATCAGAGCAGTACATAGATGGTGTTTGATGTTTTACCCCCTTCATGTTCAGTGATTTCTGTTTGCTTATTCTGAATCTGATACAAGGAACAAAACCAAAAATTAAAATACAAATAAAGAAGATAAAGAGACTGAGTTCATGATGCTGGAAGGGAAGGGAATCAGAGACCTCAGGCAAATACCTCAAAGACTGGATGGAGGCACAGCTCTTAGTTCTTAGCTGCCCAGGGCATGCCCAATGGGCAGAGAGGCTCTGTTCAGAGGTTTGAAAGCTGCTAAGCTGGAATGATCTGAAGGCCTGGCAGGGGAATTGCCTCATGGGCAGTGATGGTGGGGCATGCCAACTGATTGATGGCAATGCAGGTGGGCCCATTCAAGAAGTGAAGGTGGAATTCAACTGGAGAACTGAAGGTTGAGATTGGCATAGTAAGCCCGATAGATCGATAGAGTTAATATATACCCAGCCTTGGCAGTTTGCCTCCATGCAAGAAACATCCTTATTCCACAAATGAGTGATGCAAGACTAGTTGACATTCTATGTCTGATGGGTCAATGTTGGTCAGACTTTATCTGATTTTATTTTCATGGATCCAAGTGCAAAAAAGATCAGGCAAGCAGGTTTATAAATGGAGAATAACATAAAGCTGAAATCCAATATCAAAAGCCAGCAGACAATAAAAACAGAAGGCTCAACCAAAAACCAAAGAATAGAAAGAACAGAAAGGGATATGAAAGGAAAACACAGAGCAAATGCACAAAATGCAAAGTAACAAGTGAAAGTGGGAAATATTAAATACACAAGAATGAGGGCAAGAAGATCCTGACCGGGGAAATCATAAAGACTGGACAAACACATACTGACAGGATGTGTTAAACAGATTATGACTCTTATTATGAGAATTCTGTACACGCTGGACCTTTAAGTGAACGGCAGCAAAATGCTGCAGGCATGTGTCTCAGAGAATGTTAGCTGGATTGATCTTGGGACTGACAGCTCATTACCCCTTGCAGTGTATGACTGACCTTAGGGAAGCTTCTTTGCAGGTAAATGAAGAGCAAGGTCATAAATTAATAGATACTTGCCAGTGAAAGAGACACGTTTCTTGTCTTTCAGTATAGTTGGACCAACATGTTCTCCCAACAGGTCCCTTTTATTACTAGTAGCTGGATTGACTTTGGTAAATGATGTCAAGTCAGGCTTTCGGGGAAATAATTTAACAACCTTTTATTGTTTGAGTTTCTTTTGTAATTCTTAGTGAAGTTGTGGTATTTCAGAATATTATTAATGCCTTTTATTCCCCCCCTTCCGTTTTTTTCCTTTACAGCCATCATTTCATTAACGATAAGCAGCTCAGACCCTGGCACTCTCACTTTTCTATAGAACTTCAAACATGCATATTTGAACAGACACAAAATAAAAGTGATTATCATGACTCATCTGCATGTTTTTTATCCTGCACGTGCTTTATTTATCTTTTGCTTGTATTCTACCTTGTAAAATAAATTATACCTCCTAACTCTTGGCATCAAAACACTTTGTGTGTCCTGTTAAGAAGATCAGATAGCCGTATGTGTAGTCTAATGATGAAGGACAGAATAAATAATTTAAGCCTCCTTAAAGCATGACTTGTCATCAGCCAGCAAACTATTAGAATGCAGCAGAAATTAAGAGGCTTCGCTAATGTAAGCATTGGCCATATTTAAGGGAGTTCAATGATGTGATGATAATATGCTAAAACGGTGCTATTCAAGTGGCAAACTGCCAGCTAACAGCCCTGCTCGGTGAGCAAATTAGGGTTTAGCTAATCTTTGGTTTTTGCGATATTGCTGTCTCTGAATCCCTAACGAGCGCAATGATAGGGTGATCATATCTGCTTTGCGAATTTTCAGTGAAGTCAGAATAGTAGGGAATTACCCAGCTGGATAGTGAGGGGAACAGAAATCTATACCTATTTTTCTAGTTCTCTCTGTCTTTGAAGTCCAGTTTGAGAAAAGTCGTAAAGGGTTTGACTTTTGAGTGTTTCATGATTGAAGTTTGAGCAGAATCTAAATGCAGTGGGGCTGATGAGGAGATGAGCAGCAGGTGTTCAGAGCAGCACAGGTGACGTGGATGAGCAGATGACGGGTGTGGCAGGCAGTGTAGCGAGAGTCGAGCAGGAGGCTGGAGTTACGTGGAGCAGGAAACTATGGCCGGGTTGCTGGCGCCTACATTGATCAGCCACATTTAGCTTTGCTTTCTTGCTGCTGTTGCCATTTTGCACTACTGCCTGTGATTCTCACTCTCTCTGTGTGTATATATATTATTTCTTAAGAGAGAGAATTTAGTTTGTTATGATGTGTGCCTTAAGCCGTGGGCCTTCTCACGATTTTATTATGCTCGCATAATGACAATAAAGTATCTTGAATCTTGAATCTTGAATCTTGAATCTTTCTACTGCATGTTTGTCATTAAGTGTACAGCAAATACTTATAATTTACCCTCACTGTCTGCCCTTGCACTTAATCAAGCATGGCAACTAGCTAACGTACCAGCAGTCTATCACTGTTACAGCTATCCTCTTTTCCCTCAAGCATTAATAATAATAAAAAAATATGCGGGGCATGCTGAAAGTAAAGGTCAAAGGAAAGGACTCAAATCTTAATACAGCGATGCAAAATGTGCCTGCTATTTAATAAAGGGACCTGCTCTTTTGTGTTTTTAATCAGATTATAAATGTTATGCAGCTTAACATGATTTCTGTACTCTTCCTCTTACCTCTCTCCAATTCGATTGCTCTCCTTCTTGAAGCCACCTCCAGGTGGCAGACAAGAAGAGGAGAAGAAGCCGTACAAGATGAGTGGTGAGCTGAGGCAGATGATGAAAGGAGGAAGGAAGGCTTTTTTACTTAATGCCTGTGTGTTCATCCATGTGAGGGAAGAACTGGGACCCAGGCCAGGCAAAAGACTATCAAAGAAAACATGGCACACCATGAAAGTGTAGCACATTGTCGCAAGTACACAAAAAAACAAACAAATGGCTCATTGGTGAAAGGAGGAGAAAATGAGGAAAGTCAGGAATGAGAGGGCAAGGGAGTGAGGAAGAGTAGAAAGAGAGAATGAAGATGATAAAACTGGGGTTCAGCCTGGTGGGTTCAGGATCAGTATATGAATGATGGACAGAAGAAAAGCAGAAATATGGACAGAGGACAAAGGGGAGTTAGGGTGGGAAAGAAAACGGATATAATTGGAAATCAAGGAAATATTTTCCCCACCATAACTTGTCTTGTCTGTGCATTTTTATATATTTTTTACATATGAAATTAACCCAATCTGTTGTGTATTGAGAGGAGCAAAGTGTCAAGTTCATGTACTTGTACCGCTCATAAACCTCGAGTTTGACTGCATCAGTTCTTGTAACATTCATTCATTCATGGTACTTGTGAAATAATATTTAAAACGATGCAGTCGTTTGGGCCTTTTCAGATAATGTATAACATTCTTATTTTGTGCATTATTAGATTCAAAGTGAGAATAAACACTGATTTCAAACTGCAGCTCAATGTTAAAGACGGATAAAGCAGCTCTAGGCAAAACGATTGAGGTCGTCTTGTCTACAAAACAATTGACGATGGATGGATGGATTATTAAAGTGCACCATGCTTCTTTCATGTTCTCTTCTTGGACACCATCAATGAGCAAATCCTGTTCAAGGTCAAACTGTTTTTACATAGAAAAGTCAGTTTTAAAGATTGTGTGTATTTTGCTTTATTTTTCTCCCCCTAACACATTTGCTTTTTCCTATATACCTAAAATTACGAGAGACTAAATCAGGATCTCATTGTCAAGCACTATATCTTATTTTGCATCATTCCTGTGTAAAGGTGGATTTATATTTTTAAATGAACTTCAGATATAACAGCAATGCTTTTATGATCAAAGCAAAACACACTTCACCTTTTTCTCACTAGTTTCGTCTTTTACAATCACGCTGTGCAAAAAGCTGCAATTATTTTTTCCATGTGGGGGGATTTAATCACCAAGGCAACGCATTCCTTATCAGAAAGAGCTTCGTGCACCGTGCTCATCTATTTGATCGAGAAAATTATCCTTGAAGTCAAGGTAGCCGCCGCAGTGCCTCCTGTTTATAGCTGAGATTTCCTGGGTCCTGTTGTTCTCTCCTCGACCTCCATCTCTCAGATGTGCGCCCAACCATCCACTTAGTGATTCTCCCAACATTCCTCAAAATAAACAAAATCTTTTTTTTTCAAATTAGATTTTATCTCCTCCCACACATTTTCTAGTTTATTTCTTGTTTCTCTGTTGTGTTGTTCGACACTCTATCTTCAGTCAAACAGACAAATTGTACATTTAGTTTGTTTCAGGTGGCAGAAAAAAGATATTGATTTGGCAATGGTGAGACAAAGGCGAGCAAATCAGGAACGCGAAAGGATTAAACTGCTTATAGACATATCTGACACCTTAACAATGAGTCGTACCCTCTGCTCCACATCGGAGCACCTTTCTGGATGACATTGTGTTATCTTGAGCCAAAGCCAAATGCCAGATCCCCTTGAGTCGGAACCCTGCTGACTCTTTCATGCAAGTCAATCCGTGTCAATTTACTTTTATACATTAATTCATGTAGAGCTGAGGTAGTTATGAACACGACTGAAACCATCACTAATTCAACCCAATCGGCTGTCATGCATCCCAATCAATTGCTCAGAGTAGCGTCGGAAGCAGTTGGTTTTAGGAGAAATGGTGTTTGGGGTTAAATAAGCAAACACTGGACCTCACTTTTCTAGAAAGCACCTTTACGTCAGCGGGCATCACACTATGTTAAACACTCGGGTGAATCACGTCAGTGTCGGTAAAGGGTTGTGTTGAACCTTTAGAAATGTAGCCTATGGTTGTGCAGAAAATGATATGTTTCTTACAAGTTGTGACAGTTAATTTAAGTTTGAGAAAATAATAAATAAGATCTCCTGTAAACACACACACACACAAAAATAAGTAAATAAATTTAAGTACAGGCTGCTCCTTGTCACCAGAGAGGCAACTCTCTCAGACACGAGCAGATGTTTCCGACTGGAGCAGGTGCAAAATGTCACTGATACGCCTAATGCACAACACAAATGCCTTATCACAGAGGGCAATCGGCGCGTCGCAGTAGCAGCTCAGTCCATGCAAGATTTATTGAGGAGAGAACTTCCTGTTCCCGATTTGATGACTGAAGCAGGTCAGACCGCTGACACACAATGTTGCTACTTCTTCTTCTTCTTCAAAAAAAGTATTTTACTATTGTGTTGAATAGTGTGGGAAAATCTAAATCTATTTACAGAAGAATGTTTTTATTTATTACTGCTTTAAATAATGTCTTTGGAGAGTTGGAGAAAAAAAATGACACAATGGGAACTTTTGATCTTACTGCAAAAACACTGTTGTCAGAATATAGTATTTGTCGGATTCACTATTGATGCAATCACTTGTAGTGATCTGTAGGCTAACCAAGAGCCCACATATGCTGCAGGATAAACAATGGTGGCTGAATAAGCAACAAAGTGGCATTTGTAATTACAAATAAATAAGATAGTATTAACTTGGGACTTAACATAAACATGAAAAGACAAAGACTTTGTACAGCTAGAAAAGAAAGCAGTGCAGAAGCTATTCTGATATTTTACAGGAACCAGTAGGAAATGACTGTTATTTGGGTTATTGCGGGTTCTCATCTTCCCCGTTTGGTCAGGGAGAAGAGAGTCCCGGAAGTCCATCACAGCTGATGGAAATAATGGCGGCGGTGCTGCTTACAAAGGAATATTTCACTCGGCTCAGTAAATTCACTCAGATTAAGGTGTTCGTATCACTATCCAGCGCATACGAAACTGGAATCCCTGCCATTTGCCAATTTTCACACACCAGTGTGTAGCAGTGAAAGCAGCAGTAGCTTTAAGCCAGATACGTTTGGACATGAAATGGGAAAGGCAGAAGGCTTCGTCAATCGAGGAAAATGATTCTTATTTTGGGTGAGCTCTTCTGGGAGTGTGGAATTATGAGTTCTTTCCACACTGTTGAGTTTTATTTTTGAACATGATCAGACCGAATATAAAGGCAGTTAGTCGATTGAGGAATGCTCCTGATCAGAGAATTCTTGAATGGATTAAAGTTCTGTGCATGACTAAGCTTTGGATTTGCACCATAAATGTCATTGTTATGTATTCAGTGTGATGCTTCAATGACATGTTACTTAAAAATGTGTTTCTGTTTGCTTTGGGGAAAACTGTAATTATAGCATCCTAAATCCGTTCTCTGTGGGTTGACTGCTCTCCTTTGCGGCCTGACGCCAGTTGAGTGAAAGTGGAGAACAACATCAGAGCACCCTAAATCCAGCAAAGCAAGACGTAGAGGCAAATGATGCATTGTCAATGAGAGGCTTATATTTTTTACGGCGGTTCCAATGCCTTTACAAATAACTCATTCAGCTACACTCTGAAAGAACTTCAAAAGCGCTTAACTGCCTGCTATTTCATTTCAATGTATGCTATTGTAAACCACACCGGTTACACTATGTTACAATATTGTCAAATCTTACAATACAATTCAATTCAGTAATATTACGGTGACACAGGATTCATCTCTCTGACAGGCAGAATAGTGAATAAAAAAGTTTTCCTTCATACACCATATGCCTCAAACACAACTGAGCAAAAGTATGAAATTGATACAATTAATACACTCTAAAAATTCTGAATCAGAAGCCCTTTGTCTTCTTCAAACAAAATTAAAGAGCAGCATAACTCAGAATTAGCAGCAACGTTTTGTAAACGTATTTAAACTGCCCCTCCAGCAACAGTTAATCCCATTTTCCACTTGAATATAGCCTATGATTCTTGATAAACCTAAAGTGCTGGGATAGAAAAAAAATGAAACTCATGAGTCAAGTGACCTTCAAAGGAAAAAAGAAAAAGTTCAGTCACAATGGAATAACTTATTTCCACAATAAAAATACATTTGTTACCAAACTTAGGGATGTCTCCCCAAAGATCTTTCCACTGAAGGAGCCTCTTCATGGTCTGTAAAGCTTTTGAGATTTATATACTGGCAGGAAGCAGCAGATATGGGGTTTCTATATAAAGACAGATATATCAGTGTGGTGATTGCAGATAAGGAATGATGGGCCACATATGCAGAGGCCTGAGATGACTTCAGGCGGCAGAATCACAATTGAGTCCTTCTGACTCTGATCTCCGCTGTGATTGGCTGACCCTACTGTTTTATCTCTGATTTGATTATTTTGAAAGGGGTGTATTTTAAATCGACTCTGATGACTTGTGAAACTTTCAGTGTCTCCTCTATTGGCATTTACTCTCTGTGCAGTAGAGAGACACACTGAAGCTCTAGCACTGTGCAGAGTAACGCTCATCACTCATTCCTTTATACCCCTGCATATTCAGAAGTGTATTTTAAGCAAAATGGAAATAAAAGATTTGAAAGTCTAATTCCAAAACCACCCAAACAATTTCAGGGGCCTGTCATTTGTTGTTGGATTTCCAATATCTTCTGGAAAGCCTTGCAGAACATTGCATTTGATGGCAAAGTCTTTCCAAAGCTCTGGCCTCCGTTCCGTACTCGCCGTTAGCAGTTTATTAAAGCTGACCTCTCGATGTCAAAAGCCACTAAACCCGAACTAAAAATATCAGCATCTCCTCCTGTCTGACTTGGCTTGTTCAGTCATTTAAAAAGCACAGCTGACACAGTGAAACAAGGCCAGTGTCTGAGTCTCAGGATGTTTTTACGCTTTATAAATTGGATCCAGTACGTAACAACACAGCACTTCGGCCAGGCACAGACTTTTTGCTGAAAGTTTACGAGGAAGTAAGATTGGAAGCCTGAACGGGTTCTATCCCACATTGATTGGTATTTATAGTTGTTGTTTTTCATACACTATTTACCTCATTGTACTGATACACCCATGGTATACCAGGAAATAGGTTTGACAGTTTGATTTCATGATAAAGGCTTGGTTAAGTCCTCCTTCCATATATTAAGAGATCCTACATTTTAAGTCTAGGAAGCACTTCCATCCTTGCATTTCATGAATTTGATTTTCTGTTCTACTGAATGCTCTCCCTGTGCACATGCAGACAGACTCCAGGCAGCGTGTGTGCGCTGACATCTGCCTGTTTCTGTGTGTGAGGATTGGTGGAGGTGATTAAATACATGTACGGCACACAATCCAGAAACGATTCATATTCCTCCTTAATCACGTGAGACGCTTAATGCAGTCCTACGTCAGACGGCGTAAAGTCCCCGCACAGTGAAAGCGATGCGGAAACGATGTGACACGAATCAGAATATTTCACTGTTTGGACAGGTCTCCATGCTGTTCCTTGAGATGCAATCTCCCAGCGAGTCCCCCCCCCCCCTGCTATTTCCTGCCAAATGCAGACAAAGACAACATGCTTTGACAAGGTTTGGTCCCAATTAAGCATCTCTGAGCAGAGAAATAATGAAAATATATTTTTACAGTCCAATCATCATGTCTTTCCTCTTCAGAAATTCTCTCCTGTGGAAAATTTGGGCTGGAAGAGAACAGTAACTTTGTGTTTAATTAGTTGGACTCAACTTGATGAGGCCCTGCGGTGCAAATCCAACTCCAGCTAAAACCAGGGGAGAGCGGAGCGGTTTGGTTCTCTCGCTCTGTGTGCGATCCTCATTAAAATACATCTGAATGCTGCTTGAGGTTGATTAAACAAAAACACAATGAGATGGCGGCAAGATAAATGCTGAGCCCTGCTGATAACAAACGGCTGCGTCTATCGCCCTTGCTCCCTTTCGCTTAGTGAGAAGGTTTTCCCTTACAAATGCATCCAAGCGCGGAGGGATATTCCAAATATTGCCTAATGTGGATGGAGAATTCGAAGCAACAGTGCTTCAGCTGCAGGAGTGTTTTAACTCATTCAGTGCCACTCACGTCTAAAGACGTTTTTTGAAACCCAAACATTCACTGCCAACCCTGACTCTCTTCGACGGCCAATAACTCTGGAACAAAGGATGGTAGGAACCCACTTTTATGTTCCTGGTAAAAGAGGAGACTTTGCATAGTCCACAACCTTGTGATTGATCAATGAACCATTAAAAAATAAAAAAAAATCATACCATTTGAGGTTTTGTTGAGCTTCGAAAAATTGATAATTCTGAGCCAAGGGCATTTGATCAACAGCTCTTGCACTCTGTATTGCTTTTAAAATGCCGCAACACTGACATGTGTCTGTCTGTGTGAATGCCTTCATTGTTTTCAACGGCGTGATTTAATTTGGAACACCTCGCTGCATAGATTTACATTTAGATACACAGGCAATGATTTCAGGATGAGTCCTTATTAATACCATACCAAAGTACGGCAGTTGACGTAAATGTTTTACTTAATTAATGCATTCAGGAGCATAACTGATTATTTTTAACCCGGGCTCACTGGCAGCGTTGCAATTAGATGATCACCTCAGTGCAGTTAACGTGTGCCGAGTGGTTGTAGTTTGAACACGGCGTTTCTGCGGGTGTCCGTAAAATGGAATGGTAATAACTACTTCTCAGGATTTCATTTTCTAATCAAATTCAGCCTTAGTCCAGAGTAGAACCAAATTTCAATATTAGGGAATCTTGTCGAAACGGGAGCATGGGTGGCAGCTTTCCTTCAGCTGCACTCACGGGGTGACGAAGGTTCATGTTTCCTCCTCAATCCATTTCTTTTTCCGTCTTTGGGCTGCCATCATGCCGAAGCAGTCTCTTCAACTTCTGTAAGGAAATATATATTTTACTTCAACTTTCACTTCTGTCATTTGCTCTAATTCTTTCGTGGGGGAATAAAAAGAATCGGAAGGGAGAGGAAATAGAGTCAACAGGTGGTGATGAGAGCAGAGGAGAAGAGAGAAATGTTGAGAATCTTTTCTGCCGCTGGTGGCTTGCCACAAATGAAGGAGCAGAGAACTGAGGCGAGGAGCAGAATTCTGGGGAACAAAATGGAGTTGTGTAGAGCAGATTGGGCATTAATGGTGAGAGTGGAAAATGGAGAAGAGAAGAGATCGAAAGATGAGGGGATTGGAGGTGAAGGCATGGGAGAATGGATGTGAAAATGTGAGGGGAATAGATGAAGGAAGAATTTGAATGATGTGTGATATAATAGCAGAGCAGCTCTACGGCAGGAGCAGACAGATTTAGGTTACATATGAGAAACATTTAACAGCTGAAAGCAGGAGACAAAAGAAGGACATAAGACAATTCCAGGGGCTCGAATGTTCAATAAAAACTGCATGCTTTATGTAAAGATGTCACATTACTGCATTCATGCAGAGTATATGAATGTATTAGGAAAAACAAACAATAGTATTTCAAGGGCATGCATTCAGATTTTCCAGTTGCAGTAACAATAAAAGACACTGTCAGCATCACACTTACTGTATGTCCAAGAAGGCTACGTGTTGTTGTCGGACCAGCATCTGCCAGCAGTAAGAACTGATCTGTTCAGATTCAGAATGATGTTTGATCAAGTCCCACGCTGAGCCTTGTGTTACGTGTCACCTTACCAACCTTTAGCGTAATGAACTAATGTGTTCTGCTTTGTTCTTCATCGACTCCTTAAGAAAAATATCTGGTTTTAAAGCTCAGCTACTTCAAGCAGCTCAATGATGACTGTGTCTGCTGGTGCTTTATTGACTCCTCTCTGCTCAAAAAGGGCTGCCTGCTCTGGCCAAAAATAACTCTGGTGACACCTGTGGAAATGAACTGAGATGGTGAGGATGCATGAAGTCCCTGATCTAAAAGAAGCTGTAATGCTGAGGGGAACTGCAGAATCACGTCAAAGATTCATTTTGACAAGACATACCATTATATCTGTTACAGAATTCTTAATTCTGGGAGTTACAATGCCAACATATGGATGCACACATCTTTTCAAATATAAGTAATGCATCATGATGGAGGAGGAGTGAAGATTTATGTTCTTTTTATTTTTATTTAACCAGGTAAGTCAGGTGATAATTGATTCTCTTTTTTAATAACGACCTGGACCTAAGTTGCATGTCTTTCGTGGTGGGAGGAAGCCGGAGGACCCGGAGAGAACCCACGCAGACATGGGGAGAACATGCAAACTCCACAAACTGCAAGTTGGATTTGAACCTGCGACCTTCTTGCTGTGAGGCAACGGTGCTCACCACCGTGCTGCTCAGAATGAGCATATTGTTCCTGATTGACTGTCCAGCTACTTCTCTCTTTACATTTCTAATCTTTTGGATCAGAATCCATGAAGTGGAAAAGTGAAAGAATGCAGCCAGCCAAGGAGAAAGTTGTCCAGTTTTGTTTCATTTTATTAGAAAAATTCCACGCACCATAAAAATTACATGTACAAAACTATAAGATTTGGAATTGCTTTATGTATACATACAAAAGATAAAGCCCAAAAACAAAAGGGAAAACGAGACACAGAAGGAGAAAAGTGAAGACAAAGCGTTAGTGTTCCTTTTTTTATGTGTGTGTTTCTTCTGTTGTGGATCAAAGGTCAGAGGTCATCTATCTCTCTTCTGCCAGCTTGGCTCATGGAGTGGAATCATATCAATCATGATGGCAATGAATGCAGTTAAATGCACATATGAATAGCGATACTATATCTCAGATGGTACCTGTGAACCTCATGAGAATAATGCGATGGATCATTTGGGTTATTACAAAGGAATAACCATCAAACACATGAGGACGTAACTCTTTAGAAGTCAACCATTAAGCTGGGCGTTATCGATCATGCTGTGTGCACCTAAACGCATTCCATTGGTGTGATTTTTGACAAGGAAGTGTGGAGCCACTGGATGACTACAATCAAGATGTCAACAATGCTGATAGTGTAGTTACAAACAGTCGTACCGCGGTTAACTTCACATTAATGCGTATCCAGTTTAAATTCAGAACTTTCAACCTGTAATTGTATTCAGTGATGATGATGATGATTTTGATAAGCATGTCTCAGATGAAATGAATGAGAATGAAGACTGGAGATCTTGGCTCACTTCCACCCTGCTACTTTATTTTTCATACATTTCTTCCTTGACATCAGACACGCGGCTTTCCTCCGGATCGCTGGGTCTGAGAAGACAAACAAAAAACAGGAGAAAAAAAAGATGCATTTAAATTGTTGTTTACTTAAAAAGAAACAACATTTGTGTTTTGTCTCAAAGCAAAATCATCATTAAAACGCATGAGTCATGGCTTATGGGCAAATGTTTTGGGTGAAAGCCAATTAAAAAAATGAGACATAAAATATATGGGGAATGATACAAAGTTGTGAGTGATGCAAAAATGTATATCTGATAACGTGTAATTACGAAGCAGCATTTATGAACACTGGTTGCTTTTATGTGTTTCCAGCCTTGAGCGAAAATAGCAGAAAGAGGTGAGCTGTTGTCGTGGGCAAATACCCATGTGTGTTTTGGTGTTTGTGTGTATTTATGAGATTTCTTTCCGTAATAAGGCCAGTCAATTGCCATTATGTGGATCAGAGCAGATCAGCAGCTGATCACACTTCAAACAATCTAAGAACAGCACTTAATCCACTCTAAAATGCAAAGAGGTGGTCTTTGATAGAAAACCATCGACAACCAATGCCATATAGTGACATTTGTTCTGTCCTGCACCTGGAAAAAACTGAGACAAATATGCGGACTGAAGCCGAACCCGGATAAAAAGCTGAAGCTTTAGAAGCTGAGATTAAAGAAGGCGACATTCACACTTCACTTGAAAGTATACCGTCAAAGCGTTTTTCTCAAAGCAGACCTTTTCCACTAGACTGTTCACATTCATCTTTGTGCGTTACCATGCCTAACATTCATGTGCAATGAACGAGGATGCATATAAAGATCCATAGATGTTACTGGCGTGCTAATTTCTTATCAAAAACGGAGGGAAATATTGACACAGGCACTCATTTCTCGCATTGTTTGCTGTGCTAACAGTGGCGTGCCACCAATTATTTAGGCTGAGGGCAAGGACGAAAAACAGAATTTGATTTATATTCTCATTTACTAGAAAATTTGCAATTTGTCACTCCTGCAATCCTCATTAATTGACCGTGGCCATCATTGCTGACAAAGCACGCTCAGCGGGAAGAAATGCGACATCAAATCTGATCTGGCTGTTCACACTCCTTTCACATCCACAGGAATCAGACACATATCTGATTTAGCACCGCAGATGACAGTAGCAGATTTGAGAACATCACATGCCATGTAAGCTATTTTTATGTCTGGAGTGTAAACATAATCTATCAAAAGAATATAATTGTTTTTGTTAAAAATATATTGAATCCATTCTGCTAAGTGACTGCAGGTTTATGTGGAAAATGTGATTGAAGGCAATTTGCCAGCCCCCCATTCTCCTTGTTAAACAACCACACCAACAACTCTCCTACCATTGGCCTCATTAGTACTTTAATGTGTGCACACAAAATGATTAGCTGTCACACTCTAAGTGGTCCTCTTGGGGGGAATCTGGTGCTATTTTCATATTTGCTCAATGACGGGCTGGCAGAAACAGGGTGTAATAATAATAATACAGCAGCCTACAGCAGTCCCTCAGTCTGGCAAATGACAACCAAAATATTGATTTTTACAAGCAAGTTTGATCTTAACGGGAATGTGCAGAATTACCTGATGCATACATAGTAGAGAACAGCAAGTCAGTCAGTGATTATATAGATGTTATTTAACACTGTGTTACTCTATTTCCCAAATAACCTTTTTTTTTAAAATGTCATCAGGACAAATTTGATGCACTCCTGAGTAGGAGTGCATCGACCTTTATATACTGTACCTCCAGCATGCGCCCTTTAAGACTGGATTAAAAATTTTAGTATTCGATTAGGCAATCTTCATAAAGGAAATTAGATTACACTTCATGCAAATGTTTTGTGTAGATTTATGAGTTATATCATTGTGTAATAGAAAAGGCTTATGTAATTTACATATCTTTTCATATGCAATTAAAACAAAAATAATAAAACATTTACTTTGTAAATAACAGATACTTTGCAAATCTCAACCAAAACTGTGAGGGAAAAAAAGAAACAGAGCCCCGAGACCATGTTTTTTTACTTTGAATGAATGAATGAATAAATAATTACATACATAAATAAATAAATGCATAAATAAAACCTCTCTTCCGTCATGATAAGATCAATTCAATGACATAGTGGGAGCACCCACCCAGAGGCTTATAACATTAAACCTGTATGAAACTTTAATCCAACGCAGTCTTATTTTGTATCTGGTCTGCAAGGAAGGAAATCGGCAGATGTACAAACATTTGATCTGTGATTGGTTTAATGGGTATTCCATTAAAACGTGATGTTATGTTTTGATAATGAACTTTGTCATGTAAGTTGAAGACAGTTTAATTTATACTGCATTGCGCCAAATCACAAAATATGTTACGAGACCTTCAGTATAGTGGTAATGTATTGGCAATAGAACAGAAAACTGCCAACACAGTAACTACGGACAACACAGAGGCCCAACATTTCCCAATGAGTGAGCACTTTACAGTGACCACATTTTGTTACATTGGAAATATCATGAGGAGCATTACTTACAATGAAAGTTTAGCTCATAAATGAAAGTTTCTATAATGAAGACAATCTGAAAGTTGTTATGACAGTAAACTAATCCAGGGCATCAGTACAGTCTACAATACTAAACTTTCTACTACCAAATGAAAATGCATTGGACTCCTGCTGTGAGGTGCAATATACTACACTGAGTTAGTTAGGAAAACACAGCTGCAGACATTTACATAGAATTCGCTCGAGGTATTTCTTGTATCATTTTGTAACCCGCTGAATTGTGCTACCCGATTGGTTTCAGTTCTTTTTATTTCTTTTCATCTGTATCCTGGAGGAGGGATCTTGCATCAAGGTGCACTAGTGTTTGTGTCACTGATGCTTGTGAAGATAGTGTACGTTAGAAGGCAGCGAGAGAGAGCGAGGAAGCGAGCGTTGTGAAATGCTCTACATTAACCGATGCTGAGTGGTAAACCTGCAGCGTCCAATTACGTCGTCCCATTAATGCCTCATTTTTTCAACTCCTTTCTTTGTCGTTCTCTCTGAGTTGCAACACGGTTGACTTTCACAGGTCTCCGTGTCGCTGTGTGTCAGCCAGTTTCAGTCGCTAATGTTTTTAATATTTTAAATGGTTATAATTACACAGTAATTGCTGCTCTCTCATTTGCATCAAGGGCTTTCAGTTCCAATTAGCAATTATTCCGCTACCCTGAACCAGACGTTTTAATCACTTTCTGTTTAAGTGTATAAATAATACATGTGATCTACAGAATAACAGAAACAATTTAAAATAAAATAAAAAAAAAAACAGAGTACTTAAAAAAGCAATCCATTCCTCGTTCAGAGCATCTATGGATGTGTAGTTCTCAGAGCAGATGATGCTGAGTTTATTTTTTGACCATTTTTATAAATACTAATTATCTCCCACAATGAGAATCATCAGTGACCGTGTTTAAAGCTTTCAAATTCATATTTTGTCATTGCTGTATTTGACTGGACAAAGGTGTGTTTGTGTGTGTGTGTGTGGGGGGGGGGGGGGGGGTAGACTTTAACTGAATACACAAATCGACAAGGGCTTTGAAACAGCTGAGTGATCCTATGCTACTGACCTTCATAAACTAACATTGGAACACTACAGTAAGGCCGAGATGTTTTGGTGAACAAATCCCAGCGGCGCTCACATTTTAGATGCTGAATCTGCCCCCAAAAACACTGCCTTTGTTCTTGTTTTCTTCTTCTTCTTCTTCTTTCCGAGGCTACTTCTTATTCGCAGCTTTCCAATTGCTGCTCCTGTGTAGATGACTGCAGCTTTTTCAGTGTGACTGACGCATGCATCCACATTTAATAAGGTGCGCCATCGCTCATGCAGAAGCATCAACACACACACACTGTGCATTCGAGTGTGGCCGTATCAATGGGAGGTCACCGGTGCTATCCTCCAGAATCGCATTTACTCATTTAATATGTGTCCATCAGCTGTGCACATCACATGCCCCGGCTGTGACGGCCTTTTTTCCCCTGCCACTTAAGTTAAAAGGGGACAAGAGGTCACGCGACAGACAGCCACGGAAATAGAGATGCTATAAGTGTATGTTGCGCCATCTATTATTCATACTACCAAGTTTCCTTTCTGAGGGACGAAAGACAATCACAACACAGCTGCAGATCAGCACACACTATGGAGTCCTCCATACACCCAACTCGGCATTCTCTTGTCATCCTTTTCTTGTTCCTTTTCTCCAATGTCTCCTTCATCTCCTGCATGTTGCTCTTACTCATCTTCATTGCATCTCTAGTCTTCATTTTCCTCCTCATTTTCTTAATCTTTGTCTCTTCCCTCCGTCCTTTATCTCCTGCTTATTTGGTAAGCTGCTTATCCTGTACAGCTTTTCTCATGCATTTTATTCTTTTCTCCCAAAAGCAGTTCGAGTCCCCCCCCATAAAAAAAAAAAATCAAGATTGTCATAGGAGTATCTGAACCAAAGCGAGTACGTGTTCACGCCAAGCTCTCCTCCTCCTCTGTCTTTCCTTTAATTGCATGATCAGTATTTTTTCACCACATTCTCACTTTAGCCATCCCAATACATTGGAACTTATCCCTGCTGCATCTTGTCCTCCATCTCTCATTCCCTCCCTACTTCCTGTCCTCCCAGCATGTTTTTCCATTATGTTTTCTGTTACTGCATGCATCGTTCACTTTAACGCAGATGTCCCTATCGAGTATTTATAGCTTTATATAGCAGCTCTTTTATCAGTGGCTTGCTCAGCAGCCTATATGTTGAAAATTACTGGAAGTGTGTAAATACATAATGTTTTTGCCGCTCCTGCTCTCTCTCTCTATTACTCTATCTCGCTTTGTTTTTGACTCTCCTACAACCTGTCCTTGTGTCTGTCTCGCCCATTCTGTCATTGTCTCTCTCTCTCTCTCTCTCTCTTTCTCAACCCAACCAGACAAGACAGATGAGTCTTATGAGTCTTATTTCTGTCCAAGGTTTATGCCTGTTAAAGGGAAGTTTTTCCTGGCCTCCGTCTCCAAAGTACTCTCGTGGGACAAGTTGGGTTCCGTCTTTCCCTGCTACACCTGTAAAGTGCCTTGACATAACTTTCTGTTATGATCTGGTGCTACAGAAATAAAAACGATTTAAATTGAATCATTCACTTTGCCATGCTATTCTAGGGTACCCGTCCTACATGACTAGGGGTCTGATAACACCAGGGCGTACACACATGTATAAAACCCTCATTTTGAATCAGCTCTATGTGAGTAGTCTCCCGTCGTCCTCTAGAATCCACACACAGCTGGAAAGCCATGTGTAATGAGTGCAGGATTCAGCAGTGATGTGTGGCAGACTATTTGTCTTTTTTTTGTTTTTGATATAGTGCAGTGAGTGTGTGTGGGTGTCACATGGAGATCTTTATTCATAGGCAGTAAGGCATGGTCACGTCTAACTACATCACTGCCACATCAGCAGCTGTTGTCACTAAATTGAAGTCTTAGCATGGCCCATCAGCTCTCAGGGAGACTGCCCACGCTGCACATCCTCTACATTAAGGTTGTAAAAACAACTCCAGCCAGTGCACTGCTTAGCGCGGCCATTTTAACCTTTAAACAAAACAAAACACTGCCGCGAAAGAGCCACAGATGAAAGCTGTCACATTCGGTGAAGCGACATCGTGCTACACTTCACATGCGACGCTTAAATAAAGAGACACGGTGCGAATTAAAACACTTCTTGTTTAAATCATGAGGCGATTACCAGCGAATGTCTTCAAAACGTCCCGTTTTCAACAAATTCCAGCAAATTATATTTCACTAGATTGCCACTGAAAACTAGATCAAACCAATATCCCTCCCAAATTCCTGTACAATATAAACATTTCCTTTCTCTACGCAGATTTTGTTTCCAGCACCAAATCACCAATCACTGTAACTGAGGTGCCCCCTCGCGTCATTAGCAATCACACAAGAGGAACACAGTTCCGTCAGGATGACGGGCTCCTAATGTGCCTTGGCGACCACTACACTTTGGCGAGGAGGTAATGACAGTGAACAATGTCAGGGAGGACAGAGGAACATGTCTCAGTCATTCATCACCATCACCATTATCAGTGTTATAGGAGTGTCTAACAAGAGTCATTCACTTTTATGACGAAGAGAAAGAATGGGGAATAAAGGCAGGATTTATTTCCGGAGCCGACGGTACACACTTCTTTTCTCCTGCACTGAGACCTCTGTAACGCCGACACACTTTATGTAGCCACGCGAGTCCGAGCAGCAAGACAACATGAGAAAAGCAAAGTCAAGCTGTTTTTTTCAGATGCGCGCTATCGTCTTTTCTCATTTGCCGTCTGCCACACTTGAGCAGCAAAAGGGATTAATCAGTATAATCTGGTCAATATTGAGCAAAGCCTGCACAATCTGATGAGGATGCTCCAAGATCTCCAAATCATTGCCCTTTAAGTTTGAAAGACAGTCCTATATTGAGCTATTTTCTAAAAGGGATCTATTATTATACCTTGTTTTAACTCATGTATCTGTTTTCATCTTTCTAAGCACACAAACATAGGAGATTGACAAGACAGCACAAACAATCAACAGCAACAACAGATGGAGGAAATGTTTGCGTTTGTCTTCTGGGGCCTGACATTGTGACATCTGCGATCGTATCGGACCATTTATGCTGTCGGGAGGACGCATACACACACACACACACACACACACACCTACTGGCAGACACACCATCATTCTGGTTTTTGTGTGTCTTTCAGGGACTGGACAGCCTGACCTGACTGATTAATCTCTGTTATTATTGAATGAATAAGAAATCATAGCGTTTATGGCGGCCAGCAGTTAAAACTGGAGACGGTTGTCATCACTGGCGGTCGGTGTAGCATCATCCATTATTGGAGAAACTGACATCTCTGTTTTGTAAACTCGTCCAAATGCCTCAGCAATGGCTGTCATATCAATATGATGTGTGCACAACAGCGTGCTAAGTACCTGTCCACTGAGGACAAAATGGATTTATCAAGGAAAAACAAAACACATGATATGATGAAAAAAAAAAAAAGCTGTGAACAGCCACTGAACATGGTCACGTGGGTCCAAGAATGTATGGTAAATATATACAGTAGAAATGACTTAATGCATTTCTTTCAAAAAGTGATTTCCATATTTAAAGTGAGGCTGTAAGAATATGCAGCCTCACTGTAGCATCAACAGAAGAGTGCACTGCAGTCGTTTCCTGATGGCCTGATAGTCCAGGATCTATTAAACTACCACTGTGGTGTTTTGTTTACACCCACATTTTTATGTTATGGAACATAATTGTTGAAAGGAGATTGCTGAAAAAAGGAGATTGCTGAAATAAGACAAATATTTAACAAAGTATTCTACTGATGATTATTATTGGTAATAAATGCACCAGCTAAACTTGACAGTCAAACTATCTGTAATACGGGGAGCTTTCCAATCCTGCAGCATCAGTCAGGAGCCATGACTAAAGTGATATTGCCGATCCCTCTGCAAATTACATTCCTCCGGCTGCACTGTTAGCTCACAATCATATCATCTCCCTGTGTGCTATATTTTCCACTGGTTTTCGATAACCGCCTCAGGCAAAAAAACAAAACAATAGCATTTGTTGGACAGGGTGAAAGGTGGAAGGAGTTGCACATGAGATGTCACTAAGATATGAAAAGAACAATACACAAAGAGGAGAAGGGATGCATTTCCCATCGTCGGTTGTGAGGCAGTCTTCGGACAGTGGCAGCAAAGTGGATCGCTTAGCCAAAGGTGGCTTTCCAATTTTCAGGTTGACAGCAATGGTATGCCGCTTGTTCAAAAAACTGCCCTCATTGCATTACAGGTCACTTAGCAGCAGAAGAGCTGCAAAGTGTAAGAGAGTTATAAACCATGAATCAGGACCTGGAATTGGTGGTTAGCCAAGGTGGGTAACTTTACATTACATTTGGCTGCTCGTTTGCTTAGGTTCATATGCTAATCTGCACTTCACTCACCTATTGAAGTAGGCCGGAAGAGAGAGCGAGAAAGGCTTGGAAGGTCTTCATCAGTCCCATCCAGTGCAGCGGTAGATACTTCAGTAGAGGAAAACAAAAAGACTAGCCTGATGGAGGACAGGCCTGTCTAGTCTAGTTGAGTCTGAATCCTTTAACTGTGTAAAAATCCAGGCTGCACTGGCTTCATGAAGGCCGATCCAAGAGAGTTCAGTCAAGGTAACAATCCAGGTTCAGTCCAGCCCAGCGAGGATCGACTCCAATCCTTAAAGCAGGCTTGTGTTAGTCCACGGAGATTAATACAGCGGAGCCACGTCCAGTTCCTTTTTTCTGAAGAAATAGTTTGCAATAATTATTTGGAGTGTGTAGAATGTCCAAATATCCAAACCCAGATGCCTTGTGGAATCTCTGATGCTTGTGCAGTGAAACAAAACACAGTTCGGTCAGCATTTAGTCTGCTTTTACTTTTACTTGGTGTCTGTCTTCGCATGTTGATGCTGCTCCAGATAATAACTCAATATTTTCCGTCCGTTTGCATTTGTGGAAACATGCGTGTGCCTCCTAGTGATGGTCCTTAAATTACCCACCACCCACTCTATCCTTTTCAATGCCAATAAAGATTTTTCCTGCAGTAACTGGTCAATTTACGGCCAAACAGACCCCAGGTTTTGACACAGTTGTCCAGAAACGTGAGCCGAGATGAGCAGAGAGTTCAGGTCTATGACCGCATGATATCCATAGAAACAAAGCAATGGGTACAGTAAACAGGGGACATGGGAGAGGAGCTAAAGGGCCTTCTTCGGAGTTTTCACCAGCTCCTCCTTGGTGGTGACGTTCATTCTCCACATCTGCCAATTAAAAACATCAGGGTTCTAGAAAACGGGAGAGCAAGAACAACAACATTTAAGAGGACATAATGCAGTTTAAGCTACTATTTGAAAAGGAAAGGGACACAAGGGCAACGTTTTTAGGTTCTAAAAGGCGATATTTAGAACAGGGAGGTTAAAAAGAAACTCCAGAATAGGGATCAGTCTCGAGGAAATAAAGGATAGATAAGAGGTTTTGGGAAGAAACTGTTTCAAACATTGACGCCTCAGAGATATAATTTAGCACCTGTGAAATCTGTAAAATTCCAATTACAGTGATAATAACACAGAATTAAGAGCATCACACATGGAAGGCACAAACTTTTAGCAGCTTTAACTTCTGTTGCTCGGTGTCACAAACTAAACGCGGTTCTACCCAGGGGAACTTATTTTGAGAATCCCTTTAGGGACGTCTGTGTCACGATCCTTCAGAACTTCTGTTGAATACTTGATGGTTTTAAGAACAGCTCACATAGACAAACAAAACCTTTGTGTTTCTGGTAAGTTAACTCAGAAAGAAAAACAGATAATGAAACCCGTTCAATTGTCGTGTTTCTTCCCCGACTTTATCATATAATTAACGCTTCTCTCAAGGCAAAACAACTGAAATGAATACAGCCAATTTGAAGTAGATAGGATTTCTTTTCTTTAGGTTTTTGAATTGAAATGCTGAATGCCATGAGATGAAATACCTCTATAGGAAGATCATCCTGACAGAGAAACCTAAAGAAGTGCAATCACTCTGAGGATGACGAAGCTGCACTTGTTATGGTGTTAGATTGCCACAGCTGGTTTTTGTAATGTGCACGTTTGTCAGGCGAACCGTTCTAAACGCTATTTGTCAGGAGGAATATTTCTTAGATGCATTTATGTACAGCCAGCACTTATTTTGTCAGTTTAAGAATGAAGCAGAGTCTTCTTAATGCCTCAGACTGTATTCATCCATCACAACAACTACACATCGCTCCTCCATCATCCAACTCTCCTCTCCTCTTCTTCCCCATCTCTCCTTTTGCCACGCCAACGGATAAGGAGATGTGGAGGTTCAGACGGGAGAAATGTAGAAAGCGGCACGTGAGGAAGAAGTTTGAGCGGTGTGCAGATGGATAGGAAGCATATTACAAGTGAAAAATAACCACATAGGAAATGTCGAATGTTACAGGATTGAAAATAAATAGTAGACTATTTAAAAACAGCATTAGAGGGAAAAGTGTGAGCCAGCAGAAAGGAGAGTGAGACAAAAAGATATAAATACATTTGCATTTGGAGCAAATGTCTTAGAAATACAAAGGTAATTAATAGGGAAGGAAAAGAGGGGAAAAAAAGCAGAAACATTCTGAGGATTTATAAAAAGACGATAAATAAGAAGTAAAGCTGTCGCGGTATCACACCCTGCAGATTTGTTTGCCCTGCAGGTGGGTTTAATTCACTTAGTGTGGCTTGTGGCTGAGGATGTCGAATAAGATGTCCACTAATCTTTTTTTTGATCGGCGGTGCCTCCCGACCACGACTAAGCATTCTCGGGCAAGACGCCGAACCCTAATTTCCTTCCTTTCATGCACCTTGCATGGCGGCCCAGTGAGAACTTAGTGTCTGAGCCACTGATAGGCCAGTTACAATGTGCATTATATTTACCTTTGACATACCTACCCTTGAGATTCCTGCATTAACCTAATAAACTACAGCTGCATGAACGTGTTTGTGCTGCTCACAGCATAGAGCAAACATGATTGTTTGAGTTACATTACTAATTTACTATGAAAATCAATCACCTGTTGGTTTTCTACCCTGTGAGCTCAAGAAATTAAATTCCATAATGCATTATTGGATCACAATAGAAGAACGGCTCTCAAGGACTTCTACTTTTTGTTATATGTTTGAACCTCACCAGAAAACGAGTGAAGGCAATTAAGAAGGGTCAGATGGCAGCATTCAAATACTAGCATAGGAGCAGATAGATCAGGATCAGTGACAAAGGGAGACAAGGAGAAACTACAGGAGTATCGGAAATAAATGCAGGGATAGCTTAGGTTTTAAGTGGCGATCATTACTCATTGTGTGTTGTCGTGGTCTTTTTTTCCCCAAGACCTTCAGATCTTGAAGTCTCTCCATTCGACACTTTGAGGCCACCTGACATCTGCTACTGGAGTCATCCAACAGACAGGAAGAGAGAGAGAGAGACACAGAGAGAGAGATGATACACAACCAGGACCAGAGGAGAGAAAAGGAGACATGGAGAGGAACAAAGTGAAACTGTGAAAAGTACTGACACAGATGCAGGAAAACAGTAGCAAAAATGAGGGGAGTGGGGAGAGAGAGAGAGCAAAAATTGGCAGGACAGTTGGAAAGCTGGTGAATAAAACACATACAAGAATGAGAATGTGGCAGAGAGAGCTTGAGAAACATGGTGGGAAGAGAGAGGGAGACTCAGTGAAATGGATAAGAAGAGACAGACGGAAGTGAAGAATGATGCTGAGCCAACAGGATGGCACTGACAGGAGTGATGATAGATTAAAAATACTCAGAGGACAGACAGGCTACAGGGTCATGGATGGGCCACGCGGAGAACATACACTTTCACTTCACACAAACTCACATGTCCTTGCGTTATCCTCGACTATATTTGTGTCTGGCCCAACCTTGTGAGAGTGTTTGCACCGGCTCAAGGCAGTTAATGCTCGTACATAAAAACACACACATCTGCATGCACGGACCTTGCAGGGATTTAGTCGAGACTGTGTTTACACACAATCATCTCTGCGCGACTGCGAGGACATTTTATTCACTGGCTCGGAAATTGGCCAAACTATGATTCTAACCCCTTTAATGGAAATGGAAAACTCATCCTTGCAATGCAAGTACAGCATCAGACACACACTCATATCCAATGTTTGGCTGGCTGCTGTTCAATTAACAGCATTTCGCTTGACATCATTATAATGTGTTTGTGTCAAGCATGTAATAACGGCTAATGCTGGTAGAAAATTCCCCACTTAGCATTCAGGTTCAAGAACGGTTTCTGGATTTATGCAGCATCCTCTCACGAGTCAGATCTCATGCAAGTCAAAACGGACTGAAACATGTTATTAAGTTTGCATTTGTTTATTTTTAATTACGGAATCTGCTCAAATTCCTAAAATCTGTGTCGATGCAAATATGAATTATGTCTCTTTTCGTGCTTGATTCTCTCCTCCTGTGACTTCCCTGAAAAGGTAAAGGGACAAAATCCACTGTTCTTCCTCTTTTATTGTAAAAACTGCCTGAAATAATTCAGCAGACACGTTTTTTGTTCTCTCCCAAAGGTATTGTCTTTTTGGAATATTTCCTCTGCTTGTATTATATTCCCTCTATTTCCCACTATAAAGAGTGTTACTCTGGACAATCCCTGAATTGTTTGTCTATTTTAGGCTGCTGAAAATTCATGATTACTTCAGAGTGTGAGGAATGTGGATTTTGTGTTTCTTAAGATGATCTAGAAATAACCATATAAACCAAAACTCTTCCAATATGCATCTATTAAGTCCTACTTGAAAATATTATAACCCATGAGGTATATTCCAAATATCACTATTTAGCATAATAAAAGGTCTTCAACTAAATAATTATGCATCTATTTACGTATCTATTGTTCCAAGCTATTACCCACAATGAGCAGATTGTTCCTGTTGAGTCACATTTTTTGACAACCGTGGGCCTTTAGTTGGGTCTCTTTGTGCATCTGTCAGTTGCTGTGTTCCTCAGGTGCTCTGAGTCACTGCCGCTCTCTCTGATCAGATCAATGTTGGATTTCTCTGCAAAGCAGCAACCAATGAAACACATCACAGACACAGATATACCCCGAGAGGCCCCAGCAGCCTTTTGTACAAAACACACGCACATTATCCGTCATCGTAGGTTGCCCTCAAAGTGCCAGCGATCGTGGAATCAAAGTGAGGAAAACAAAGACCACAAAGGCCAGTGCATGGTAACTTTTTTCCTCCCTGCATGTTGTGCTGCAATAAAAAGTAATAATTACCTTGTCAGGTATTTTGCAGTCAATGATGCATCATGAAAAGTAAACTTTGCAAAGTAAAACAACTTTTACTTTCGAAAAGTAAAAGATTCAGAACACCTGCTGCTCCGGTGCGCAATCTTCCCCTCAATTTGAGGAGGTGGAAAACAAAGGGTTTCACTATGCACTGTGCCATTCAAGGTAGTCTGATATTGAGTATGGCACTAGATGCCATTGAGCATCTGTGCAACTCTTTTTTCCCGTGCTGTTATTATAGATCGTGATATGACCAGATGTCCGGGATTTTAATTTCAGTTTAAATGTCAGGCTGTCTACCGATCCAGCAGAGTTCATTCGGGTAAAACACCTTCGCTGATCTTGCAAGCTAATCCGCCGGGCTTCGCTCATATCTCTTTTTTCCTTTTCTGCGATCAACTTGAGGCTGAATAACACCCCGTTTCAACCCATTCACAAAGGCCAGCCGGATTACATATTAGCCACTGATAAAGTATTTCAACTCAGCAATTTAGGCCACTCTGAAATGGCCTAAATTTGCCTTTTTTTTGGACTGGTTAGTGCGTGTCCTTTAACTCCTAACACACAACATTCTCGGACCCTCCTCCTGCATGATTTCCTACTCTACCACCATGGCTTTGTTTTCTCACAGCATCTTATCTATTAGCGAGAGTAGCTGTTTAATTAGCACTTATTGTTCCATGCTTCCCTCAGTTTAAGTGAATTTCTTAAAATGAGTCCATGTTCCTTCTGCTGATGAGAATCCCACTAAGGCATTTCTAGAAACCTCTCCTGTTTATGCGCCTCTGTCCCATTCCCTCCCTCTTGCTCCACGTTTGCTCCGCCTTCTCTCTCTCTCCCTGCTCGTCCGTGGCTATGCCTCCTCTGAATGCTGGTGATCTCATTGACTCGTTGATCTGATCTGGTCCAGATTCAGCCTCTCCCCTTCTCTATCTAATTTGAATCTTATCAAGGTTTTTTTTCTCTCTCTCTGTATTTGTATCTATTTTCTCTTCCGTCTTCCTCCCCTGCCTTTGTATGGTCATTCCATTTTCCAGGCGTCCACAGCTGAGAGTGAATTGAGTGGCTGCGATCCTATTTAATGGGTAACATAAGATACAGTCAGTCACTTTCACAGTCATATTATCTGTTGTGAATCTTTTCTGCACACACACTGTTCAATGTTTTTCATTCCTGGTATCCTTGACAGTGGCTCTTCCTAATGTATTTCCTCATATTCCGCATTAAAGGGAAGTTATTCCTCATTTGACTCAAGTGTTGCATGATGCGCAGATTAAAGTCCCTTGAGGCAAATTGTGATCCACTACACACAGCTTTATAAATACTGTAAAACTGATCACACTTGACTGTGTGAGTTGTCTTTGTGTAATTATGCATTATGTAAAGGTCATTCCTTTAGAATTAGATGTCTGCAGGATTTAGTTTCAGCTGAACTCCTGGCTTTATCTTACACATGTTTCTTGACTTTACACAAATCTAAATGTGTGTATATCAGCAAACACATGCTAATATACACACAGTGTACATGCTGTACCAAGGAAGAGAGATGTGATAAATACATTGTGCAAATTCTCACTTTCCTTGAGGCCTTTAAACTTTTTGAATAGAGAACTGGGGGGGTGTTTTTCTTCCAGTGCTTGATATTGAATATTGGAAAACTTTGAATAGCCTCTCCCTTTGACTAAGGCCTCTTTTTGTTTTTCAGTCTTAGTCACTCTGCTTGTGTAACTCAGTGGAAAACTCGCCTCCCATGTCCAATAGCATTAGATAACCTAATGGAAGACACACAAAACTCACTTAACTAATGATAGCTGTATGGAGATGAATGATTCCTGCAGCTCTAACAATTCCTTTGTTTGTCAAATCCAAACCAAATAGAATTTCTTCCATGGTCAAAGTCACTAATGGGATGAAAGAAGAGCCAGAAAGTGCATCTTCTGGCAATACTAATACGGTGCGAGCATCATGAAAACTTGTGTATAAAAACCCAAAACCTTAACAAAACATTGATTTCACCAAAAACCTTTTGCCTACAATCTTGTATTGTTTAGAAATCACACCAAGATCACCACAAGATCGTGACACCAATGATGCTAATTCAGTGCTAATTACGCACCATGTTTCTGACTCTCAGCTACCAAGGACGGAATCTTTCTTACGCATCGTTCCACTCCCGCTGAGTCTTGCCCGATTTCATACCTTCACTTCCTCACCATCTCTTTCTGTCTTGCTCTTTTTTACCTACTTCTCACCCAATATCTCTGTGGTGCATGTCTGTCTATTTGCCCCCTATCTCTTTACTACCTGCCAGTTTGTTGGGGGAGGTGGGATCTTTGGCGACAGATGACGGTCTGCTCTTCATCTCAATGGCAACCCTAGAGGAGAAGCGTGCCTTGGTGGGGGAGAGCAACTCCTCATTGGCCAAGGAATCAGTTCTTGTCATTCTGCTCCGTCCACTGCAATCCTCCGCAACCAAGGCCACAGTGTCTCTCGTATTGTTGCTAGGTGACATTGCCATGGCCGAGGCTAGTGCTTGGTCATCCTCACCGTCAGGTATTTTTGACGCAGAGCGAGGGAGGACTTGGACCTGTCCAGCTCCTCCTTGTCCGTTGCTCTGTGGTCTCGCTGAAGTTGCTGCAACGGTTGCTTTTCCATGGCCAGCCACTTGGTTGCTGTAAACCTTGTATCGGATCATTAAAATAATAATAAAAACCAGTACAGAAGCAACGATGATCCCTCCAATGATGATGATCATGGTGCCACCCAAGAAATGGCTGTGCAGTGCTTGGCACTGGCTGAACTCTGTATCCGTAGTGAATGACAGACAGCCCAGAGGACGTGTTGCAGTCAGTGACGTGACGACATCATCGAAGACAGCCAGGACACAAAGATCGTAGGTGCGTCCTCCAGCGAGGTCTCGGACCAGGAAGTCATTGCTGCTGGATGGAATCATCCTAGCAAAGGAAAAGACAGAAAGACCCAAAGATGTCAGTGTGAGGAAATGTAATCTGTTTAACATCATGTTGCCGTTCAAGATGTGATAGCTTTTCTTTTTTATTTGGAAAAAAAAGACAATAAATGTAAAATAAAACAGTTTTCAGTGCAATTTATAGACAGTAATTACCTCCGCCGAGACGGGGGCTTTCCTTTATCCTGCACCTTTAGACTTTTATTGAAATGGGATTCAAGTATTTTTTTCCAAAATACATATTTAGCATTTCAATGTAAGGCTATTTTCCAGAGTTACATTACAAAATGACAGCATTTAACTTTTTCAATTTGGGTTCACTAGAGATTAAGTACAGTGCTTGTGATAAACCTGATTCAAACTGTTCTATATGCTGGAACAGTTCAGCTTTACTTCACAGGAACAGAGTTTAAAGTTAAACCAAAGAGACGCTTAATTGTGTTACATTAACCACCAAATAACTTACAACGTCTCAATGACATTGAACTATGAGACCGCTCTGATCATACAAGTGATTCAGAAAGACAAAATACCTGCCAACATGACCCCCTCTGTCAAACCAGGCCTGTACATCCGCTACCACATTGTGCCAATGAAGCAAGCAATGAGTCGTCACTGCATCTTCTCTTGTATTATGTTGTGTGCTATTATGAAAGCTGCAGATGTGACATGCATGCATCACCATTGTACTGTGCTGCATATTCCATCCTTCACTGCCTGTGCCACAATAGTCACCTCCTCACTCTAATTTTATGGTTTTGGAACGTGTAATCTGGGATCTGCACGGATCTGCAGACATTGTCATTCTCTGATTAAACATATTCCTAAATCTGACTGTATTTCCCTTCCATATTGACATTCCCTCTTGTGGTTTCCGGGTAATAATTCCAGGTGGAAATAGCTTTCAATTAAACAGATGGCAATGCCATTGCTATGGTCGCTTGAGTTTTCCTTTCTTGGGAGGGGGGGGATCTTCATTCTTTTGGAGAATAGCTGAACTGATATTCCCACAAAATGATACTGTGGTTCTGTGCCTCTCCTCTCATCTTTGCAGTGTGACAAACTAAATCATAGTTTATTAGAGCAGGAACTTTTGGGAAATGAGACGAAGACCAGAGTGTCTTCAGTGAAATCCTCAATGCGCATCTGGGCTTGTAATCCGCTCTCTGCAGTATGAGACACCGGTTTCCATTTTAACAAGCAATTTATTGCTTAAACTCGGACCATAGGTTTGCCTTCTGTGAAAACCCAAACTGTGATTTCACATGTGCAAAAGTGATACAGGGGGCGAAGCAATCTGACTCAAACCGGCTTGCGTAAAAGTCGTGACTGATGATGATGAAGATATTGTCATGGAGACAGAGGGAGCAACTTCTAACAGCCATCATCACTTTGAAAATTGCCCAAACTGTCATTATGGACAAGAAAATGGAACATTCTTTTGTCTTGCTGTTATTCCTTTATAATGAACAGACTAATAATTGCCGTCTCGTGAAACAGTGAGAATTCACCAGAGAGGTGGGGATGAGGTACTCTGCCAACATATAACAGAGAGGAACTAATGAAGCAAGTCAATGCTGTCAGTCTGCCAGTCAGGAACATCTTCAGGTATTGTGCTTTCATGTGTCAATTCTTTCCAAGTGAGCTGCTTGTCATTTTAATTTGATTATTCTGCTCCTGGGCTACACTGAACAAAATATCACACTTAAATGCTTGTGGACACAAGAGCACAATTATCACTGAGTCTCGATAATGCTGGTGAGCAACAGTGAGCCCTAATGTGAGGGATGGCTATTAAACTACTGAGCTTGATGTTGTTGCTCGATGGTGGGCAAATCTTAATTAATAAATGGCATGCTTGTTCTCAATGAAGCAGCGGAAAATCAATCAGATCAATTATTCCAGATGGAATAGAATAAGTGAGCCCTTTAATGTTATCCTTAAAATCTTTGCTAACCATGGGCATTCTCTCCAAATAATCTCCTGCAATTATCTTGAAGGGCAACTCTATTTGGAGATTGCTGTCTAAAATGACTCCATGTGTCTCCCAATGCAAGTGATCTGTTCTTAAAAGGATTAAAAAACAGAAACTTCGGTCAGCCCAAGGCTTTGCCAAGAGGCAGCTGCAAGCAATCCAAGATGCAAGTGGGAAGGATGGGGTGGGATGAGGAGGGAATTCTGACAGATTTTAAAGCAGAAACCACCACCACCATCTAACTGCCATCTGTGTTGTTAAATTTGAACGACTAGGATTTTTTTTTAGCAGAATCCCCAAATGATCAGAACAAAAATGTGTGCTTAAATGCCAATAATTCTTTTTGACAATGCCTATATCCAGAACGGTCGGTTCCTTTTGTCCCGGTTTAGCTACAGAACATGAAGAATCTTATATCTTCATCAAAGTCAGGTTCTCTTAGTTGTGCTCTTATTAAACCGCCATTTGTGCAAACATATGTTGCAGAAAATCACTTGCTTCTGACCAAATGATCACACAGCATTCGATTTGCTCATTGACTGTGTCAGCTGTTAATCAGATCTGTAGACGCTTATGTCACGTTAGCTACTGATGAATAATTAGCTCTGGCTCTCAGTTTAGAATCTTGTGCTCTTGTCGGTCTTTAGAAAACAGGACTAGGGCTGTTGGCCAATGCACCAATAGTTCAGCAAGCGCATTTGACACTGCAATAATACCGGATGATTTATTCAGTTAATGGGTGCAACCGGACACACACACAAACACACGCACACACATACACTCACACAAACTTAAACAGCATAATGGATTCCTTTCCTCCACAATTCAAACAAACAAAGACATACAGCTTCAGAGAAAAAAACAATGGTTTGTACAAATGCCTCTTTCACACACGATGGACAAACAGACCAACAGTCAGTTCTAATTTTCTCAATCCTCAGTTTTCTCTCACACCTACCAGCACACACACACACACACACACACACACACACACATGCACACGAGTAGCTGATGACACACAGTGACAAGACTGCGAGACTCATTGGAATACACAGTGAAATGCATCTCCCTGTTCGAATTGAACAGATTAGCACTCGCTGCGTGATGTGATCTGTGTCCACCGAGATGCTGCAAGCATGACAATAGCCTGATTAATGGGTTTTGGTGAGTGCATAAACTGGCAACTCTTCAAAGTAATTGCTTCATTTATTTATTTATTTAACTGAAAAAACCAGAAACAACATATATTTTAATCCTCACCACTGCAGTGCAAGTGTAAATTACTTCAGCTCGAACCCAACTGGCTGCGGAGCCTTGAAAATATATGTCTACTCAGACTATGATGCCAGGATGCCTTGACGGAGCCGTAAACCTGCATCGCTTCAAGGTTTTCATGATCAAACACTCTGCATTGAATAAGATAACGTGACTAATGTCAGAAAATGTCAATAAAAAAAAAAAGAGAGTCCACATATAGACTCAAGATGAAATGGTAACAGAAAACACACGGCAAATGCTGTCATAGAATGACAGATACTGCGAACTATGTGTGCAGAAACAGAATGAGGTTAGTGATGCTTTTTGTGTAGCTATCAATTTAATTGTGTAAAAAAAACACTGTTAAAATTGCTGGTGCACAGTGGATGAGGCACAACATTGCACAAGTGCATGCAGCAGTTTGGTTGCCTGAAGGAATTCCATGGCAGGGAAAACCTAACCTACATGCTGATATTGGGAAAAAGGACCCTTTGAAGTCTGCCATGCATGATTTGTGTAGGAATTCAGCAATTGTGTGTTTAAATGTATTAAAAGCTCTGTCGCTCTGCAGTTTATTCTTATCCTAATGTCATTCAGTCAGCCGCGGGATCGACTGGAGCCTATGCCAGCAGTCTACGGGCAAGAGGCGGGGTACAGCAACACATCCTGATGGAAATGCTGCCTCTCTACATACACACAGCACGTGTGTGTGCGTGTGTGTAATGTGTGTGTGTGTGTTCCTGTTCAGACGGAACTGTTTGGAGGCCAATCTCATGTCGTTGTGTTTTGATACCATCATGCGTATTTTTCTCTTGTAATTCCACTTTTCATCACAATTTCTATCGACAAGCCACCTCCGCCCACTGACTGCTTTCAACACCACTCCAACTGAAGACCAGTAATTACTGTCGTTTCCCCAGGTTAGTCCTCGCCCATATGGCTCAAATCACACTTTAATGCACAAATGCACCATCTAACTCCTTCATAACGGTGAAAGAGGCTCCCACAGAGAGTTTAAGTTCCACAATTACTTCAGCAACTTCAGATCCTTCAGCTGCAGACGGATGGATGGAGGGATGGAAGGCGGGGTATCTAATGCTCCGACTAACCTTAATGAATTGGAAATCTTATTATCAAAATTCTTTAAGTGACTTCAGAAAACAAACTTGAGCAGGTGGGACTATACACACTAAAACACACGGTTGGTACATTGACATTCCGAAATCTGAGATTTAATTTTAAGAAATGCACTTTAATTTGTCACACAATTACATTCCACAGTGACCATGGCAGCGTGCAGCTGCGCGCGTGCACGCTATGAACTTAGTTTCGGTTTCCTTTTCAGAGACAGAAACGGCTTTTGTTAACGGAATTCAAATAAGAGATAAACGTAGTAGTAATCTATAGGATTTACCTATGGCTTAATCCTTTTATTCAGGCAGGCAATGTCCTTTATTAGGAAATACAAAAGTGAATTACTGATTTAATATTCCGGAATGGCTTTTGGAATAATATTATGACACATTACCAGAAAACTTTGTGTAATATTTATGATTATGATAAAAAAAAAAATAGCTGAACACAAATTTAAAAAATAAAATCAAAAGCTGTTTGAGACAGAACAGAGGGACGCTGTCCTGCAGCATCTGTTTGCCATTTTGACCAAAGACTGTCACAGATATTTCATATGTGCTTGGGAACTGCGTTAACTTGTGAAAAAATATAATATGTGACCTTTAAAACATGCACATTCATTCATGCAGGGTCACAGAAGAACTGTCACTCTGTCTGTACAGCAGAGGTGTCATCCGTCTGAAGCTGACTGGCTGCTCTTTGTCGGTGGCGATACTTACAGACCTGTTACCAGCGGCTTGACTTTATCAGCATGTCATTATTGTCCTGTCTCAGGCGATGCAGTCACCGTTTCGTTAGAGGCTCTTGTTCAGCAGCAACATGACGAGGCAGTCTGTTTTGTGAGCGGTGTGTTCATGAGTGGGGCTGACATTTCCATGCCCTCTGTGGATATCTACACTCACATGCACGTATGTGTCCATGAGTGAGCCTGACATTTTCATGGTGTCTGCATTCACTTATGTTGACTGATGGAAAGACGCTTGGTCTGTAAATGCTGTCCATCAATCAGCCCCTCCGGGCGCTCAAAATTCATCCACTCATATGTTGGTGCACACACACACTCAAACGAGATGTCATGGAGTCGCACAGAGAGCAGTGAGTACTGACTGTTCGATCTAAGCAGAACATCAAGTGAATATTTATTTAATATGTGCACTGGCTGTTTTTAAATTATTTAATATGGCAATTATTGCACCAGTGGAGGTGCTGCAGAACACAGGAGGGCAAGCGGCTTACAGTAAAGTCCCTGCAGCACACATATCCCATCATCCAGCAAGACATACGACCAAAAAGAGAAAACATGTCACCCGAGCGGATTCATAGATGGAGAGTCTCGGACCTGCGTTAGCATACACCAATGACAAACAGTGATTGTCAACAGAGCAAACATTTTAATGAGAATTTCAGAGCTTGCTGTTTCCTTGCAGAAATGAGCGACCTTTACGTCCTCACCAGACCCAAGGGACGGAAGTTGATGTTACAAGCTTTAATTATGAAAATAAGTGGCACATATTTAATCATTCTGCGTGGACTTCCCCTTTAAAGGCCCCAGCCTGTCACCCTCTCTTAGGGAGTGAGTTGTCCCCCTTTCCCCTTCCCCTGGGCGTCTGATTCAGTGTTCCCACTGTGAGATTTTCACTCAACCAGTTTTAGCACAGCCCATCTCTCTTCTCCCTGCACCTCCATCTGCATCATTTGCATTCACCGGCTTTCTGTCATCCACATCCACTCGGATCAGATTGCAGAGCAGTGACATGAGAACATTTGCACTTAAATCACTTTTAAAGCAGATGTAAATGGTGATTAAATCATCAGATATTTTTTCTATTAGCAGTGACAATAATCTAGGAGCCAGCTGCATAAACTGGGGATAAGCACCAACTCACTCGAACTCTAGATATAAAACTTAGATCAACAACCAGGGCTTTGCTTTGCTGCTCTGCCATTTTATCAGATGCCACAGTTTTGATCTCTTCTTTTGCCTCATGTAACTCTGAAATGTACAAAGCAACCATTTCATTTTCACATGACTACCTCACTAAGAGAGGTCTCAAAATTATTTGTGACATGCAATCACATTATATAATTATAATTATAATTAGATCCATAATATCGGCCATATCCAATGAGTTACAGATTAGCTTGCAAGTCCACTTTCAACTGATATTAAAAGTAATATTTTTGGTAGGTCCGTCTTTAAACCGGGTTTAGGTTTGAAGTTTGACCACTGATTAGATAAGACGGGAGTACTATATATATATATCTATATATACGTAGGTGCAGAACTTATCCATAATACAAAGCAACTTTTCTTTCATTCATTCTTTACTTTTTTCTTTTAGGAAAAAAAGGGGAAAAAAGTGTGAGACAGGAATAGATGCATCACCACATCCATCTTACTGGGCCATGTTCCCCATTACTCATCTGCTGTGCCCCAGTAAAATCTCACATTCAAGCTTTAACAAGCTCCTCTACCGTATTTGGCAGCGGATTAATTTAGGTCACTAACAATAGGAAACGGACAAAGTAGTTGTGGAAGTCAGGAATTCAACATAACTAATAGTGAATTTCTGCTTTGTTTAACTAAATTTCCGGTTTGTGTGTGTATGTGTGTGTACGTGAGAGTGTGTGTTCATCATATATGAGCCTTGTTTCCTTAGACAGAGGAAACAAAAATTAATTGCAAAGAGTTCCTAAGGACATCAAACAAAAGCAGCGCTCAGCCTGAATCAATTAATTCCTTTGCACTTTGGCTAGATGCGACCTGATGTTTCTTTTATGAGGCATCTAAAAAAATCTCAGGTGACCTCTGCAGATCTATCTTTTTTTTGTTTTGAAATCCTCTGTTCTGCAGGAATAATAGAAAAAATTAGTGGCACTGAACTGTCCCACCATGTTGTGTTTGAAACAGCAAGTATTTTCTCCTCCTCCTCACCCAAAAACTCTTTGCATGCGTTTATTACTGGTGATGTAATCTGTCAGCATAGTGTGGCTGAAGCTTTGCCTCGGACTCATTCAGTCAGTGTCATTGTCATGCTAGTAGAATGTCCGTTTCTCTTCACAATGATGGAGCTAGCCATTATGTCGTGTCTATACTTAACGAACTGACCAACTTTTGAATGTGCAATTCTTTTCATTGAACATTGCAATGTATAAATCATTGTATTTTTGACCGACTGGATGTCAGATTATTTAAAAAATCAATCAAGCTTTTTGACCCACATATTTTTGTTTTTCTTTTAAGCATTGTTGCTTCAAATAATTTCAATGACTATGTTGGAATAGCTAATCTCAAAATCAGAAGTTTGATTTCACTGAGCGATGGATCAGCATTTAAAATTGGCACCAGTATCTTCCCACAAGATTGCTATACTTGAATTTAGCAAGGCATATCTTTATGTGAGCAGACAAAGGAAACACGATGCAGATAATGAAACATTATAGGACTGAACCCATAGAGCGCGAGACAATATAGAGCTGGCCCAATTATGTAGAGAACAGAATTATGATTAATCTTATTTATAGATCTCTTCTTATTTGTATTACAGTCCACATCTCGGATATAAAATTAATCTGGATCAATGAAAAATGACAACGTAATCCTTGTGTAACAAATGAACACAGCATTTCAAATTACAGATTGTGTTACAGCTTCAGTTCATTATAGAAATGCATTGATTAATTTTGCAAGAGTTACTACACATCCATTATGATGTAATTTAGCGTATAAATAAATGATAAGTAGAATTCAAAAATGTCTGTGTAAATAAATTAGAACCTCTCATATTCTTTTTTTTTTCTTCTCAAACTGTATCATAGAAAGCTCGGAGACTGAAGACCACACAGGTTCTACTCCATAATAATGGAAAGTCATAGTAAATGTGAGATTGCATCTTTACATAGAGTATTTTGCATGCAGCAGCTAGAGCACAGAAGTCAGTCACTGACTTCCCCACAGTCAGGAACAATAAGCCAACATGGCTGTGATTTGCTGATTTCCCCATTTGAAATACAAACGCAAGCCTGACAGCCGAACAAAAGTCTCAAGAGCGAGCGCCGAGAGCCAATCAGAGTCCTCTGCAGACTTTACCGCAATAATTATGACAGTGAGACAGCTGTGACACACACTCATGAACATGGAAGACGAGAAAACAGCACTAATAAACGCAAGCTAGAAGAGTTTATTATTACTCTGAAGGAAAATTTACTTTCTGTTTGAACTTGTCTTCTTTGTTCTCAAAGTAATGTCTTAAAGCTTTAATTCTTGATTCATCAGTCCTATTAAAATATATCGATGATTCATATATGTACTTAGTCATATATTTTACATAGACTTTGACAGTACCCCTGCAGTTTTGAAGTTTTATCCATGCAATGCTCCCTCAAGGAAACTCAAAGAAATCAGAATGTTAGCAGAACACTTGCAACAGATTTTAATACCATTATCGTGTAATTTAATGCTTATCATAGCATTGTGTAATATCATCCAGCATCTCGAGCAAATGCAAAATGTGCTACTGTCCTCATGCAGACAGTCATGCTTCTTAGGGGGGGTTTCTGTGGGGGGGGGGGGGGGGGGCATGAACATGATGACAGATTCGATTCAAGAGGCTTAGATACTTTTCCCACATGCCATAGTGATATTTTGCCACATTATTCACGAGACCAAAAAAAGACTATGATGAGATTATGAATGAAATGACCTCATAACTGGAATTTATAGATATGAAGTCACAAAATGAAATGCTGCTCATGTCCCCCTCATTTGATTTTAGAAACCTGTTAGAATTGTGATCAGCATTGTCACTGTTCTTTGTGACTCTCCAAAAAACATTTGGAGACATTAATGATCGAAACGTTTATCTTGCTGATTTTTGTTCTGTCCCTTTTTTTTTTTTTTTTTTGACAGGGTGCACCAGACACGAAGATGAAATAAAAGCCGAGTGAAGTCTCATAGTGTGCAGTGCTGTGACATTATAATGTCATTTCAATTTAAAAACGATGACCCCCCCTTTTTGCTTAACAGACTGCCATTTCCTGTGTGCGGCGGAGCGTGTTGCTGTCAATGTGTCAGTGTCAGGTTCCATCCGCCTTTCAAAGGAGGGCAGAGTGACGATCTGCCAGGTAGATCAAGGGGCTTCATTAATCCCATCAGTGCATTGAAATGTGACGGCGTCGCCACATCGTCTTTACCAATCAGATTTTTACCTCTGATAGAACAGTTTTATGTGGTGACATATCATATGTCAGTAGTTGTGATATTTTTCTGTAATCTACTTTAACTGGGCAATGGATCTCAGAGTTAACATGCGCTCAGAGGTGCCAGTAGAGGTTATTTGGAGCCTGGTGGGTTTTCCCAACACCTCATGTCTTTTTGAATGCAGCTATCGAACATCCCAGGCCAAGCTTTTAGAGGAATGCCTGGGTATGTGCTGCATGGTGGAGCAGTGGGTAGCACTGTTGCCTCATAGCAAGAAGGCCCTGCGTTCAAATGAGAGTGAGAATAGATGAATTGGCTACTCTAAATCCATAAACATGACTGTGTTTGCCCGTCTATGTGCAGCCTTGTGATAACCTGGCGATTTATCCAGGATGTATCCCTCCGCAGGCCAAAGTCAACTCCCCCGTGACCCTACACAGAATCACGTTTATAGAAAGTGAATGAATTCAATATTTGATGGCATGGGGAATATTTTAGGACGTTGCATTGAGACTCTCCATCGTAGACACTGCTCTGCGTGATCAGTAAAACTACCTGGTCCGGCAAAGAATAGCCAATAATTTTGTCATCATATGAAGAGGTTTAATAATTAAGAGAATGTGGCTGGTGCAAGGAAGACGTTTGTCCATAAAATATGAACAAGGGTGTCACAGCAATAAGCAGTCTTTGTTCAGTGAGCATGAATACATGTATGTTCCACTAAAAGTGGCCATTGCTTTATGTGTCCTTTTTTTTCTCCATTCTACAAATCTATTTTACGAATTCACATTCAAGATTATTTGTATGATCATGCATGCTCTTTATGATGATGCGATAATGTCCTATATTTACCAGGATGGTGAAATGGGATGTCTGTGTGCAATGCAGCAAAACACAGGTTACACCGGAGGTTGGACACAAGATTGTCTCATTCAATATGGAGCAGGCCTCAGGGGACAGGATGTCACAGTGACGCACAATGCAAAGTGAATGAGAGACGCAAGGTAATGGTTTGCACAAGCGTGAACTGGACTGACTTTCTTGTGGTCAGAGACATGGATTTGACAGCTGGTAGGTCAGCCGACAGAATTGCGATAGCCACCTGTAGTTTCAATAAATCTCCAAATGCTAGCAGTGACGTGCTCTGACAGCAAAGACCATGGTGTCGCTGTGGTTTTCTACTTTAACAGAGCTAATCTTCACTATTAACACCGTGACCTTATAGATGGACCAAATCAGTACTGTTCTCTGGTACATGTGTGACTCAATGCATGTATGGCCTTCTCTCTGATTGAGTCAGAAGGCAGTGGATAACCAATATGAGATAAAGTGTTAATCCCCAGTGCCGCTACCGTCTATAATGACAAGGCAATACAGATTAAACACTTGTAAAATGCAAGCTGCAAAACCCCCGGCTTTTGTTAACGGAATTCAAATAAGAGATAAACGTAGTAGTAATCTATAGGATTTACCTATGGCTTAATCCTTTTATTCAGGCAGGCAATGTCCTTTATGAGGAAATACAAAAGTGAATTACTGATTTAATATTCCGGAATGGCTTTTGGAATAATATTATGACACATTACCAGAAAACTTTGTGTAATATTTATGATTGATAAAAAAATAAATAGCTGAACACAAATTTAAAAAATAAAATCAAAAGATGTAGCTCTAACTATAAAAAAAAAATGGTGTACAACTTTTTAAATATGAATGGTTGCCATTTTTAGCAACCTAGTTACCTGTAGTTCTTTTTGCCGTATGCTATGACTTATGGTCACCTTGCTCTAAAAGCTAGCTAATAGCCTTCAAGTGGCAATTCATGATGTTCAGTGATCCGGTATGGTGGTGTTTCCTGTCTGCCTTTCTATAGCAAGCAAAAACACATACTTCAAACATGTTGCACATGTTATGGAACTTTGCCGCACAGCGTACAGTGCTAAAATCACGGTGAAAGCATTTCCTGCATTCTGTTCCTTTTTGCACATATCATCAATCTGGTTGCATATTGGTCTCAAGCTGTTTTTGTCTCTTTTGTTGTTGAGTAAATGTGTGTGTGGTTATGCAGGCAGCCTTGTAGGTTATTTTTTTATTCTCCACTGCCGTTCTCATCTTTAAAGGGCAGCAAAGAGGGCTCAGGATGTCTGGACTGAAGTGAATGCAGTTCATTCACTGGTGTCTGTCTAATGAAATAAAAAGGATTTACACGTTGTTGACACTAATAATAATAAATAATAAATAAATAAAGATAAATAAATTATATATTAAATTAAAAACAGAATCTGAAGTAACTGCAGTACTTTTACACTGATGGTTTGGCTATTTCCTCTTCCTCCAGCCTGGGGAGGATCTGTCGGTTTGAACTGTTGACCTGTCTAAAGAACAGGGATAGAGAGAATGAACAATTATGGGTGTTTTTTTTGCCCCTCTCTCAATCCCTTTGCTTATTTCTCAGGTCATTCTCTAAAGGTTTTTTTTATTTTTTTTGTATGTCAGAATGAATTTCTCTCGTTGGGAGCATAATACTATCTGAGAATCTAAAAGTGGAGCTGAGAGGGTGGGAGGATTTATTCATAGTAAGTAACATTCATGTGAATGCACAATCCAAGGTTGCCCAGCAACACATTACATGGTGAAGCGATCCTGTATATGATAATGATAATTATAATTATAGTAGTAGTAGATAATAATAATAAATCAATTGATACAAAACATAATTATGTATATTAATATATATTTATCCATCCATCAATTTTATTGCAGAGGAGACGACCACACATACATACAATTAGGAGTTATCAATTCTCCTAAGCAGCATGTTTTTGGAGGTGGGTGGAAACTGTAGAACCTGGAGAAAACCCACAGAGACACGGGGAGAACATACAAACCAGCACAGATAGGAGTGAGGCAACAGCGCGACCCACTGCACCACTGTGCTGCATCATTATTTACTGATATTATTACTAATAGTGGGAGTAGTAGAAGAATAATCTGGGTATGAATAAACAGGACCATGAAAATTGACATGGTCCATAGACAGAGAGGGTTATCGTAGCTGAGTAAATAATGTCCAAGGACAAACACACACACAGTCACTCACAATGTGACAGTCATAACCATGCAGGGGGATATGTCCATCTCGTTGTCAAGCAAAAGAGCCTGACAGAAACAATTAGCAGGCAGGGAGACTAGAGAAGACTGGATTCAATTAAACTGACAGCTTTCCCCACAGACGTACCGCTCACTGGGCTTTTATTTAAACCAAACGGTGCGTTTGTGTGTATCTGAAAGAGAAGGAGACAGAATGAGGAGTGTGTGTGTGTGTGTGGAGGAAGGGTTATTGGAGATAGCATCCGAGTATCTGAGTGAAGATGAAGTCATTTCTCTCCATCCGACCCAAGGTCATTCGGCTCGGCTAAGGATTTAGAGCCACACAAACACAGCCAAAGCCTAATCTCCTCCCCCCCAACATCCTCATCAAGGCACGCAAGGACTCCACAGTTCAAAGAGCAGCTCTGGTATCAATACAGCAGAATCATAGGCTATGTTAGCATCGGTAGGAAAGCAGCTTTCCGATACAGGCATTTAGAAGAGCTTCAGAAATGGGAGACATTTCTATTACTCTCGATTAAAGCCAAATGTACAGTCAACAAAGCGGGTTGTTGAAAGTTCAGGGGTATTCATTCACCCTGTGAGGGGAAAAAAGCCTCACTCCAAGTCGGTAAGGTGAATGCACCGACAGATGTGCAGAATCTGTAGAAATGAAGCTGCGCAGTTGGAAGCAATGGGTGGGCATGGAGTTGCACGGATATGATGTTGTTATTGGTGCTTACTGGGTATTTAAAGTCCCGTCAGTCCAACCTGCAGCGGATTATAATGTGCAGCCTGTCTTATCTGTTGTTGTGTCTGACATGGTTTCTGGGAGGAATTATAAATAAAAAAAAAATCTCTTTTATGTCCCTGTTCTCTCATCTGTCATGCAGTTCAGCATCTAAAGAGAGGGAGAGTTATGAATTCATTTAGAAAATATTATGTGAAGCAAACATTTGCAGCTGAATGGGATGGCGGGACAAACAAAGCTCCTTTCTCAGTTAGTGATTGAAGATAAAAGGAATTATGCTCACCATAATTCAGTTTTATGTAGACTGCAGTGAAACAAAACAAATATAGTACAATATTTGATATGCCTAATATTATATATATATATATATATAAATCAGCTTTAGTATTACAGATAAATCTGATGAATACTGTTGGAAAATTTCTGAGATTAAATTCCTGTTTTAAATCCCACATCTTCTTCATTTCTCAGCAGGGAGTAACACAAAGCTTATTGATGGTGACTGTTTTTACCAGAGACCAGGAAACCTAAATCACCTCTGTTTTTTTTAAAGTTATTTCCAAGTCAAAAAATATTTTTGCAACCGAACACAGTCTGCTTTGGAAAATAAAATAAAAAGATAGTAAGATAGATAAAAATATGATACTCCATGCGTATCTGCTTCTCTCACGGCCAATAAATAAGTAAGCTTAGCACATCTATTCTGACTCTTAACCTAAACCAGCTCTAATACGATGGATTTGCTGGAGCATTGCCAGATACCTATGATTTATAAAGCATATTGATCCACAAACCACCAATGGCCCATCAACCACAGAGAGCAACAAAAGGGGTCCAAAACAACAAAACAAGAGAAAGGTGATTACATGCATTTAGAGAGCAGTGTTGACATTTGGGGCCATTTACTAAATTTAGCGCATCTATCATAGATGAATTTTGGAAAGAGAGCGAATGAATGAAAAAAATGAAAATATGCTGAGATAGCTTGAGAAGGGGAAGTAAAGATGGAATGTAAGTGCAAAAGCAACTGAGAGGAAGAAATGAGAAATGATGGAATGACTATGGAATGAGCGGTGTTGACACTGGGGAGCGTGTATTTAGCGTATAGCTGTTGGATTAAAGCCTAATTTTACATCAATCTAAGTGGGTCATAGGGGAAGAGAGTGGGGATGAAGCTGATGCTTGTTAATGGCTTACGAGTCTTGTAAGTGCTGGGATAGACTTTGAGTTCAATGACAAGTTGTTCTTGATCCACGCCGGAGGTTTTACGGACTCAAGGAAAACATGTTTTCTGTTCAGCTGGACAAAATTCTACAGCTTCTAGATGGGATTCTAGATACCCTAAATGGAAATCATTTGACTCCTGTTTCGGTAATGTTTTCTTTTTCTAATTGAATAGATTGTCCCTTGTGCTCTAATCAAATGGATCCCTGGGAGCATATATGGCATTCATCTTTATTAGCTTAAGTAATGAATTCAGAAGCATTAATATCTCAAAACTGTGTGTCAGAAAGAAAAAGAAACGGGGAAAATGGAATGGAGGAAGAGGGAAAATGAGGATTGGTAAATTCGTTGTTGAGTTTTCAGGGTGGACGGGCATTTCGAGTCGGAAAAACACATATTAATGTTAATGTGATGTGCTGATAGAAACTGTATGGGATCAGCCTCAAACATGCCGTACTTGCAAATGATCTACTTGACCTATGCAGGCGACGAGTCAGCAAAACCACTACACAACACAGATGAACGCACAATGAACACAAACAGTAGCCTTTACATAATGAATAAATGTTGATACAATGGGCCTTCATGTACATTACTGCTCCTGCATGCATGCACACATGGCATGGCTACATGCTTTCTGTGTAGCATAGCAAAAGACGCCATGGAAAATGGATGTGCATGCAATCCGTTCTCTCCATCTCCTTCTGCATAGGTCCTCATGCATTTCCATATATGACTCTTGCTCATATATTATTATTTTTAAAGGCAGATCGTTGCTTTAGCTCCCTACTTTGTGAGAGACAAGAGGTGTAAGAGAGGGATGAGAGAGGAGATAAAGAAAATGAGAAAAAAATAATCTATTAGAATGACGCAGTCCGAGAGATGGGGCTCCAGCAAGAGAACAGAGGGACGGAATACTTATTACCAGCATCGGTAATAATTGACAGATCCTGCTCATGAGCTTGAGTGACCTCATACATACAACACACACACCGGTTTGGAGTAACAAACTGAAATGGACCAATTAAACGAGACCTCTACTGAGACATCGGCCTGCTAACAGTAATGGGACACTGTTTTTAACAATTAACAATGCTTCCTTGAGCGTTCATGTGAGACCTTCAGCTTTGGGCGAGAGAGAAAAGAAACCATCACTTTACAAAAGCAACTTGAACATGATTTTTTAACTCAAATGCTTCAGCGGAAATGGAAGATTTGCATTTTTAAGACAGGTGCTATAAATGAATTGGGACCTGAGTTATGAACAGATGCTGAGAGCAATGATGTGGTTAATTACAGCCTGTTTTTAAACCTGGACATGTGAATAAATTGAAGAAGAAATCCTGTCAAGCAGAGTTTTCGGATTATGCTGATGACAGCATCCCGTTCCTATTTAACCAGGTGATATCTTACATTGTGATTTGCTGCAGCCACTTAGACATCATATTCTTGCTAATACAGCGCAGTGGTTCTCACACACTTTCGCTCATGTGATGCTTCTGGCTTTAACTTTGAAATCAAAGTTGCACTTCTTGTCATCGTTTGAAAAATCATCAGCACATTGCTCAGCGAGCGAGTGTTAGTTTTCTTCATCTCTGGGACAGCTAGCTCTGACCCGGACTTCTCTGACAGCATTAGTTCTAATACAAAAGTGTTTTCACGTTCTTGTACACGTCTCAAAATCAAACACAAAACAAAGCAAATGTTTTTTAAGGGCAATAAGAAGCTTTTATCTGAGGAGCAGACACCCGTCACGCGGGCATGCGGCTCTGTGATAACTTTGGTTGCCAAGAAGTGTATCACATTCTCTTCATCCACAAACACAGCGTTTATTCCCTGCTCCTCTGTCAGTGGTCGCGGAGAACAGAATGTGGTCGTGTGTTTTCAGACGGTTGAAGGCTCGGCCGTACTTTAAAGGTCAATTATTAAAGAGGAACCCTGAAAGCAGGCCCTCTGCGTGGAGCTGCTCCAGGGTCCTCACTCCTAATGAATCCCCCAGCCGTATTCTCTATAGCACCTTTATGTCATCCTCTTTTATCTATCACTCTTCGGTCACCCTTTGCTTCCTCTGTACCCACTTCCTCTCAAGGAGCAAGATGAAAAGCATCTTCTTGCCCTTCCATGCTCCTTCACGATCCGTGCTTCCAATCTTAGTCTTTCTCTCATTTCCCACTACCCACCTCTCCCGTCTTATCTTTTATCCATCCTCCAATTTAACCTATAAATATTGGGTTCAATATGTATAATTTGAGGTTTTTCTTTTACTACCCTATATTTTGTTCTATCTCTGTTGATTTGATATGGAGGAAGCTAAAGGTGCAGCATTTGAGTACAATAGTTCTCCGTAGAGATGATCAGTTTCATCTTGATAGCATACCGTATTGTATTGTTTTGTTTATATTGTCACTAATGCCACTATAGCTCTGCAATTGCGATGGCTCTAATCTCATTCCTCCTATAATTCCATGCAGGTGCAGCTGGAGACAAACCAGCAACGAGGTGCACCTGAAAACATTTAATACTCATCAGCAGCCACACTATATACTCAGACGCTCCCGTCTGTTCTGTGTCCGGTGGATTATTTCTCCAGTGTGCCTGCACCCCTGTTTCCGTCCCTCCCGCATCTCCAATATCGTTTCCAGTGCTCGTTTAGTTTATTATTCGCTTACTGATATTTATGTTTGAGGCAGTGTGTAGTTTTTGGAACTCTGGACCCCAGCCGTTCCCCGCGTTATAGTGTTTGTTCAGTTTTCTTGCCAGTGTTTCTTAGTTCCGTATTTTGTGACGTCTGTCCGTATGTTCATTTCAGTTTTTGTATATTGCCAACTATTTTTGCTTTAAGTAAATTCCTGCTCCAAATCTCTCCTTGTATAACGCATTTCAGACGTTACACGTACAACTACACCAAAAAACAAACCGAATGGGATCAAATGGATTAAACAAACAAGTCGACAAAGATGGATAAGAGACTGAAAGATACAGAGAATGTACAGAGGATGCAAACAATAGCTTCTCGCAGTCAGTGCAGCAGATCAATTTAACAGTGTGCCACCATTTAAAAAATGGAGAGGAAAAAAGATTACACGCAGAAGGTTCACTGTTCTCGTGTATGTGGAGGCATGAGGCATAGTCATAGTGGGTTTAAAGTTAGAGGAAAATAAAATAGGACAATAAGGATGAAATAATAAGAGGGTGGAACCCGTGCAGAGTAAAGAGAGAGATAGAAATGCAACCATAGAGTCATGATTCCAGTCTGGACCAACAAGATAGACCTTTCTTCATGATTCCACACGATGCGGAACATCAATAGCTCCGTTGCATTTATGCGTCCCATGACTTGCTGGAATGTGGAAGTTCATACGTCAAATGCTCTTGATCCATAATAAACAGTCGAGCATTCAAACTCACATGCATGAAACGCAAATGTGTATATAGCACTGCTTAGTAGACAGATGTCAGAATCAAATGAAGCACAGAATGGATTTCTAGTGCAGAACACACACACACTGACTAAAATCATAAAACTTTGATAATATAATGTTTTTATTTTTACTTTTTTCCTAGATCCATTAGTCAATAGAACACGTCAATATTAACATGTCAATAGTTGTATAATGGTCAAAAAATATACACTAAGCAGATAGAAAAAAGGAATTCAAAGAACGTCCTACAGCATACATGAAAATCTTTATCTTTTTCAATTTGATTTAGGATTTTTTAATACTGCCTCTTAAATTCTTTTTTTAAGGAAACCACATTCAGTTATTACATTACATCATTGTTGTGGTCTCTGCTTATAATTACATTAAGGCTTTGCACAGAAGGCGGACACCCCGTTAAACTCACAGAAATACCCTGGTCCTGTCACAAATGAAATCCCACACAATATGTAAGAAAAGGAGGACTTTTAAGCTTATCCTTGAGTGCGTATCGTTGCATTGTGGGACTACGCACAAGAAAAAGCGAGGAGCTCCACACAAACCTAACATGCAACTTAAGCACCTTATCAAGCTGCTGCAAGGCTGGAGTTTTTAAATGTCAACATCATTTTGGTCTCTTCATGCTCAACGTTCATCTCGCAGCTTCATTAGTTCACTGAGCACACAGTGACCTTCTTTTAAGGTTAAGCGCTAGCCTTGTAATATGAATTCATATTTACCTGGCTAATCATGTGTGAGATGTCTCTGGAATATGGACGATGCTGTGAGCCGATAACAGCTGTTGTAAGGAAACCTGAGGTTGGTTCAACTCGCCATCTTAGAAATAGATAAACCAAGCAGGAGTATCTGCTCTGCTCCTCCCCTGCATGCCCTGCCATCTCCTGCCCTAACCCACAGCCTCTTTCTCATCATCCTCTCCTCCCTGCCTTTTCTCCCGTTTCTCCTCTCATTGATTACTTCTCTCTCACTCCACCACCACCCCTTTTTCTTGCTGTACATCATGTGTCCTTTTACTTAGTCTTCCCTCCGTCCATGAAGGTCTGAATCCCGCGTGTGTGGATGGAAAGAGGGCGATAGCGTGGAACTGTGGAAGGGGCACCAGGGGTGTGTCGCAGGATAATTAAACATCGATTTAGGCTGAAGATGAAAACAGCAACAAGACGCCAAACAAGGGGATTATGGGTTGGGCGGCCGCAGGCATTCTGCTGAGCGCTGCAACTATCCAGGAGAGGAAAGGAAAGGGATGCACAGAATGGAAAAGATGGAGGGAGGGGAAGTTGAAGGTAAGGTTACCAATTAAGGTATACAAAGATGAGGAAGAATGACAGTGGGGAAAGATAAGGAACTAGGGGGTAACGATGGGAAAGAATAGAATTTGAATGACGCAGCAAATACAGGAATAGAAAGAAAGAAACAAAGAAAGTCCATGTGTTCAAAGTTTTAACCTAAACTCTCGGATCTGACTTGTTAGTTCTGCATTTACGTGGCAAAAATACAGCAGGTACCACTGGCTGTGTGTGTATGTGTGTGTTTGCATGTATGGACAGTTACATATTTGTCATTAGGCCCGCTCAATACATCATACACCATAAATCATTCAATTAAGTGACAATGATAGCAAAATGACAGTCCAAGTGAGTGCAGAAATGTATGAATGGTTTAGCTGGCAGGACACTGAATATCCTGTCTGAATAATCTAGCACATTTAAAAACATACTTAAGGTGGAGCGGTGGATGGACTAATGATATGTGGACGTGTAGCACAGCATATATTATGCTGTATATTATATATATAGTCTTTTATATACTATTTTTTTTAATGGAGCCAAGTTCAAGAAAGCGAGTTTCAGGAGAGCCATTATGCATCATCAGCATGAGAATATATGCATTAACCTAACAACCTTTAAGAAGCTGTGTTTCCCATTGGTCAGAATCTTAGACCTACAAAAGTCCCCAGAGCAGACATTAGCAGGGGAAGCGGACATGCACGTCAGCCCTTGTGTTTTTTATGAGCCATGCAATATATTAATTCCCACTCCAAGGTCAAAAGCACGAGGCCAGGAGCTCACTCATTAAATTGTAATTTGGATGGCAAAGGGCTAGCCAAGATTAGCTCATTATCCGTATTACTCAATTTACCACAGAAGGTTTCTGTGAAATGTTGTATCATCCTGGTGTAATCCTGTCAGCAGAGATGAATTAAAAGTTAGACAGCAGGAGTTTAAAATGGAGAGGCGAGGCCTCTGAATTTAGCACTTGGACATTTTCATTTGCCAAGAATGCTTCATTGATAAAAATAAATAAATAATAACAACTAGAAAAAGCACTCAGAGTGCGCAGACCTCCACCGAGGAGCTCATTCCCCTCCTAATTGGATTTACACCATGCACATTCTGATCTGGATCATCATCAGAAGGTTATAAATAGGAGATACAAATCGGAAATACTAATCGGAGTTGATGTGTATTTGATGTATTGATTTATTAAAGGTTTTTGAATCTGTAAATGGGGTTTTCAATGTTTTTGTCACGGGCCGGGGCAGGAAAGAACCCAAGCGCACGACAGATCTGAAGGGGCAGGCAGAGGGAAGGTCCAAACAACAGACGGGGGTCAAAAACCAGGAAATCCAAACAGGCCAGCAGATAGATCTCAAGAGGCAGGCGGAGAGGAAACAATTCAGTGTAAACTGCACAGGAAGGCAGCCACTCCAATGACAGATAATAGCCTTAAAAGAAAGTGATATCCAAGATAAAGCCATGCAGGCTGAATCTAACCACAGATCTGTATTTTTAATAAACTCTTTTAACTTTTTCCAAAAGCTCAACCAGCGGCATGATCAAACGTTAATCTTCTGTACATAATAACAGATCTATCCATCTGCTTCACAAACATGAAAGGATAAATGTGAATGATATACTGATATTTATAAGTGTCAAGTGTTAAAAACCAGACGCCATCTCGACTGGAACGGTCTCTAAATGAAATAACACTGGCATATCTTTGGAAGCAACAAACGCATCGCTGGCAAGGAGGGGTGGAGAAAAAGGGATTAGAATGAGAAATACCAGATAACAGGAAGTGCAAAAGGGGGGAATTATTAAAGCAGGAAATTTGACAAAACTGGAATAATGCAGATAAAAGGAGTTTAACTTGACAACATCAAGTAGAATAGATACTGTGCATTTATCGTATCCATTTAGGAAGCAACATTAACATAGTCACTTTCCTGTGCAAGAATTAAAAGCCGGGGTCTGATGTCTCAATCTGACCTATGGCGAAAAAGTCTATCGCTGGAAAGCGAACAGAGATCATGATATCAGCTGTCTGCAGCCAGGGGCGCTTCTCAGACTGGAGGATGGTGAGTGCTCAGCCCAGATGGGTCTGGGAGGATCCTGCTTTGTGTGTGTGTGAGCTTTTAAATGCACTCATAACAGCATGTATTATTTTCACATGCATTTCATGGAGTGTAGTGCTGTGCTGAGCTCTCCATCATCTGCCGACTGCTGCTGTCTCTTTTCCCTCTCTAAGTACTCCATCAATGTCCTTCTCTCTCTCTGTTGCTTTCCTGCTGCTGCTGCTTTATAGCTGTAAATTAGGCCAGAATAAACATGTTTTTGTTTTTTTGACATAATATAATGATTTAGGCTATTTTTTGAAAAATAGGCATTTTAATGCGACATTTTTGAACTGTAAAGAAATCAGAAAATGGAATTGAATCATTGAGAGTCACCTGATTCTTTTTGAAGTTTGAGTTTGGAAATAAATGATGCGGTCAGAAGTGGCAGTGGTCTCTGAAGGGTACCACAGCTCATCAGCACAGATGTTGGATTGATGGATGGAACAGGAGTGGGAGGTACTTTGTCCACTTGTCCACAATAGACACTGGAGACACTCAGAGATTCTTCTGGTGAGGTCTGTTGCAACGGATGACTGACAAAGGGCTTTTTGGATAAAACACAGCTGTGAGCTGATCCGGTCCGTTCACACAAAAACACGGATGACACGTGAACATGTGCACAAGAAACACACTTCTGAATAGGCATTGATTATATTAGTCAGAGGGGTAGAAGAACATGTCTCTGATGCAGGTTTAACTAACTCACTGCTGGCTGATGGTTTCCAAGTGTGGTACGTACACACAAATGCGGTTCTACACTATTACAGCGAAAGAGCATTGATCGCAAGCAGTCAGGTATTTTCCAGGTTGTTTCAGAATGTCATATCTGTGCTCTGAAGAGGAAATCTGGACTACCATCTGTCTCTCTGAAGTGGGAATGGCCCTAAATTGAGCTTGCTAAAGCAGAGGTTGAAAAATAGAGGACATTGTAGATTTGAACATGAGAAGATCTGGACGCTGAAGTTTGAACACTTTACTGAAATTGCTTAAAATTGATTATTCCCCAATGCAAGTCTAAAATAAACATTGAAAAATCCTTCCTTTTCATCGCACCGTGGGAGGTATATAGCAACCACTCCTGTGCGTGTGTGTGTGTACAGTCTATCTATGAGAGAGAGAGAGAGATCAAGCCAAGCTAATGGCCTCCTTACAGCACAAATAGATTTATTTTCTTTTTTGTTTTCATGCCCCCTTTTTTCTCCTCAGTACTCTGTACCATCTCTAGCCTCACCTCTCCTCTCAGCCAGCCTCTCTCTTCATGGCATTTTGTGTTAACCCTCCTAATGGATATTGACCAAATAAAGGCAGAAGAGAGGATGGAACTGCATAGACATCCACAAAGAGACACGAAGAACAGAGCTGGCTTAATGATGACAACTTCATCCAATTCCATCTATGGTATCAGAGTTGTGATTTTTCCACGACCATAGGAGAACTGAGCACTAAAAATAATGCTCATGGCATATCACATCATTTTTGGGGAAAAAACAAAAACCAGCTGCATCACATTCCATTCACACCTCACCTAAAGGCTAAAGCCATCACAACTGTAATAATCATTCTCATGTAAATATCTCATTACTGTTTTCCTTTCCCCCTCTCAAATGTTAAACTCCGTTATGCAGGATTAGTGCCACAATAACTTTCTTTGTCAGAAATAAAACAGCCGACCATCTGGTGTATCCTCTCACACCAAGCTGGCTTTGATCGCCTTTGCTAAAAAGTCAGATATATGCATTTTGTCGCCTACAGCTCTTTGTCTAGAAGCTTAAAGTGGTTCTTTCACCAATTACAAAAAAAGAAAATTAAAATTAAAGGCAAAATAAAAAGTAATCTATATACAGGTACCGTGAGCGCGTTTGGTTCCGAGGGACCGGTCGTGAGTCGATTTGGTCCCAAGTTAAATTACCGTCAGTTTATTATAATGTAGATGCTGGTGCTGCCAGGAGCTGGGGTGGAAACTGTCGTGTTGTTACAAGACGTACCGGTGCGGTGGTAAAGTGGAACATGTGGAGTCAACATCTCGGGGCTCTTCCTTTGCATGTTCAGGTACTCGTCGACTTACGCTACTACTTCTGTAAAGGCTATATGTTATACCTTTAGTGGAAGTCAGTTTAATATTACAGATAAAGTGATTATAGTTCCAAAAACATCCCACTCAAGGTAAGAAACATTTAAATGGATTTACAACCGACTATTTAGGACTTTATTTTGTACCTGCAGAGCCACTGACCCCAATAATAGCACCCAGCCTCGAACAGGCCGGGGCAGCTGACCAGCTGTCGTGGTTAGAATTCTAACAAGCAGCAAGCAGCCCCACAGCTATAACTAAAGCGTCTAAATACATAGGTGTCCTACCTTTCAAGTAATATTTCTCACAGTTTACAGTCGAGACCCTTCCTCATTGCCATGTCTCACAAGCGTCACATTTTCAAGGAGGACAACCTTGATTTGATAAATTACATCACAGGGGTCTCTTTCCACAATCGTTTTTTCCAGATAGACAAGCGGCTGTTGACCACGAGTTAAAAGCCCATTGTGTTTTAAAACATGTATGATTTACGCTTCAGAGAAATTTACTCCATTTGTCCATTTGAACATACCATTTTTTTTTTTTGCAGTTATTAGTTTTCTGTGATTCTATGAAAGCCACCTGCCTTTAATAAGAATGTTTTCCAAATGTGTTGCCATGACAACGCCAAAACTTATTTTATCTTAATTGCAGATAAACAGGGATTTACTTATACTTAATAATATTGCTAATTCATTCAGTTTCACACACAGGTAATCAATATCAGGTTTAATATGCCCTTACAGTTTTATGTTTGGTGATAAACTGCAAGCTGCTTACCATATCTGTGGTATGTGGTGCAGACAAAGCAGAATGTGCACATGTTTGTTGTGGAAGATGACAGACATTAGAGTTTTGTTCCATCTGGATTAAAATGTGCACATTCCACTGGTGGTGTTTGGTGTTGAACTACTGATTCAAATCTGACAAGGTCAGGACATTACTTGGACTAAGAGTCTTTACTATGTTAAATAAACTGACACACATCAAAACAAATTTTATGACAGCTCTCGTCACATTTTCCAAAGGTATTCCTGCATTCAGCAAGCCCAAAGACGTCTCTATCATTCAGCTAATTAGATTTGCACAGCTGGATGATTTGCTAATCTCTCCGTATCTCATCTATCATCTGCTTTGATCCTCAGAGCAGGGGCTGACGTAGCGGGAATTAGCAAGCACGCAAACTGCACCGCCCCCACACACACTCACTTAAAAACACAAAACAAACACAAGGATGCTTTGTATGAAAAGGCATCAGAGCCTTTACGTTATTGTGTAGACAGACGAACCTGTAAACCAATGTGTCATCCCCCGAACTGTTGTACTGGACCTGGAACATTCTGACTCCAGATACAGGAGTCTGACTGCTCCACCTTATTAGGGCAGAGTTTCCTGTCAGCTCCACCAGTGAGACTCTCCGGTCTATCCCTCTTGTCTCATTGTTTGGCAGCGCAACCTTAGAAGAGGTGAGGATGTCAGAAGGGGCAGGTTCAGAGGACGGGTCTCGGCTGCGGCTTGTGCTGTTTGCCAGATGGGGCATTGCGGTGATGACTAGCTCCACCCTTCCTGTGGATTCACCTGCTGCATTGGAGGCAATGCAGGTGAAGTTTCCCAAATCCTTCAGGGATGTAACATTTATCTCCAGGCTTCCATTGGGGAAAACCAAAGTTCTGGAACAATTTCAGACATATAATGGCAAATTAGTCAATTACTTAAATAGCAAATGAATGTACACCAACAGGAAATATGGTGTGAGCTTTATAAACCTCCAGGTCATACAATTCCTCCACCGCTAAATCCTTCAATTTAAATGTTCCGTCTTTGTTCTTTTCAAATCTGCATGCTCTTTCTGGTTGTCCTTATACATTTATCACCACTGCAGATTGTGTCTTAGGTTGGCAGTTAGAATTCAGTGCTTAAATATGGCAAATCATTGTGCTCTCCATTCATTTCAATGAAGAAAAGAGAAAGGTGCACTCACTTCTTTCTGAGAAAGAAGCCATCGTTATTCTGTCAGTTTAAATGGATGAGGCAACCACCAAATAAAATATGAGAAAGATGTGACAACTGCCAATCGTATTACAGGAGATGTGACCCTCACAAGTGATTTGCCTATACCCCCCCACTCCAGCCCCAAAACAATGTGAGACACATTTTACTGTTTCACATTTCCACATAGCATGACAGAGTAATTGGGCTGCCAGTTTCCTGACACCAAGCAAAGCTGACCAGTGCAGGAAAAGTCTTTACTCTTTCATGATATTTTCAGAAAATCTATATATCCGTAATGTAGTTCTATGGAGAAAAGTCCTACATTAAAGTATAGACTGTACAGAGGAAAGAAAACACTTTTATTACCTAGAGCTATTAGATATAAGCCTCCCTTCAGGGCTAATCCAGTGAACTTCAGGCTCCGGGTCACCATTTGCTTTGCACTTGAGGCTTGCAGGCTGCCCTTCCATAGTCACCGTATGAGGTGACTTACGAGTCAAAACTGGTGAGTCACAAATGAATTCCTAAAGGACAATGAAAAATGAGGTCAAGACACTTTCAACATATCTTTGATTTTCTTAGATATTTAGACAATTAATGGTCAGTCTCAGTTTAAGATTCTGAGATGACTTTTAGTTGTCTGCATGCCAGAAAAAAAAGCTCAAAATGTCACCTCTTCGGGTATTGTCCAAAAATACTTGGCACTAAGGTCAGGGGGTGAGGCGCATGTCTCAAGGTCATCCTCTCTGGTTAGTCGCCTCAACCACAGAAGTTCACAGTTGCAGTGAAGTGGATTGCCACCGAAACTCAAAACCAGGGAGGATAGGGGGGAGCCTTTGGACTTGGCATAAACTGGGATTCTCAGGAACAGTGGGTCCGGGGGAATTTTCTTCAGCTTGTTCGATGTCATGTCTAACCTGTTATATATATATAGGATGGGAAAGGAATAAATTGGGAATGCATAAGGGATGGATGAAAGGGAGGTGATTCAGACATCAATAGATGAACAGTAATGCATTCAGTTTCTCAGCCAAGCTACTTCTTCACATTTTGTGTCTCTGCAAACAATACTTTACCTTGCCAGTTTGTGCAGGTTGGTGAATACCCCCTGTGGAACATTTTCTATCAGGTTATGATCCATATTTAGGGTGTTGACGTTGGTTAAGCGGCCAATGGTGTCCCAGGGCACTTGGGCAAGGTTGTTGTAACTGAGGTCAAGGTCCTCTAGAGTGGACAGGAAGTCATCGAAGGCATGGGGGGACATTGAGTGGAGCTGGTTGTTGGCAAGGATCAAGTGACGGAGGTTCGTCAAGCCTTTGAAATGGTCATCCTGGTTTGTGAAAGAGTGAAAATGCTATCTGATGCATTGCAGTTCTTTTATCCAGTTGTGTGCACTCAATAGACATCAGTCATTCATCCATACAGCCACCCACACCCATCAGTCTTACCTTAATCACAGTTAATCTGTTAGAGTCTAGGTGGAGTGCTCTCAATCGCCGGAGATCACTGAAAGCTGATGGGAGAATCTGACTGATGGTGTTTCTGGACAGGGTCAGGTGTAAAAGACTAGTCATGTTTGCAAAGTCCTTTCTTCGAACAGCTGAAAGAGTGCAGAATAAACACAAAGACTTCATTAACTTAATATTACTGCCATAATTAGCCACATACATCACGCAGTAGTATTAAGGGATACCAATAAATTGAGGGTTGCACATCAAGTATGAATTAAAGCACATGTTGCCTGACCACAGAAAAAGGCTCTTTGGCCCTTAGAATTCAGAGCCTGTGCTTTACAAAGAACTGCCGTGGACGGCAGATCTGCTACCCCATATAATAAATAATGAAATTATCTTTCTGGACTTTGTGGAAGCGAGTCTTAATTTAACTTGTGTGCCTTTTGTTTTGGTGAAGTGAAGAAAATTATTTCATCGATGCCAAGCCTGGGAAGATTAGTTGGCTGCCTTCCCATTTGGAGCCAATGGGAAGCCAGATTATATTTAAAGGATAAAGTAACACCCAATTTCTTAAAGTCTTTGATAACGGGAGGTTATAAATGATAAATGAGATTTGTTTTACTGAAATAGGAAAGTAAAAAAGACATACTCGGAGTCCCGAGTATGTCTTTGCAAACCATAGAACCAATTACTGCATAGTGATATAACCGCACATGTCTTGATTCACCACTGTGCGTGTCCACTACATCCTTTTCTGTGGCCGTGCTGCTATTTAATTTGTACTGTACCACTTTTGGTACAGCTGCTGCCACTCAGTGTGCATTCATGTTGGCACAAAATGCCAGTTTCCCTCTTGAGGAAATCATTTAAAACAAAGTTTGATGTTTGTAAACAGGCTGGACAAATGGCAAAAACGTCCCATGAGCCTGCCTAGAGTTGCAAGAGTGTTACCTGTAATGAAGTTCTCTTGAAGCCGTAGCTCCACGGTGCGCCGGTCAATGGCAGTCGGAACAAAGAGTAAGCCTGTCTTGGAGCAGAGGATAGCAAGCGATGGCGAAAGGCTCTGGCACATGCAGCGTTTTGGACATGGCTGTCCTCTGCACGCTGCTGCCAGCAACAGCAGAGAGAACCACAACCATTCCATTATCCTCCACTGGGAACAGGGCAACTGGAAGGAAAGCAAAGTAAACACAATTGCATAAATGAGGAAATTAAAAAAAAGAAAGATGACGTTTAACAGGATGTGCTTAAAAAATGAACGGCTCCTCCCAGGCCAATTCTTAATCCTGCTAACTAATAAAAAAACAAACCAGATAACTAACCAACCGACAGACACAACAGGTCGCGTGCGACTCCACAAAAGCAAAGTGATGGGATCAATTACATTCAAATTAAGACTATTTAATATTCTGTGTCAACTCAGCAAATGTGATTTTCTCATTGGCTTAATTTCTACACATTTGTCAACAAATACCAAATACAAATATATGTACCCAGGCTCCAGCGTAAACCCAGATTGGATTAAGCGGCTGAAGACGAGATAATTACTGATTGTCTCATCTTCAGGAAAAAGAATGAATGAATGAATTAAAGATGAATGTGTAATAGAAAAGATTTTCAAATTATATCTTTATTTAATTGGCTAGCCTGCAAACATATTGCATATAGCTTTATTGATGGGGTTTAACAACTTTAACAAGTTAAGCCTTGAAAATAGGACATAAAACACCTTAAATGCCAAGCAGGGAAAAAAACCAGTTACTGCAGCTCTCTGATGCACCGAGCCAAGTTTATTGCCTTTTAATACTGGGCAACAAATCAAATTATTTTCTTTGAGCCAATGCATGTGCACAATCCATGTATGATTTGGTCACTTTACACATCTGACATTAACATAATCTTCCTGATAGGATTATCAATATTGTGTAAGATTACTATCATCACAATAATGCCAGCAAGGCAAAACAAAAGTTAATACCTGGAACACACTTTCATGCACATGTATTGTGTGCTGAATGAAGGCTTCTTTATGTTCAATGACTCTCTATACACTAGACCGTTTTTAGTATATGCAGCAAAAAATAACTTAAATGCTGAGCAAGGACACGAGGGACATGTATACACACTTTAACACAGCTCCGTCAATTGTTATATAAAACCATCCATCCACTATAAGCGTGAGGAGTTGTTCCAAACAGAAACCTGTCTACCAGAAACGGCCTGTGCAGTATCACATGTAGAATTAGATGTTGACCTCTGTCTGCAGTGACATGATATGTTTGAGTGGATCATGCCTTTAATAATACGATGCCTTTGAGGCTGTTAAACTAAGTGTGGATGATTAATGGTGGGATGTAATTAATTAAAACCCCTGTGTCTCTCTTATTGTGGCCTAACTAGATTATTATATATATATATAAAAAAAGAGCAACACATTTGTTGCATTTGGAAACCGCTACATGTACTAAAACATGCATGATCAGAATCAGAATACTTTATTAATATTATGGAAAAGTGTCCTGACAGTGACGGATTTGATGATGGCGTGTTGCTGTATTTGCCAGTGGTGTAGTCGGCAAACAAATTTGCCGTGCCCTAGTTTTGACTTGAAAAGAGGTTTAGGTGTGACTTGATTATGAGACACATCGGTTTGGACGTTGTGTTTTCTTTCTAGTTCGGCACTGTGTTGGTGACATATATGCAGACAGAACAACACAAATTCTTTATGTGGTTCAGTGATGTGTTAAAACTCATCTCTGGACAACGTCAATCCAATTCTCACCCATGTTGGATAAATGCCATGCATCGCTGCATGTATTTATTTACATTTCCTGGTGGCTTCACAGGTAGGGAAGTGTCATCACAGACTGTAAATCAGGAACTGCTTTAATCTCATTGCTACCCAGAAAACTGACCACCCGGCTGGAAAGATCGGCCGTTGCCGCTGGGATAGGGTGGATAAGAACCTTTAAACGAGTAGGCTGGCAGTTTCATTTCAAGACTTCCGCATACAAATTACTAAGACTGTAACTCAAATTCCTAACAGACCATGTAAGTCCAATTTAATGGGACTCCAGGGACTTAAATCTGAGAGAATTTCTATTGAATATACTACATTCACACACCAATTTCATTTGAATTAAAGAACATATTCATGAATGATAAATGTCTTGGTCTTGACTAAGTTCCCGAACCTTTTATTTTAGCTGGTAATATCACACACTGTCACATTTTCCCTCAAAATCCCACAACACCACAAACATGAACAGTTAAACTGTCACTGGAATATATATCTTTTCTCCTTGAGCTAAATGCCAGGGCAATAAATTGGAGTACTGTAGTGTATTTTAATGTCTAAAAGTCAGAAGTAAGACGTGGAACACGCATGGCATTATTTTTGCACTAATTGCACTGGAGAGCGCCGCATTGCTATTTGTTTTCTACGATCGACCATAAAAACTGTCAAAAAAACCCATTAGAGATGTCTGCAGGAGTGACAAATGGTTGTGTTTTTATGTTTGTGCAAAAACACAAACACTCACTGATGGGCTTTGTTTTTTTTGACAGTGTGATCTCCAGTTTGTATTTGTAAATCAATCAGCTCCTCCCAGGCAGGGTATTTTTTTTGTATGCGTTTAGGACAGATATTGCCACGGAATGAAATGCTACTGTACAATTAGCGTAGAAAGAGAATGGTCATTAGTTATGGGAAGATATGCACCTCAAGCACAGTTAAAGATATCAATGCTATAGGAAATGCGTTAAAACAACACATCATTTGGAATTCTCTTTGCTCAGTATGTAATAGTGGAAAGACATAAAGAAAACACTAACAACAAAAAGCTAAACACATCACTCTTCTGGAGTTAAAAAAAATAAGTCCTTCTCAGGATAAGTAGCAATATGTAGCCTGTTGTTAATGTCTCACCAGCCATTGTTCTTCATTGTTTCACCAGACATGTGGAAGTGCCTTTACTCATGCATTTATTGTTAGAAGGAGCTGTGAAGTTGAGTCACCCCTTAAATATACTGGAGTTTCTTCTGACGAAGTCCGTGCACTTTAGTCACAAAAGACATCATGCAAATCAAATATTCCAAAAGCTACTTCGGTTTATTGTACATATGATGCACTTAGAGCACAGCAGATAATAATCCCACAGCAATGCATTTCTCATCAATGAATATAAGATCCAAACAGAATGTAGAAGGAGCAAAGAGATGCGCGGTTGTGTGAACTAGAACTTAAAGAACTTAAAAGTGAACCATGATTATAGCCTCTTCTAAATTAATTAGCAGTGCAAATATGCGTGCGTGCATAAATAAGGACATAAGAGAGACTGGAAAGTGATGGAAGTTAGTGAAGAAGAATGATCAGGGAAGCGAGTGTAATGAGAGGAGACGGAAGAGGGCAATTTGAGTTTGTGCTTTTTGAAGACATGAGGCTCATTAATAGCTTTATCTAATTTCATTTGCACCACATAGTTCATCTAAGATGTGTAAAGACATCTCAAGTAAATGTGTTTTAGGTTTTAAAATATCTCTGGCTACTGATTGATGATTAACTGATTACCTCCGCCGAGGCGAATCGGAGATTATGTAATCACCGGCATTTATCTGTCTGTCTGTCCGTCCGTCTATCAAAACGTTCTGGACGGATCTGGATGACAAGAAATCTAAGCATCAGAAGTCGTGAAAGAGTGAGTAAATCAGGAAAAAGAAAAGCCATGTGGAAATATACTGTATATCTAATGTCAAAACAAAGTCATCCAATAGACAGAGGTCGGCAAGTGAAGGCAATGTTTCTATTGGATAAAAAAATTGCTGGGGGCTTGTAACTTAGCAACAGCCAATGACACATGAATGGTAATAGTGTGGAGGTGGAAAGTGTGTGTGTGTGTGTGTGTGGTATGGTGGTATGGTTGTAATGTTAGCGTGTGGTGTTTATATGGGGGTTGTGAGAGTGCATGAATGGTTTGGATGTCTTGTAAGTAATGCATCTGAAGTGTTGCCATCCACCATACTGAATGTATGGAGAGAGAGAGAGAGAGAGAGAGAGATGTTTCATAAGTTTAATTTGTCCAAGATACAAATCAATGTGTCCTACATTATCATAAACGCCAACGTATGCATTTACTCTCTTGCTCTCAATGACACAGTTTTTACCATGGGCCCATTAAGCTGTATTATAAATAATACAAGATGAATTTTACATTTAAAAATAATTACGGAAACAATTAAAAAATAAAAGGAATTTAGTAAAGACACATTTGACAAACATAATTTAAATAAAATATCTGCTTTGATATGTTTGCAAGGAAGCGCTAGACTGCAGCAAAGACTAACTATAATGAGGCAGTGGGGTTGCTAACTACAGCATAAAGTTTAAAAGTGTAGCTTTTATGCTTTAAGGAAAAACTGTCATGTTATGGTTAAGCTCGTTGCAAACTAGTAGCAGTAGTTATGCTACAGGGCAAACAACAACAGTATAAAATAATTAATGTTACTAAAACATAGAAGAAAAGGGAATTACTAAACATGGAAACTGCTCCTTGACCTTTAATATAATGGCCTCAAAAATCAATTTCAACACTCCAGACTTCTACGAAGCTTTCAATTATAGAACAACATCGCCGGCACCAGCGGCTCACTGTCAAAGTGTCACTACTGTGTGATAACTTTGTTTCTCAGTTGTAAAATTTTAATTTAGTTTATGATAATCTCGGAACTGAAGTAGGTCAAAATAGATTCCTTTCGGCTACCATAGAACCCTGCTATAAATCATTGATACGCCTCTTTTCGATCATTGTAATTGATGAATCTGATGATACATGTGTTGCCCACTTAGCACTGTCTTTAGGTGGGGGGACAAGGGAAAACCGCTACCACCTAAGACCTGCTTTTACTGGAACAATCTCCACAAAATGTCTCAGAATTTTTTTTTTTAATTCAAGGCAACAGCTGGAACATAAAAAAATAAATTTATTCTGCTGATGTTTTCCTGTTGTTAAATATTCTACTGATATTGCATCACTTGTTTTGTGGCTTATTTTGTTCATAGCCGTTGTGTCAAAGTGAGTTTTATTGTGTTGTTGATTACAAGGTCACAGTTTTAGTCCATCTCCGTGCATTCCCTGCAGCATCGCAATCATTCTCCACAAAGCTGAGCAAATTTGCTTTCCCTGCAACACACAGATGCACACACACACACACACAGCCACTTAGGCAAATACACACCAGTGCAGGTTCTGATGCACACAGTTGCCCAGACAATGGATCTGATCCATTTGTAGGATCTGCACCACACTGACAAACACAAACACACACACACACACACACACACACACACACAAGGGAAACATACATTTACTACTTCTCTCTTTACTCTTCTTTCTCATTCCCTCTCTCAGTTTCTGTTATTGTCACTCATTTTTTATTATTTTATTTTTTCTTACACTCTGCCCTGTATCTGTCAGCACAGTAGATAATTAGCTGCCGCCGCTGCCACAGTGCATCACTGCTTGTGGCACTGACTGCACTCTATTGTAACACTAACCGCAGCCTCCGGTTTACTGTAATGCAAACCACACAAAACGTGCAGACTGGAACAGACATCCACGCTGATACCCATCGCTCTGATACAAATGATACTATTTCACTTCCTCTCGTTGTCTTTTAGTGGTGCTACATAATATTTAATACACACATCAATCACTTCCTCTTCCTGTTGCAAGTCTCTCCTCATTCCTGTGCGTAATTGTGGCCGTCTTTATTCATCATTATTTCTCATCTGCTATATGGGAGAAAGTGGCTGCTCTGTACTTCTTGGAGGACAGCTTCCAACTCTCCATTACCAATGCTGTATATGATATAGTTCCAAATATCAATAATCCTTCCGTGTTGTGCGTATCTGCAACAAAAAGCTCTGCCTGTGGCGGTGTCTAATTTTGATACTTCCCGTCTGTTGACTAATTTGCTCCAGAAGCAGTTTTAGAGCATTTTTTACTTCATGATACTTTTTACTTGTTTTCAGCCTAATGTCAGTCGGTGTCCACATTAGTATGCTGTCCATTCCAGTTGAGGCAAGTTAGATCGATTCGTGTTTCAATGTTCATGTTTGTGCCAAATGGCAGAATTCCTGTGCTGCTTCCTGTATGAGACAGCATGTGTTTTCTGCAATGAATGCGTTGCACTCACTCTTTTTTGTGTTTTTATTATTACACTGAGAGAAACCGGGGTTGACAAAGACTCAAACCCACCCGGTGTCAGCAACTGCTCCTTTTTAATGCCATTTTCTGTGACATTTCTCATAGGATGAAGGATAGCAGGAGTGACACCACATATTATTGTGTGTATTTAAATGCCTATTCACAACAGCTTTCTCCTTTTCCGCCTTTAGCCAAGTTGAAAATGTGACACTTAATTTCACAAGTTTCTCAAGCCGCACTTCTGTGCTTTTCACGTTTCGTAAAACGCTGCAGTCATTGTGATTCTGCAGCAAAGAGGCAATCACTACACGATGGTGACAATATCATCACCACTTGCAATGAGAGCAACCACGAAACTCAAGGGAATATGAATATCTAGGAGCTCTTTGATCATCCGTTGTTTGATATGCTGGAACAAGCACAGTCAGGTCGACCTTGAACACATGATAAACTTTAAAAAGCTGAGAGCAAGGTGATGGCATGTAGATTTGATTAAAGGTGCAGAGATGGGAAGGACAATGAAGGCAATCCAGTGGTCAGATGTGTTTTTTTTTTTTTTTAATCTTTACAAATGTGCTTTTGTTTAATGTTTGAAACTGCCACAAGACGATTTGTGATACCTTGAAGTTCACAAGCCAAAAGACCATGAAGCATACCGATGCTCTCTCTGGCCTTCCTTCATCTATCCCATCTCTTTTTCTTACAGCTCACACACTGTATCTACACAGCGTCTCTCCAAATACTCACTTCTGTTGCTAATGTGGTTCTGACATTTGTCCCTGTCAGAATCAGACTTGCACTTGTTGCCTCTCCTTAATGGTTTCTTCATCAGCTCATAGTGGCCTATTTCTTGACTTGTTGTATGGTTTCATTCAACCTCACCTTACCTCTTTTCTGCCAACCCCTTCTTTTTTTTCTGGGTTTAGCTGTGGAAGATGTGTCTCATTTTGCAGAGAGGGCATGCAGTGGCAGGCTTTTCTGATTCTGTTATTATGCTGATTGTGGTGTAATAATAAAAAGAACAAAAAAAGGGGGGTAAGGCAAGCTGAGCTGATAGGACAAAAATAAGAAGAGGGGGCATAGGAGAAACAGAAATAGGTAAAATAAGATGCTGATCAGCATAAAATCACTCACAAGGGGGGGAACACTGTCAAACTGGAAAGATAAGTAGAAAGGGGAGAGAAATGAGCTTGGAGAGATGTGTGCCACTTGGTAGTCATCACAGGAGAGGCCTTCTCCATTCAGGAATTCGAAGTGCAGCTGTCGCTTCAGGGAAGGGATCTCACACGCGCGCACACACACAAACACACTTGCAGGGATGCACATTGCACACATGCACTCTCTCTCTCTCTCTCTCTCTCTCTCTCTCTCTCTCTCTCTCTCTATCACACACACACACAGATACATACTCGCTTTGGGCTGTGCTTTGAACTGATCCCTGCCACTAGAGAGGCACACACAGAGAACTGGGTGATAATAACATTATCCTATGGCCTTCATATGGTAATGTGGTTTTATTGCTATAAAGAAATATGAATATGACGGCTTTCAGAGGCAGCTTAGGGAATTACATGGCTGTCATGTTTCTCAGCTTCAATGGGATATTTAGATTCTCTATTTATCTGGCGGCCTGTGGGTGGGAAATCCATTCAGTTATTTACCTTTGCCACAATGTGCACGGACATGTTTTATAGTCACACGTGTGATGTACATGTGATGAGCTGGTCACAGGTCAGTTGGGCAAGCTGGCACACAGCTGGAGAGAAATGATGGTGAAAGACGGGCATGATGCTGCAGGACAGACACACAACAGGATAGGAAAGGAAGGGCTAAACAGCGACATGTACTCCAAGCCTCTTCACTAAGAACAGACAGTGAGCTCCAGAATCGGCTTTGGGTGCAGCGTGTGCTATTTAAGGTAACTTTACTGCAATGGCCTCTGTGGTCCGTGAAGTCTTGACTTTATTTATTTATTTTCCCTACATTTTAATGCAAATATATCTTTCAAAACAAGCTTGCCACAACCTCAAGACGTTATTGATCCTTTGCATTTCCCTCTAAATGTTCAATAACAGAGAGAACAGGTAGTCCCCTCATAGACCAACAGCACCCAGCAGACAAGCCCGAATGAAAGGCATGAACGATTAAAAGCAGACGACCATGTAGAAAATGCATTTCTATCCACTTTGGTGTTTGTCTTCTACATAATGGTCATTCATACTCTATCCATTAATTTCCTGTGAAAGGCAGTAATAGAACTGAAATGAAGTCCCTGATCCCTACAAATGGATATCACACTGTTATGACATAAGCTTGAGTTCAGACTGCAGAGAAGCATCAGGTAGAAAGGTCCTGGGCCAACATTTCAAAGCCTGCACTTTTTCCACATTTGCACCAGTAAATAAGTTGAATCATCAGTGGAAAACTCAAAGACTAGTTACTTCGATAGCATCAGCTTTGAATGTACAGGGCTTCACAGATAAGTTGACAATCAAATATCTGCCATCTCCACTTCTATCCATCTATTTTCTTGTAGACGAGACGACCTCAAACATCCCGTCAACAGGCGCTTTATCTGTCTCGTGGTTCACGGGCATTGCTGGAGCCTCTACTCCACTCGACTACGGGAGAGCGGCATGGGCGTGCCCAGCACATTTCAGGGCCACACATAGACAGACAGCCACTCACACACACTCACACTTATATGGACAATTTCTTTAGGTGGGGGAAAGCTGGAGAAAACCTGCACAGACACGTGGAGAACATACAAACTCTGCACAGATAGGAATCGGACAGCAACCACACAGTTCACTTTCTAATTTGCAGTCATTCCGTAGTTTCAGGGAATAAATAATGAATTAATTTTTACTTTTGTATAACTATTCTTTATCCATCTCCATGTTAAAGCACTTAAGGCTACATCTACACAGTCACGCATTACGAAATGATTGTGGCCCATTCCACACTGCTAGGCTTTATCAACATTAAATGTCTTCATCTCCAGAGGCTGCAAATATCTGATTCCCCCACATCAATCCCCTTTCAATATCTGAGATGAATAATCTTAGATAAGATGAAACTTTTTTTGATACGACATTGCACACTTTATTTGATTCAGATATGTATTCTATGAAGATTTCACAAGGGAATTAAAGCATAAAAATAGACCGAATCGCAACGGATATCACAAAGTTCAAAGGAGAAACCTTGAGCCATCTCTGAAACCATTGAACAGATAAGAAGCTGGTTGTTTGATTTGATGTTTCATTGTTACTGCACAGAAAAATAATTCAGTTGAAAAAAAAAAAGCCTTATTTGAAATCATATCCCCTCTGCTTGGAAAAGTTGATATATCTTCCCTATATTGAAATGTAAAATGTCTTGGACATTTTGTCTGTTCATTTCACTATAATAAACTGCTCATGGCAGTTCTTTCTCCTGGGTGTGAGTAGAAAATAACACTGTCTACAGGCTACAAGTAACACGACTACTGGAAGGTACAAATTGTTTCGTAACGTCTGTAATAAAATGGCTTTTCCACCCATTTTTTCAAATGGCATGTTAAAAGTATGATGTTTTAGGTTGCCTGGAGAGCTTTTCTGAATCAGAATTGCAGATCATAGATCCTCCTCTGACTCTACTGTAGCCGAACATCGGCACAGCTCAAACTTGGTGCAGGTAAAAACAACAAACTGTTTCCACATCACATAGTATAATAGAATATATTGATTTCGACTGAATCAATATATTCATCCTCTGTCTACTTAATATCAATAGCTGCATCTTTGCAATGATATACTGTATGCCTGCAGACAAAACTGGTCTCTGTGCTCTTGCAGCATTGCTAATTTGTCTGTTGCAGAGGCAGCGCACATCATTCTGCCAGAAACATATTCCCCAACAGATGGAGAGCTTATACACAATAACACATTTACATTCACGTATGAATAACCGCGCAGATGTTATTGAAAAGTAACGTACAAATCCCAGCAGGGAGTGTTTAGCACTCCCGAATTAGAAAAGTTTTACATTCATAGAAGGGGTAAAAAAACAAAAGAATAGCGAAGTTGAACATGAGCCCTTATTTACCTCTAGCTGGTGTATTGTGTCTTATTTTGATTCAACATGGAGATCCATTGTAGGGATTGGCAGATCAACCAGAACAAGAGCGATGACCCGGAGAGATCCGGAACACCTGAGAAAGAGGACAGATATTGGAAAAGGCTTAGTACACTAAAGCGCAAAAAAAGAAAATGTGCATTACACATAACAAAGTAATATATGTGCATTGCTAAAATGAGAGTAAAACTATCTTTGTGTGGACGTAACTAACAACATATTGTGTATGACTGTCCTCATGGTGGTGGTGAATGACCAGCAGACATTGACACCTGTGTGGACAAAAATGGTTTGTTGTTTTGTGGACAATTTTATTCAAATTCATGTCATGCAGAATCCTAGAAGTCAGAAAACAAATTCCCAATCTTACACTGAAACTAATTATGTCCATTTTTTTTTAAATCCAATGTGGATGAAAGTGCCATCAAATTGAAACTGACAGCCCCTGCTTTTGTATTTAAGGAGAATACACACACACACACACACACACACCAAATAGGGTGCAGCCACTTTGACTGTTAGTTTTCCAGCGAGCTTAGCTAACAAGCTGCAGGTTCTTAGAAGAGCATTACTCACATCGCTACGATACGAAACAGCAGTGTCATCGTCCCACAAATACCTGCGGGCACTACATACTGTATGTTGACACGCTGCACAGGTGCATGGATTCTATTGATCCGTGATTTAAACAGGACAAGAGGCCTGTAGTTTATGTAAGAGGGCCCCACAGTCTCAACTCTAAAACACATACATACACACAAAAACACAAGTTCTGACTGTGACAATACCATGTGAATTGTAGTTTTACTTCAGTTGTAATAACATCTCCTTATGAAGGCTTTTTTTTGGGGTCACACTGCTTTATTCGTACCCTACTATGCAAACACCAATACACAAGAGGCCTTCTTTGGTTTGGTATGCTGTTGCAGCAGCTATCTTTAAGCCCCTTGTGACACATGATGGCTTTGATGAACAAATTGTAGTAAACTTCAGTAGAGTGGCTTTTATGAAACATCAGGGTTACATCCCAAAATAATACGTGCTAATTCTTAATAGGAGAAACATTTCTTAAGTAAACAAGCTATTAAGCCCAGTAAATCTTTGGGGAGAATGAATAATGTTTAGTATTTCTACCTTGTTTTTTGGAATATTCAACCCAGAATTACTTCATTCATTCTGTGTGCAAATGTATTCCCTGGATTTATATGATCCTCTCCAGCTGACACCCTTTCTTGACTGATCACATCTGCCCTCCTAACATGCAGCCATTATTCACTTGACTTACTAATGAACATACCATCTCTTCTAATCTGAGGGAGGATTTTATTTGTTTAATAACTTTGTTTCTAAAATATCATCTGTTTGTGTTTGTGTGAAAATATAACAATGTTGTGTTTATTATCTAAGCTCAATGTAAATACACATAATTATATGTTAACAATGATTGAGCCTATATGTTAACAATGATTGAGCCAACTTGTATCTGTACCTTGTACATGGAGGAACACTGTCTGCTTCGCTCTAATTGGCTGCAGCACTTTTTAAATTTGATCCAGCCTCCCAAGAGTCAGGCTAATCGCCAGGCAGCACTCCATTGCTGAAACTCCCAGATGTCAAACATAGAGCTGAGTCATGTTGTGGATGAAAACTGCTGAAACTTCCTAATGGCTGATTTGAAGCTCTCTTCATTCATTATTTTAGCGCAGAGGATGGCACAGTGAAAATGGAATGTAGTCAATTGTATGCTTTAGAAAAAAAAAAGCTGCTGCTACATTTGCTGGCGGTGGACTGTGAACGTGCTGTAGCTACGGTTGACTTTTTATTTGTCATCTGATATCGGTATTAAATATGTACTTATGATGATTCTCTCCTGAACCATGCTGCTGTAAGTTTGCTTTGTACTCCTCTTCTGTGACAAGGACTTGTCATGGGAATGCGCTTCTCTAAATTCTGGCATGATTCATTCTGGGATTTATGCTAATATCCTTTTATTTTGGTGTGTAAATGACTTGGAAAAACCCTTGGACTCGGCCCAGCAGAATGATTCATCTACCACCCACTTAGCACCTTCAACATAACTCTTTGGGGCAACTGACTGACAGAGTTGCATCCAATAAAAGCGCTTGTTTTTTGCCATTTAGAGGCTGACATTGTCCCTCTGTCTTGCCAGCATCCAGTAAGGACTCCTACAAAAGATAGAATAGTGACTCTTCAATGACCTTTTAAAATTGTTGTGATGAATCACAAATTATACTTGGCCATGGTGAACCTCCCGTGAATCATCTCGCAGGATGTGAGTTGCCGTGGTTACTGCCTCATCATCCATTGTGAAGATCAGGTAAACTTTGTAAACGAATAGAATCAGACCTACGGTTCCGGGCGGCGAACTCCAGACTCCTTCGCCTTATCTTTTATTCATGTTTCTGTATTGCTTTTCCTGTAACAGCTCACCTGTTGTGAGATTTGGGAGCCAGACTTGTTAAAGCGGTTTACTCTTTAACAAAATGGTTAAGTTAATCAGAATCAGAGACCACTTGCTCTCCTATCATAATGTTGTGAAATAACATATCCTAATTTCAAATCTGTTAATACAATCTATTATCGTTAACTATTTCAAACCCACACATTGAGCCACTTTGATCGTAGTTCATGTTGAAAGTTTTTGGTATTCCTTTGAGTTAGCTTCGAGATCTGTTCTCTCCAATCAGCTACGTTAGATTGTGGTGAAATGACCTGTCAGTAGGCTCACAATGTGTATGCATGCTAGTGTGTGTGTTTGTGTGTGTGTGCATGAATACAAAGGAGAAAAGTCAGCACAACTGTGAAGCATAAAGGAAGTGCAGCTGCGAGGTATGTATTTGTATGCAAGTGATATGCTGTTCATCTGCCTGCATATCTCCCTTTGAACTAGAAAGTAAGAGAAGAGAGAAAGGACACATGCAAGGAAGAACTTTAAAGGTCCGAAGGATACAAATAATCAGGTGGTAACCGGTGAAGTTGTATATTTAGGTCTGCAGGTTGCTTTCTTATTTTAAACATTGAGACAGTATGCAGCAATACAATCTTGGTGTTAAATTGATCCCCGCTGTGAGGAAATTGACTTTTTAAACGGGTATTTGTGAATACTCATAACCTGAGTGGCAAATATTGCACTTAATTGATTTTCTTAGATAATAACATGTGTGTCTATACTGTCTGTGTGAAGTAATTGTCTGCTTGAAAACTCATTTAAAGTATTGACTTGAACTTGCATTCACTGTGCTGGGACCATATACCTGATTTAACTCCTGCTTCAGTTTATGACTGCTTTTCAGGACTGTGGGTCGGCATTAAAAGTAAATGAATAAAGCTGGTCTGACTGGTAGCGTATTAGAAGCAGCTGGGCCATTTAGCTGTGTGAAATCTGGGTGGACAGCAGCATTAATAAAAGCGAGTGTGTCCCTTCTGAGTGGGACTCCATTCCAAAACATGCCAAACACATTTCCTGTATTATTCATAAGCTTAGAGCCTATTACAGAATAGGTAAGAATGAAAAATAGCAGAGTATTTATGGCTGTCTTTACAGGCTGTGAGCTTTCAGTATAGATGCAGTATATCAACTAGAGATATTTAAAGATGCTTCTGTGGCCTTCCAGCGCCCTCTTCTCATCTCATCCCTTCTAATTCACTTCTGATTTCTCACAGTGCGCTGATTCAGGTACCTGCTCGCGTCTTTCTCATTCCCATTTGCATTTGTTTTTTAATCTGACACAATACCACCATCTTCCGTGCGCCTCCCTCCGTCAGATGCCTTATAATTATCTGGTCATCATGATCAGAACATGTCTGCTTCCTCATTATAAACCCATCTGCTCTGCTTTTCTTTGTAATCCAACCAATGACAAGCACGCAATGCCGTACGGAAGCAAACTCCATGTGTACACATACATCACACACTTTTCTCTCTCTCACTGTCTGGCGTTTTCCCTTAGCGTCTCATCACTGGGGCCACTTGAGTGACTGAACACATTCGGTAACTGGTGTGAGAAAATTATATTGAGAGGCAAGTCAAGATGTTGGACTAATCTACTGAGATCTGTAGATGATCCGAGTGTCGAGCACCTCATTCTGAAGTATGTGTAAAAAAATAAATAAAAAAAAATAGTGATTGATTTGAATGATTTCACACTGCTTTCCTATTTTTGTTCGGTTTTAACATCTGCAAATGTGTGGATCTTTGACTCTTCCAGATGTTCAAGGACAGACAGAAAAACAAACTGGCAAAATCAACAGACTAACCCTAACCCTAACCCATGTGATATTGTTTTCCTGCTGAGACACAAAATAAAAATTGTGATATTGTGCAATCGCATCCAGGATGTAACGCTCCATGTGCACATTGACTGCAGTCTTCATTGAGGATAAGGGTAAGACACCGGAAGAAAATTCCTGTGAGACTTCCGCTTATAGACGAAGGCATAGGAAACCATATGATATATGAGGAACAGCTGTAACCGTGGCAACCACTAGTTTGCTATGTATCAAGTCCATTTAATCTACGTGTCGCTGGCACTGCTTTTCTCGCGTAAAATGAATGCCAACATTCAAAATGACTTCATTTACACCTACAGGAACGTATCGTTTTATTAGAAAATGTGAATTTTATATTTTAGCTAATCGTGAATCAAGTCACGTTAAAGGGAAACCATTGTAAATCTGCTATAATTACAAAAAGAAATGTATATATTTCATACAAAATAAATACAGAGCAGCAACAATAAACACTTGATTCAAACAGAATGTGTTCAGGCCAGTTGTTGTATAGGCTGCTTAGAGATGCAAGGCATCTGTCGAATGTAAAAACATTATTGAATAAAATAATCTCTATCTCTCTTCCGGTGCAGCAAGAGCAGCAGCCCTCCAGAAGTGCTTGATTTGAAACTGTAAATCACACGTTAGATAGGTGAAGTGCGGACACGTCGATCACAGAGCACTTCATGCAGTGAAATAATGCCGTGATATAGCATCCAGAAGCCTTTTAGCACGACTCAAACCTCACAGTGAGTGCTTGCACCATTTTATGTCGGAGCATATGTGCCCTTGTGTGGATGACCGTGTGTGTGTCAGTGTGCACAACAGGGCATGCAGTCATCTGGACACGGTGCAACATTTGATCTCCGGCTCTGTGCTGTGTCATTTGCCATGCTCACACATATGTGCCCCCGCACTCAAGAGCATAAATGCTTACACCTACAATACACACACTGGTTAATGTGGAATATGACCAGTATGTGAACGGTCGGCAAAGATTATTTTGATTTGATGATTTTGAGCAGTTATCTTATCTTTGCATCTGTGGTGTGATTTATCAACAAAACAAAAAAGCAAGCAATAAAAGCTTCAAAACTCATAAACCACAAATTATTTCTGACAGCTAGCACAAGTTCTGAGGTAGGTCTGCTTACTCGATAGACAGGAGGATGAAAACATGTTTTGACTAAATGAATGATTTTGCATCACGATGGAAAAGCTGCACTAAAACCATGACAAGTAATTTTAATAATGGATGAAGCAAAATGAATGATTTATGTAATGAAACCTGGGTGACTGCCACCATGTGGTTTCAACTGCAAAACAGATTCAATTGTAAAGACAACAGACAAGAACTTAAATGTAGTTCCTTGAGATGATTAGCAGAGGAGAATTAAACTATAAAGGAACAATGGATGAATAATTATAAAAGACGAAGAGGGGAAGAACAACAGATACTTCTTGCATATAAATAGTATCTGACCATTTTTATCTCTCTGTGGGGTCTCTTTGGGGGTAAAGTGTCTATGCCGCTCTGTCTGTTAATTAAAGTTATCTGTGGTAACTTTAGGAAAAATCTAAATGAGTTGTCATTCGTGCCTGCAAACTAAAGGGCTGCATCTTAGAATCTTAAATTCTGCAAAAAAAAAAAAAGAGGTTGTGCACAGCACAAAAAGTAGATTGCTCATAGTTTTAGTCTTTACAAAAAAAAGCTTCATCACCCAAAATACTTTCAATGTACTTTTCCTTTTTAAATCTTACTGCACTATATGTTTTTCAACTAACAGTGTATATGGTGTGATTTTGCTTCACACACTGGGCTCTGAAATTAGGTTTTAACCAAAGATCAATAGATCATAGTTAGAAGGTTGGCCAGCTTAGTGCCGGCCAGTTCGTGATCTTCACCAGATCAGCCACGCAGACACATCGCAGCCAGGTTGGAGGCTCCCCTCCAGGTAATATGAATCACTTGGTCCCATTGCTTCAATGGATTCCATCTTCCATCAAAGACACCCCCATGAGCGAATCCACACTATCACACACACACACGCACACACACATTCAGAGAAAGCGAGCTTCTCTCGTCTGAAACAATCTTCATTCCCTCCCCTTTTCCATTTCCCAACCACTTACAGCACCACTATTTCTCTCTATTTACCTTGTCTACATCACCGGGAGGAGGTGTGTATGTATGCTCCATCAGAGTGAGTTGATAGGTTGTGATATGTCTCAGGGAGAAAACCAGACCACAGCAGTTAACACAGACCTCTCTGTTGCCTTCTCTGCACCACATTACACCCCACCAGTCTCTCTCTCTCTCGCCTCTCTTCATCTGTCAGTACGCCATTGATCCTTATCTACAGCTACTGCATCTCACTTACACAATCTTTTGGTTCTTCTTCATGTTCTCTGCCCTACTTTTATTTTTAGAGTTTTTTTTATTTTCTTGCCACATGAAAACAACTTTATACTACAGCATGTCACATTTTTGCACAGTCTTCCCGCTGCTGCTCGCTCTCCATTGTTCATTTCATCCTTACTTTGACCTTAGGCCATCACACTGTGCCACAACATTAGTCTTGCCAGCTCAATGCCCATCAAGCTGTGGGCCTGTTAAAAGTACGGTGAATGGTGACTGTGCAATGTCAATGTGTCGTGACATAACTTTTAAGGCGAGGTTATGATGAGAACACTTACATGAGAACAAATCTGTAATTTAGAGGTGAAATAACAGATTAATAACATTTTCTTTGTGACTCAGGTGTGTGTTCTGCATGTTGACACGATTAGCATTCATACTTGGGTGAGGATTAAAACTAAACAGGACTGTGCTGTCTTGCTGTCACTCCCACAGACAAAGTGCTAAGGGATGCTTTGCCTCAAGTTTGCTATAGCCGTTACACTGCTGTGATAAGCCCAATACAATTTGCAGAGCCTACAGGAAACCGCATTGTTGGATCTTTGTTTCTAAAATACTCCCACACTGATCAGGGGTGAGCTGTAACAGCTGCAGCTTCCTCTTCAGGGTAATCCAGGGTTTGACTTGGCGCATGTCTACCCATCCCGCCCGAAATCATTTGGATTCATTGTCTGAGGGCCCTTGAGCCACAGCCGTTAACAAATTCCAAGGCGATCCATTGAATAATTGTTGAGAATTTCTTTTCAGGACTTGTTTCTGAAGTTCAAGAAGGAGACCAAGTCACCCTCTGATTTGTCCTTCCTCTCTCTGCAACCTCTTCCCCCTCTTATTGAACCCTCTGAGCCTCATAATCCGTGCACACCTATATAGGGCAGAATGGCTGCTAGCTCCACTGCATCGCAGCAAGAAAGTCCCAGATTTGAGCACCGACTGCCCAAGGAAGCGCGGGGGAGGGATGATAAACTGCACGCTCAACCCCCCAAGCTGAGTCTCGACCCCGACTTTTTAATTGCTTCAGCCTCCTCAAGACCCCCGTTCATCTCTGTCTTCAAAATGTGATCATACAAATCAACACAAGCTCGTCCCACCATTCCAAATCTGTAGCCATTCCTAATAAACTGTACAATGACATGGTATTTGCGAGTCAGGTTTCTATATATATAGCCTATTAATTTACATCTTAGCATCAGCCCCATATGAGGATTTGTCCCTTCTAATTTCAGCCAGTGGTGGAAACACCTCCAGGATCTTTCTCAAGATTATTACTTTCCCAAAGTTGCCAGTGTTGCACAATGCAAACGACCTTTACTGCTCAGTTTTAATGATCAGCAGTTCGACCTTGAGATGCCAATATCCTCATTCCCAGCACTGTGCCTCCCTCGCTATCATCCCCTTTTTTTCCTCCACCCCGTTAATCCCTTCATCTATGTTTTCACTTTCCTCTCAATATCTCGTGCATCCATTTGGTCGTTTCTCCCTCCATCTGTTTTTCCCATACTTAAAATGTGTCACCATCTCACTCCATTTCCCTCATTTGATCACAGCGCTGCCTTCCTTAAATTGCCTGCCCTCCATTCCGCTGCCTGCGCCTCAATCCAGCAACACATTTGTGCATCCCACACTTTCAAATCTTTCTGAATTCATTCTACAATTACTGCAAGCATTTAAACATAATTTGAATAAGGTATGTTTGCAGGCTCCATTTCGTCATTGCCTTTTCTTGCACTTTTTTTTTTAAATAACTATTTCCTGTCCTCCTTCCTCCACGTCAAAGCTGCAATTTCTCCTTCCACCCACCCCTCTATCTGTCCTCTGTTTTCTTGCTGCCTCCCTCCCATCTGCTCCTCATTGCCTTCCTCAACTGCGCAATGGTCGGTGCTCGTTCACCTCTCTTTTTATCCACCCCATGCAGTTTTGTGTGTGATAATGAGGAGGATAGGTGAAACATTGACATCTCACACACATACACAGTGGCAGTTTTTTTTTCCATCACGCACATCCTTTCTTTTCACTTCATTCCTCAACTTGTTTCCTTCTCCTTTTTCAATCTCAACCCCATGTTGAGATTTTTTCCATTTAAAGATAACAAGTAAAAAGTCCATCAGAATTTTCCAAACACTGACGGTGTCAAAGTAGCAAGCATTTCAATCTGAAAAACTCGGACACAAAGTTGCCGCTTTTGTTTAATCATCAACTTTATTTACGTTTTATGAAGTAATGAAGTTTAGTTTATGTCACCCTACAATTATTCGACATTTATTTTGGAGATGGAAGTTCTCAAGCAGGTTCTCCCAATTTTGCAGTGGTCTCGTTTTCTCTGCCAAACACAATCTTAGGTCAGATCCTGTCCTACCCTTTCATCTTTTAATTCATTGAATGATTTCACACATTCAGGGTTTGGATGATCCATAATGGATATCTATCTGCAAGATTATTGGGCGTTCGTGTAAACCCACGAGACGCATCTCGTGGGTTTGCTGTTTCAGGGTTGAGTTTCTCAGTCATTTACTGTGAAACTTAAATGTGAAATCTTAATTTGCCATCTATGCATGCAGTACAAACACACAAATGGCTTAAGCTCAATGGGCGCTGAGTGTCTTTAATTAGATTCCTATCCAATACTGACCATCGATGCAACAATTGAATTGAATTTATCCCAGCTGATTTTCATTCAGCGAAGGCAACCTTTTAAGACTCGAGCCATTTTCAAATTAGAGCAGCGGATAATGTCATCTACGTAAGAACAAAAGAGGGACTGTGTTTTGAAGCTGTAATGAATGAAAAACGCAGTGAACAAAAGGCCAGGCTACATAAAAACACACTGCACTGCACACATTAAGGGCCAATTGCCTGCATCTTTAAAACTAAAGAATATTTAGTTTCATTGAAATAAATCCATACATCTTGGAGGGATTGGGATTATGATTGCTAGCAAACATATAAACATATAATCTCTTTGTATATCCACTATGCAAAGACAATAAAGGCTTTCTAAAAACCAAAGGTAGCTTCAGTTCAAATGGAATATTGTCTGACAAGTCGAACAAGTATCAAGTTTTATTCTCACGTCTGAAGCATTTTAGACCGAATTTGTGGAATAACCATGAAAAAAGTTGGTTTGCATAATATGCAACATTTAACAAATTGGATATTCTAGACATATGTAATCTGTACATCTGGAATCAAACTCACCCAAATTCAATAAATAAATCAACTACGGATAAATCTCGGTAGCTGATTTGCCATTTTTTTGGCATCTACGATAATGTGTATTATACAACACATAACTTTAGTATGTTGATACATACATATTATACTTGTCCAATAAATAATTTGCTTTTATTTCTTGCCAAGAAACAATATAAAATATAAAAATCACTAAGAATGAGTGAGACTTTTTGAGTTTCCCCTCGACCAGCTTCAACGGTTTTTTTTTTCCCCTTTTCCATTTTCAATGTGAAAGAGTGTCATTCTCTTCCAGCTTAGGCCTGGTAACTTGGAATAGCTCTTCTCACCAACCCCTATGATTGTGGCCCCCTGAGGCTCAGTTCAGGATAAATGGTAGCCTTTGAGTAAGCGCCGCAGCGAGCGTAAGTAAGAACCGATTCATGAACACAAGTGTGACAAAGGTAATGAATAAGTGTCTTCAATGTGCGCTTGAAGTCAGAGCTCAAGTACAGATTTGTGTGTCCTGCACACACCGAGTCTGTGGCGCCACAGTGGGTAGTGGTTAGCGCTGCTGCCTCACAGCAAGAATAGGCTGAGGCTTCTTTATGTGGAGCTCAGAGTCTCATTGGGTGAAATGAACAAAAGCGGGATTTTGTTAAATATACTGTGTTGTTAATGAAAACGTCGCATGATTATAGCCAATTAGGAGACAGCAGCAATGCCTATGGTCTTCACTCTTTTGATGCTGCAGGGTCATGAACGTGTCTATGTTTTAAAGATGAATGTAATGACTCTTTTGACTCTATCAATGAAGCATAATTGGTTGCCTCATGAATAATTGTCATTCTTACACTCTTCATGTTTTGTGCACTTTTTCTACTTGGGCATTACAGAGCGTTTTTATGGCTCCGCACATTTCAAAGAAAGCTGGAGTTTCTCCGTCAGTATTAGTTTCATCTGTTTTCAGTCTTTTCAAGATAGTTTTATTTGTATTTTCGCGAAGACACAAAAGGGCAAGAAATCAATAAAGTTTTGTATTATTTTTTACTTCGGCTCAATCCCATCAGCTCTTTCTGTCGCACTCCTTCTTACCTTGTGGCAAAATGTAATTTGGTTGAACCACGGTGCTATCAGTCGGCCAGGACGTCCACCTCTGCAACAGTCGACTGCTGTTACTCCTGTGTGGGGGCTCTCCCAGTGACAGGCTTTATCAACAGGAATACAAAAATTATAGACTTTAACTCAAGCTTTTAGCTTCCATACATTTTGGCATTCGCTCACAGACACACTTTTTGTGCCGCAGGCTTCAGTCTTTCACAAGCATGCTCTCTCCAAGTCCATCAAATCCTAGCAGATAGAGCAATTAGTCCAACAACCAAACACCTGTCAACCTCACCTCCCTACAACTCCAACGCTGCTCCCTGAACCCCCCCACACTCTGTCTGCTGCCACGGAATAAAAACCAAAGCCCCACCAGCACAACCTCAAATGTAGCTCGTCCATAATCACTTCACTCACTAGACGTGATGTTAATGACAAACGTTTTAAGATAAGAACTTCAACATGTATTTTATTAAAATAAAATGTAATTCTGTCTTGAAAAAGGATGATATCTGTTAACTCCTTTGCACTCCCACCTACATCTTTTTTTCCTTTCCTCTGCTAGTGTGATCTTCCTTCTGCTTCACACTAATGGCAAATTATCACACACACATAAACAAAATCACACTATTATAATGACAGCCATATATCTATATATAATAAAGAGGGGGTTCTTGCATGTAAACTAATGTTATCCTCAGGCGTCCCCAAGGGGAGCCAAACACATATAAACACTATAGTCTTTCTGCATGTATCTCTCTCGTCCTCATGATTTCACATTTTGCTGTCACCTTCCAAAATGAATCCTCACAACCATAGTTTCTCTCACCTCTCCATTGCCTCCACATCCTGATTAATCTATCCTATCAATTTATCGATTTTCTTTTACTCCCACTTCTTCATTTAAATTCATTTCTTCCCTCTCTATAATTAGTACATCATGAAAACCAATGCCTACAAAGTGTTGGCAACCTTAAAAGTACAGAGGTGTATGTGTCAGGACTCCAGTTGGCCTGAGGTGAAGCAATCTCTCCTAATGAAGCAATCCAATGTGCTTCCCAACCTGAATTTATTTTTTAACGAGAGACCCCACATGAACTCATAAACACAAGATAAATATGAATTCCTTAGAGGTTAATTTCAGCATTTTTCCTTTTGTGATGGTCACAGCTGACCATCTCACTCCAATATATTTTGTCTCCTGTAACCTCTTCCCTTGCCGTATCCATGAAGTTCCTCACTGGTCTTCTTCCTCATACTTTTTCCCTATTAGCCTATCCTCTCTCCGACATATATGACCTAACCTTCTCAACTTTGACTCTCTCACTTTCCTACCAAACTTTTCAACATATACATTTACAATTTAAAGCCACAGAAAACTAGCAAAGCTTTGGAAACGGGCAAGAATCGGTTGGACACAAATCGCCACTTTGACACAGATACGTTGGGGAACATGTTATCTCCTAATTTAGAATGTTGAACGGTAATCCACCACGCTGTAAAAAGTTTCCAGCAGTCACCATTTCAAATGAAGATGCACTGGAGCAATTTATTATCCCGGTAGACCAAAATTGAAAACCGCGTTTATCATCAATGCAAAATAGTGCCAATTATACGTGCCAATGATTCTAAAATTCACAAATTCCATTGCATTGATATAATGTTCATCAACATCTTAACCAAATGTCACTTTATTTCTCATTATCCATTGGCTGCTTGTGAAACAGCAAGCAAAAGTTGTAAAAGTCATGACCCCTGTTAATGACATCAATAAACAGCTTTCCTTACACTCTTATCAGAATAATCAAATTAGCATCACTAATCTAATCCCTGGAGAATCAATGCACTAATCAGATCAGACGCTAGTTATCTAATCTGTCATTTTATCAGTAGACAGTCAATCGGAGAACAAAGTTAAAGTTGAAATTGGTTTAAAGCGATGGATTATTTCAGACCGATGCCACACTGTCATAACGAACATCTTGCCATGCAAATGTGAATGCTAAACTCAATGCACTTCTGTGTCCAACTACATGCTTACATGGCTGTCGCTGCTCAGTCATCTTAAAATGCATCTTCACCAGTGCAGCTCTGTCCTGTTTTACACCTGACCTCCCCTCCTGCTGAAGCTGATAGCCCAAATATTAATTTAAAGGCATCTCCCTCTCTGTTAAATTATGGCATGTGCGGTTTGAGTCTTGTCACATCTGTCCCATTTTTTGTGATGAGTGAATTCAGACTATTGTCTCTCTTATCTTGCGGCACAGTCCTTTGCCACTAAATTGTCAAACCAGGTTCCTCTCTAGAAGAAAATAAAATGCAAACAAGCCAATAAAACCAAGACAAAAATAAAGTGTGAACATCTATCTGCTATACAATGCATTTGTATTGTATTCACGTTAAATTCAGTCCAGTATTTTTCAGGAAATGTGTAACATCCTGTTGTGTGAAGATGGACAATGAGTAACTCCATACGGCCATTTCGGTGAGGGTGGAAAATTGTTCAAGAAAAGCTATTTTAGCAAAGCACTTAGTCTAAAAGGAAAAGATTAAAGTAAGTAATATCACTCATGTTTTACCCACTGTGGCTCCTATAAATTAGAAGTCATGCAAATTTAAGAGGAAGACCGACAAACCAACGGTAATTATTAGCAGAAATCCACTTCAAAATGGTGATTGAAAATATTTTTCATTTCAGTCAAACTGTTACTTTTGGCAGTTTAATGGAGACTTTGATGACTCAACAGCTGGGAAGTAGCGCTGTACTCTGAGGAAGAAGCTGTGACGACATAATGAATGGAGGTTTAACACATCACCAGGAGCACTGCTACACTAGCGGAGCAGAAGGAATGACGTGAATCAAAAAGTTGGCATGATAATAATAATGTTTTTGGTCAGACAGTCCACTCTTTGTACTTGTAGGTGTTTCACATTTCATTATTGAATGGCATCAATTCTACCAAATGTTTTGCACCTGCCTTGTGCAAACAGCTGTTTCAGGATTAATGCTGCAGTTAACTTTGGAATGCAATTAATATCTCCCTGAGTGCAGGCAGCCACAGCCCTGCTCTCTCTGACATATTTAATCACTCACTGTAATGAAACAACCCTTGAAAAATAAAGGTATGTGTTTCAGTTTTGGTCTTTGTTGTTCTGTCTACACTCCGGAGACTGATTTGCCAGTGACATACTAAAGGGGGGTGGGGGGCAGGAGGAATACTGGAGACCTTATTGCTTCCACTTCATGAACAGTATGACACAAGGTATTTAAAATAACACACAACTTGAGAATATGTGTGTTGATATGCCAGAACAGGTATTATGCATCTTTTAAATATCTGTCCAAAATATATTTCACAATATTTATGCAAGCGTTTATTTGCTTAGACTTTTGTATGTGCTTGCATGCAGCATTTACTTACAGTACTATATACGCCTCTCAGTTTAATTGGCAGTAGTTAGAGCACTGCATAAGAGCAGCCTCAGGACAAAAGGACAAGAAGCTTCAACACCATTTGCAATCACTCCATTACAAAACTGAGTGCTGGAGGGCTCCCATTTACCCCCAGATGCAATACACTGCAGCATCTATTAATAAAATGAAAGCTTTCACAAAACTCTCTGAATGGAGGACAGAGAAGGATTTGGAAGAATTGAAGAGCTAAAGGATGAAATCTACGGAGCTACAGAACCTCATTTAATGCAATAATAATGGCAAAGAGAGATGAAATAATTCCCTCTGAACTATCCACCGTGTCATTTCCTACCCATTTCTTCCATCTGCCCTTCCATCTCCCAATTTACATTCCCCATTCCTTGCTTTTGCTGATTGATTTGCGCTGGATATTGATTACTGCTATAACTGCACAATTTCTATAATGCGTCAACTCTCCCTCTCTCTGCTCTCACCGCTCTCTGTTTTCTGTTGTAGGTCACGCCCCCTTCTTTCAGAGCAGGTCCCATTACTCGGCGATTATAATGCATCCGTAGTTTTTATTGGACATGGAGTGATCTCTGATTTCTTCACACTATGTGATTCTTGGGGAAATAAATCCAGTAATGACTTTGTCCAGCATATATTTTTTATTACCTACTAACAAGCGCTATTATTATTTGGTGCTCTGTTCGTTCATGTGAGCACTCATATGCAATGCTTTTGTGCAGTGATACTGCTTAGGGATTTATGGTGCGCACTGCTCAGGCTTTGCAGAATCCAAGATCCCCGTGTAAGGAACGCTCAGAGCTCTTTTACAACAACCGGTCACAAAAGCAACTGGAGACTGATGTCCTGGTTTATGCTTGACTGAACCACAGCAATACCCCTTTGTGACCCTGTGGGGCATCTACACCCGTGGCCAGAAGTTTTGGGACATCCAATGCAGTCCCGTAGCTTTTCAAACCAGCTAAACTGTATTCAGCTCTGCTAACATGATTGCACAAAGGTTTCTAATCATCCAATAGCCTTCTGACGCCAAACACATTGTACCAGTAGAACACTGGAGTGACAGTTGCTGGAAATTGGCCTCTCTACACCTCTGTAGAACCAGATATGTGCAACTAGAATAGTCATTTACCACATTAGCAATATATAGAGTATTTCAGATTAGTTTAAAGTTATCTTTATTGAAAAACAGTGCTTCTATTTCAAAATAAGGACATTTCTAAGTGACCCAAAACTTCTGGCCATGGGTGAATGGTTCCAAATTCATGCTTCATGGCTCTGTTATGGTCTGAGCTGCAGATAATCATCATGATTGGTATGGAATGTGAGTTAATCGATGGATTGCTGTGATCCCAGTGAAATAAGATGATTTTACATTCCTCTACTGCTTGTCCATCAGTACAGCGTGTTGCTATGGCACTATTCCATCTTTACAGGAATAGATTGGATAGGCTCCCATGTAGGAGTGCTCGTATGTATTTGTGTCATGTACCTGCATTTCTCTTTTTTGTTTACCTCACATTTTAGGTTCCTCTCTCTCTCTCTCAGGGGGTTCCTTCCTGTAACTGTTCTGATTTCCATTTCTCTCCCTGTTGTTTTGTATTTTCCTTTTTCTCAGCTCAGTGAGTTGACTTCCCTGTCTATCACAGGCAGCATCCTCCCCAGAGCGTCAGTTGTATTTGTCTGTCCCATCTATGTTCACTCTCACTGCTTCTGTCTCTATTTTTATTATCATGTATTCTCAGAGTACTCACATTTATTTTTGTCTTTGTTTATAACTCTTCTTCGGTAAAATGCATGCAACCTGATAAAATGTCATTTACAGCAGCAGCATCCTCAGATGTCAATGTATTCTTGATGCAGTGTCACTGGCAGAAATTCCAGAAGATATTACCCGTCAGTAAGTTTCGGCTTCTGTATGTGGCTTATTTTAATCAGGTATGCCAATAAAGCCTGAAAACATAATTTATACCGGGGGGGCTGATGATGATGTGCAAAGATAAAATGCGATCAAATGAGAAGAGATCAAGAGAGGAGACATGGCAAATGAAAATGGGAGATAGAAGATGGGGAAACAGAGGAAGATGAAAAGCAGAGATGAAGAGTTTGAGATGAGCGAGTTATGACTAGAGGATGAAAGTGAAAGAAAGAGGGAAACGCTAAAATGTACAAGTGCCCCCCGCTGCCTATACAGCTTCAGGTTTGTTACTAATGTTACCGTCAATGTGGAAGAAACCATTGCTTTTCTGCATTCAGGATGTTGAAAGGATAGAAGCATTTTGATGGTGATCCAGCAGCATGTGTGACTGATGAGAATCAAAGATTATGAACAAGGTAGCGCTGGAGAGTAAATGGAAATACGAGATTGTTAGTTTCGTTTCTAATGAGGGCACGACAGGCCCAGCTGTACTGTCTTTACAGTGTAAGACACTTTACATGAAGAATCAGGGCAGGAACAAGCTACTCCACCTTAGTCTTCATGAATCTGTTGCTCTAATCTCTGAGCTGCCCTTGCCTTGCTATCGCTGTGTAATTTTGCACTATACTTCCCTCTTGATTTCCACCAGGAATTGAGATACCATGAAAATGCAGCAGCTGTCCCTGCATGGTCACCTGAGATTGTGGGTCCCTGATGGACCTTCATACAAATAAATCCAGCATGTCTCACTGTGTGACGCAGGCAGAGGAATGGAGGGGATGAGCACACAACATATTGCCACACCCGGGTCTACTGCTGCCTAGCAATGCCTGAAGCTGGCACTAAGCCTCACAAATTGCTGAGAAAGGATCAGATTGTTCTCTGAATGATAAACGAGATCAGCTTGACTAGCGCTGTAGACACTGATCCAAGATCAGGGCTGCTGCTAACAACCTAAGACATACTGAGGCAACAATTCTCGGCTAGCACTTACCTGACTGGTGAGAGTTACTTTGCTTGCTCAAAGTAATAAATCCCCACAAAATTACTATCTTTAGAGTTTTATTGGAGGTTTGGAAATAGCTGCAAATGACTGCAGGGGGAAATTAAACTATAAATCAATGTATCTCCCACTTTTTGTTGTTTCTGTTTGGTTTAACATGTTTGAAATTCAGCCAAAGGGATCATTCAATCAAACGAACCATCTACATATTTAATCCATCCACATTTTCCCAAGACAGCAGCAGCGATATCCGGCCCAAATACATTTGAATACATTTTTTAAGGGGGTCATGGAGTTATTCTGAAACACCACTGAAAACTCATGACAGCATTCTTTGTCTAAAATGTTTCATCCGGTTGAAATTTGACATTACTGCGCACTTTTTCTGCACCGCAACATCCGCTTTAACACCACGTGAGTCAGACGTCTCAGAATGGAACATTTCAGAGCAAATTGACTGGAGTGCGTTTGTAGATTAAAGAACATATATGATAGCCATATAAGTAATTTCTTTATTCAAACAATTAGACAATCTTGTCAATTAGCAGTGAATGTCATTATTGGGTAGGATTCACAAGGGTTATCTGTAGCAACAAGAATCAACAGCCGGCAGACATCCAGTAGCCACATAAGGGACTGAAGATGAACTAAAAGCCGAAATGTAATTAACCATGTTGAGGGATATGTAGATATAATGGTTGTGTGTGTGTGTGTGTGTGTGTGTGTGTGTGTGTGCATGCGCACGAATGCATGTGTTACTTAAATACATTGAGTGGAAGGGAGGTAATTGGAAATGACAGTCTTTACCACATGCATTTTTAATCAATTGGGATGTATTGCCGGAGTCACGGGGAGTTTTCTATTAAACATTCCATTAAATCAATAAAAAGGAACTCGGCATGTCCAAAGCAAATATTACTGAATTCCATGAATACCATTTTCTGATCAGAAATGAGATGCTTTTTTTTTTGTCTTCATGAATACAAAACAAATTGGTGGAAGTCGCAAATAATTCCCCATAAAAGGCAGGGCTAAAAATAGTCGGAACATTACAGTAAATTTGTATGTAGATTTAGACGCTGCCTTTAAATAATGACTACAGGAGCAAACAATTCAATCCATATCCTACCTTTTATGCAATCTGAGCAATCATTACAAACACAATCACTGGTGTTTGCTCTTTATTACCTCGGGACTCTTTTGAAGATGCTGACTCTCTCCTTTATAGTAAACAGCTGCGTTTTTCCTTGCAACAAATTCACATATAAAGAGTGATGTCCACGCATTGAGGTGAATGAGGGCAGCTCAAGTTCTGCCTGTGTGGAAAAAGTGGTACTCATAAATATTGTCTTGAATCTAAGACTTCCAAATGTTGTTCCACTTATGTGCAACTTCTCCTTTTTCTTTCGGACAGCCCTGTCAGGGTTCGCCTCAGCAAATCAACCTTCTCCACTTCACCCTGTCCTTTGCATCATCCTCCCCAACACCAATCACTCTCATGTCCTCCCTCACTAGGTCCATGTATCTTCTCCTGGATCAGCCTATAGTCCTTAATTCCACACAGGAGATTATTAATATCGGATCTCTCTCCACCCTCTGTCACCCTCCTTCTATCTCTCTTTCTCTCTCCTCTTCCCTTTGTCCCTATCATCTCGTTCTGTCCCTTGATGTCTGTGGGCAACTCTGAGACACATGCATCTCTGGCAAAGCTATTAATGAACCTCATAAACACTCTCACACTCACATTTCAAGACTCTTTTTCCAACACAACACACAAACCCACACGTTTAAACGCACAAACACGTGCACGAGCAGACAATCTGACGCATTCACACAGATGGGGCAGCAGGCTCGTCTATCAGAGGGGACTGAACATGCTAGCCAAGTTAGCGAGTAAGAAGTTGACAGGACTTTCTCTCTCTCAATCTCCGTCTCCCACAGCAGAAGGTCACACTGTAAATGACGGGCCACTCACTCAAGCAGTTCACTTTACCCTTAATCTGTCCAGAATCGGCTTATAATTTATAATTTATAATTAGAGAGCTTTTAACTTGAACTACACAATAATAAAGACATATTTGGAATGACAAATCTGAATCATTTAAGAAGGTTTGTGACTCTATGAACCTCTCCCATATATAAGTCGGCAACTAAAAAACCTTGATAAAAAGTAAAAAATGGTGCTGAAGTTCAATAACAATTATTAGTAACAAACACTGAACAGGGAGAATAGTGAACTTGGCAGCCCTTCACAATGAAATTCCAAATAGCCTGGTCCAACAAGACTATTCTTCCATCACAACACACAAACCCACACGTTTAAACACACAACCTTCCTGGAAGCTTTCTGTTGTCGTTTTACAAGCTGTTTATTTTGTGTGTTTAAAATGAAACCGCTTGTGTTTTTCATATGTCGTACTCTCCTTTATGTTACGTCTCGGTTCCCCCAGGCCGGTCGTAATTGTCCGGAAAATGTGCCAGTGTCTATTTATCCTAATGTTTTATGGGGCAACGTAAAGGTCTCGTTGTAGTGGATAGCACGCTTGACTCCCAGCCAGAAGGTCCTGGGTTCGAAACCAAGGAGGTTTGTTGTTTGGTCCTCGGCAGCTGTATTGGATCACCTGATTGAGCACAAGCAAGCTACCAAAGATTACAATTTGCCTCCATAAATTGTTACATGATCAATATTTACTCAGCCTTTTGGGCTGAATCGTTGCTCCTCTGATCATTTCAGCAGCTCATGAAAGGTGTCGTATTCATATGATCAACTCTGAGGGGTAATTTTACATGTATTTACGTGTATTACACCTAATCAAAGTAGAAAATGCAGGTTCCCCATGGGGTGTGTGTTTTTGACTTCACACTGAAGTTGCCAAACCGCTGGTGCAGAATATCTCTTGATTCTCTCAACAACATGCAGACAAGCAGCTTCAGGCTAATTTCCAAATGACTAAAAGTCTAGGTAAGCTGGCTGTCTCTGCCGACTTAGGCCTCAAATAGAGATGAGAATCATCTACAAGGACTTATCCAGTGCAGCAGTTAACACAGAGGGGCTTGTAAAAATGACCGGTCCCACCCCTGCAGACACAGACATATTCATAACCATCTCATTGCAACAACTGTCGTTCCAGAACCGTTCACAACTGTAAAAATAAATACCGCCTTGGAGGATTTCAGAGAGGAGGAGATCGCAAAGAATAGAGGACAGAGAAGTCATCCACTTGGTGATGGAGAAAAAAAAAATCTTATTGGAGAGGAAGAACCAGAGAGAGAGAGAGAAAAAGGAGGGCGGATACTTTGAGCAGAGAGAGAGAGAGAGAGGGATGGGGAGTGAGGAACAGATTTGCATCGGGGTGTGCTGACAGTTGCAGCTTGTCATCACACACGAGGGGATTTGGAGTTGTGTGTCTGTGTTAATGGGTGTTTGTTCGTGTGTGTGTTTGTGTGCCCACGTGTGATGTGATTTTTGAATATTCACTGGCAGCTCTCACAGTGAGTGAAGGCACATGTGACATATCTCTCTATTTCAATCTCTCCGCCTCCCCTCTTTCTCCATAGCTCCACTCTTCCTCCCTCTCCTCACCATCTCTTTCGAAGACAGACAGCTCAAAGGAAAAGGAAATGTCATATCTGCCTAGAAAATATATGGTCGCCTGTGGAGCAAAATGGTTTTTGTTGTTGTTGTATTTCTTTGCCAAATTTATGCTATAGTTCGCATCAGCAGAAATTGCTTGCCACACACAGACAGCATATCTAAAAAGCCTTTTAAATTTCATTAAAAAAATCAAAAATATCACAACTGAATATTTCAATGTCAAACAAGCCGAGGACTAATACCGAAATAATGACAGCTTTGATTGGAGACACGGTTTAAGATTTACCTCTGTCTGTCTGCCGTAGTTTATTCAGCACAAAACACTGAATGGAATAAACATCAATCATGCAGCACAAGTACCGCGTGCCTATACTCACAGTAGAATCCACAGTGTTTAAATAATTCTTTGCCAAAAGGTGATTTTACTCATAGTATTTTGTCATCATTCTTTCCCAACGTAAGTGGAATGTGGAGGTTTTATTCCAAAGGCTTCGCCCTCTGCATCGACTCATGCAGCACACTGTGGTGGTTTATGCAGTCCTGAGAGTCCTACAGGAAAGAACAGTAACAGCCATAATGCCCAACACACACACACACACACACATACACTGGATGCACTTTTTAAAGTGCAACTCAACATTTCAATGAGCACCCAGCTTCTCCAGACAACGACTGGTGCATGCATAAATAAAAGATAGGGAGAGATCATGTGGCTCGGGTCACGAGGATCAGTCGATATTCAGCAGAATATTACAGCGGGCAACGCGAGGTTGCTTGAGCCTCCGCCAGCGACTCTCGATCCGAGTGGGGTTATGAATGCAACTTTAAATTGTGGAGTTTTAAGAGCATGGTATGTTCCTATTAAAGTAATAAAGTTTGTCTGCAGTTCACGACAGAGAGCTGCCCAGTGGCGTCACTGTGGAAGTGCAGATCCCTCTCAACTAGTCAAGCCTTCGGCCAAAGATATTCAGCAGCAGAAGCAATTTGTCGAGGGATCCCAGTTCCCATTTCTAATGCTGGCCTAATGGTTCGAGGTTATTGAGTGAAAATGCACTCATTGCTTCCATTTCCAATTACGTACTGCAAGCTAAAACTTAAAAGGTAATAGGTGAACTTTTATTCGACATCAGGCTAAGTAGGCTCATGCTGACCTTCGGTGTGTTTCCCATTCTTTAATGTATATGCCGCCCTCCGTGCTCAGCTGTGTTGAAACAGACTGACTGTGTAGGCTGTGATTCACATGATGTCAGTACACATTGAGGGTACTGACATTCCACACAGTCCTCATGCCCTGTGTGGAAACGCCTGCATTCAGCAGGTTTGTCCATTCATTTATTCGGTTAAGTCTGACTGGATTAAACATGTGAGGACACGAACCGCAGGTTTCAACAACCACACTATTATTTTGTTAATTGGATTGTGAAAAAAGCATGTGGTTATTTATTTACCACATGCATTGGATTTAAAGCCCGATGGAGGACGTGTTGCAATGTAATGCACTGCAATGGATTAAAGCCTCTATTCACCAGTTCTGAGAGCGACAAAAGGCGATCTGTGTCTTGATACTGTTGAGTCTGAAAGTTAATGAATTTCTTTTCTGAAACATCTTTATTTTCTTTGGGACATTGCTTTTAAAAAAAATCTTCAGCAAAGAATCTCATCATGAAGTTCAGCCTCTGCCTTAAAATCATGGTTCATTAATTCGCATTGCCTCTCTTGTCATGTGGGGGATGACAACTAACAGGTTGATCACCTATTTTTGGCCTCAACCTAAAATGCGAGAAGCCTGTGAGTGCTTCTGCAGTGGGAATTCAGCTATAGCTCTTTCTGTTCTATAGAGCTCTTCAGACCCCATGGAGCCTACAGAGATACTGATAAATAGAGCAGAACCAGCAAAGTCAGGAGGCTCCATAATTAGCTCAGTCCTTGACATTAGAAAATGATAGAGACTGAATAAATCACACTGAGCGACACGGGCAGAAGTGTCACAAAGAGCACGAAACATTTGTGCAACACATTGGTGAAAGTTGCTTAATTTGTTACCTATCAGTATAGTTTTTTTTAAGTGAATACAGGAAGATCATCAACTGCCCTCCACTTTGACTCAACTTTATATTGTAACGGTGTTTAGGAGTGCTACAATATAAAAAAAAAATACAATTGCAAAGCTCGATGCAATAATACACCAGAGAGCATGTGCTAAACTCATGCTGGGTAAAAAAAAAAAAAATGTATACAAAATTTATATTTTTAACGAATAAAAAAAATAGTCAAGTCATTTCCAATTTTCTTTCCTATGAATGACTTCCCTCACATTGCAACAAAAATCTAGCAGCCGTAAAGGCTGTCAATGAATTTATCTGACTGCACAGCTAATCAGGAGATCATCATAGAGTAACAGCTGGCGGCCACTTTATTTTCTTGTATCGCCCCTCTCCCTGATGCCCCTTCCATCCCTTTCATCCCCCATCTTGCTTTTTCTTTCTCTCAAGCTGTCTCCCTCCCCTCATGTCCCCTCACCAACTGTCTGTATGTCTTTCCTTTCTTCAAAACAGCCGGTGGGGCGATGCAGGGCCAGTGAGAAGAATCTATAACCCTTCCATTGTGCTTTTCATCTCAAATTTGCCACTTTAAACAGACAATTTCTATGTTGCTGCACAAGAGGGGAAAAAACAAAAGAGGATTGAGTTTGACTAATGACTTCATAAATTCCTAGGAACTTCAATTGCATCATGGAAATTTGGAAGGAACACCTCATCCGTTTTACATTTGAGAAAAATAATGAGACGGGATCACTGTGTGATAATTGGTTGAATTAAAAGCAGAATGGTTAAAGAGACAAAAAAAAATAATGCAGAAAAAATAACTGTCCAGATTGTGCCTGGTTTAATCCTCACATACAATCCCAACATCTTCTCATGCTCGGGTTCTCTCTAAACCCTCCCGTCTTCCAGTCCACCTGTTTGTTATGTCTGTTTAGCATACATGTGTTGTGCGTGTATGCGTGTGCATGCATTAATCCTGTGTTTATCACATTGACTGACACACTAACCTTGACTTGGATTAATCCAGATAAAGCCTTCCCTGGATGCAACTATATATATCCCCATCACCCTCGCCTAGAAAATTGATTTTAGGAATGCAGATTTGCTTTTTACTTTTACTGTTAGCCACCTTTAATACAGGGAATGTTGCATATTTCAGTCACAATCTATGAATTGCATGAAGACACTGCATTGCAGTTCTAGAGGTTGCTGCAATGTGCAGTATGACAGCCAATTTTCAGTTCCTTCCTTACCATAATTTGGTAATACTTCAAATTTTAAGTACCATTATGTTGTGCTTTTGCTCAGCTGTTGGATGAACTGTAAACCAGGCAGTGTTTCCCCCCCCATTAAATTCCTCCCCATTAGCATTTTCTACCACAGCCTTTCTCAACAGGCTACAAGGTGGACAAGTCAAGTTTCCTGCAGGGCAACATGGTGGTGCTTGGATGAAAGTGCCGTGGCAAGGCTTTTTTGTATTGTTGGCAGTGCAGACAGGTTATCCTAAATCAACGCTTGGTGCCACAAGCAGGTTGACTGAACAATGTAATTGCTTTACAGAGGCCATGCTTATATAGCATCTGCGCCAACAGGCCAACATAGTTCACAGCAGTCACACTGAATATCACACACAGAGGTGAGCTGCCTTTGTGGTGCCAGATGGTGACACATAGCGACTATTTATAGACTTTTTCATCTGAAAAAAAAAGAGGAAAGGAAACAGTAAAATCAAGCAATAGGCACCCCACAGTCAGCCACAGGCCTGATGTCTGCATCTGTGACTGTGTATCTACGTACTAATATTGATCCACTGATCTCTGTCACAGTCATGGAAGGTTGCTTCAGTCAAATATACCAGCTGCAACGCATCAAAGTCCAACTCTGCAAGCATAATGTGTCCAAAAAAAAGAATGTCAGAACTCGCCAAATAAGTCAATAAACATTTATTTTCATTGAAATTTGACCTTGAATTGGAGCCAAGCAGCGTTAGATAATAGCTTCAAATCCAATGGGTCACTTTGTTCCCTTTCCATTTCAGAGTGCCAGAAGCACATTTAGATAATATTCAAAAAAAAAAAATATTTTTGCATTTTTATGTATCATACAAGATTTGACAAGGTGAAAATGCTGTTGAACTTTACCATTTGTGGATTGTCCTTAGCAAAATGCTGCAATTACTTGCTAAACCATAATAAGACTAGACACCCTCCATTAATTAATTATATAGTGCCCATCAAGCCTCGTAATGTAGCCTGTTACCACACTCGAGAACCTTTGTTTTCCCTACTAGCTGTAGGAGGAAGATAAATGCTACCTGGTGAAAAAGAGAACGATTTTTCCAAACATATCCCCAACAGGTTATTTGAAGCCCTCATCCTCTAATTCAATGCAACTTGGCTGGAGGCATACTTTGTTTGTGGATAACTTTTTTCAAGTCACTACTTCACAAATTAAAACACTAATGTTTCACTTTGAAACATTAATCAGCCCATCTGCTACCCTATGAGCGCATGCCAAAGCTCACATGTCAAACAAAAAATGCTCTTCACTTTTATTCTGGTAATTTATTAAATATAAATGCACCAGTGGTGGTGAGTCATGACTGAGTCACAGGGACCAGACAACGGTGGAAAGTAGCGTCAAGTGATATAAAAGTGTGTGGCTGGTGATGCATGCTCTAAAACAAAGTGCACATCACCAGTACCTTTTTCTTATGATCTGCCTGTACTGACCATTTGCAACATATATATAAACTGCAATGTACAAGCAATAAACTGGTGACTTATCCAGGGTGTACGTAGTCAGATGAGTTATGCTCCAGCCTAACCTGTGACCCGGATCTGGATGAGATGGTTACGGATTGTCTCGCCTGCTGGAAAATGAAGGAATGAATTAATGTAGTTGTAGTAATGAGTAATCAATTGACCTAAACAGTGATTTGCCCTCTCCGGGATGGTGGGGAGTCTTTGCCTCAAGTGGAGAAGTTCAAGTATCTTGGAGTCTTGTTCACGAGTGTCGGAAGGATGGAGCTTGAGATTGACAGATGGATCGGTGCAGCGGCAGCAGTGATGCAGTCGTTGTATCGGTCTGTCGTGGTGAAGAAGGAGCTGAGCCGAAAGGCAAAGGTCTCGGTTTACCGGTAAGGTGACGAGCTCAGTCACCAGGGAGGAACTCGGAGTCAAACCGCTGCTCCTCTACATCGAGAGAAGTCAGCTAAGGGGGCTGGGGCATCTATTTCGGATGCCCCCTGGAGGCCTCCCAGGGAAGGTGTTCCTTGCATGTCGCACTGGGAGGAGGCCTCGTGGAAGACCCAGGACACGCTGGGGAGACTATGTCTCTTGGCTGGCCTGGAAATGCCTCTGGATCTCCCTGGAAGAGCTGGGGGTGGTGGCTGGGGAGGGGAAAGTCTGTAACTCACTGCTGAGACTGTCGCCTCCGTGACCCGGCCCCAGATAAGTGGTGGAAGATGGATGGAAATGACCAAAATTGGATGTTTTGGGGAGGAAAACCAAATAACCCTGATGTAGACGCAGGGAGAACTCCCACAAATATAATTTGATCCCAGGACCTTCTTGTGGTGATGCAACAGCACTAACCACTATGCCACAGTGACAATCTATGCTGAGTCAGTTTATACCTCAATAGAGAAAATTACAATGCCTAATCGGGCTTTTGAACCTGAGTTTGACATCCTACGTCCTTAAATGCTTGACTAATTTAAGGAACATGCCCCCAGCCTCCCCCAAATTTGTTTTTCTAGAAATCCTAGACTCAATACTGAATTTGGTATTGTTCTAGTCCGGTGAATCCACCAAGGGAGTAACAGCAGAAGATATGACTTTAGACATGCACTCACTTAGCCCAAGACAGTCATGATCATGAAGGATCCATACAAGGAACCGACACCTTTAACAACATGGAAGCTCCTCTTGGGCATCAAAGCAGTTAAATATACAGGAAAATTGCTTTAAGAACCATCCGTGGCTTTTCGAAAATGTCTACCCCTTGAATCTCGAAGCAGAATCATATTTTTAATGGAAGCTGTTGGTGACCACTGCTTTCAAGGCTTCTTCTACTGCGAGTTGTATGAATTGATGTAATCATCATGAAGGTGTTTGGTGATTGCAAAAAAATCAGACGTCAGAGAGACAGGCTGAGCCATATCCCAAGTGATCAGGACAGAATGGCATAGCGGTGAGAGTCTGGCTCAGATATCGAGCCACCTAGCAGGTGCTTTTAGGCAAAAATGCTGTTAAGCTACAACATTAGGGTCCAATCTGTAGTAATGTGCTAGCGCTTTTCAAATTGACTTGACTTAACACAAATGATGGTGGTTACCGGTTCCATTTGATTACTTTGCGATTGCAGGGAGTTTGCATCTTTACTTTAACATGATATACTCAATTGTCTGCCTATTTCCTTTTTACAGCAATTCCTCTGAGAGCTTATATCATAACGAGAAGGGAATTGCTGAAATGCATTAGTCTTCACATTTTATGATTAACAAAAAAAAAAAAAACGGGATGCTTGAATAAAAAGTGGAGTACGTGTAACAGCTAGGACATACATTTACGAGGTGTACATATGTGATTTGTCTTTATAATAGGTATACGATTATTTGAATTAATGAGAAAAGTAACTCTGAAGCACACGTTCATGATTAATTTCCAAAGTGTTCATTTAAGTAGCCAGTATTCTCCAGACTATCTAGTGAGATTTAAATGAAAGAGCTTCTGATAAGATGGCTCACTGAGAGTGGAATGTAATGCTTTTTTTCAAGAATTTCTCTGGGGTCTTGATCTTAACATTTTAGCTATCTAATAAATGATTTTTGGGTTCTCTAGAATGGTTTTGAGGGCCATGATTTATTATCATTAAGTTATTATGTTGGTGGAAGACCAATTCGCGACCAATATTATTTGACAAGCATCATTTTCATCTTTCACTGAAAGATCTACCAAAAACTGTGCATCATAGTGTTTTGATATTTTCAACATTCTCACGGCATGCTTTTTTGAGTTGGGTCTGTAAGCACTGCCATGAAAATCATGATGCAACACGCCCTTGTTAAGTATTTCTGAAGACTGGACTCAGTGGTGACTGGCTGTCTGTGATACTTCTGATTGTGTGGATGCTGTATTAACGCTTGTATTCTAATGTACTTCTGTTTGCATAAGTGGGCCTCAAATATCAGATAATGAAAGGTGCACTTGGTAGGTCGGTGTCAATTGGAGCACTTTAAAATAAATAGTGCTTGACTTTCGTGTTTAGGTGTACCAGCACAACAGCGTGCACTTATCTCAACCGCTTGTAATTTGATATAATCTTTAATATCCAACATCCAGGGTCATTCTTTTTCTACTGCACCATATAGCAATGTAAGAAGGTAAAATGAGCTCGACTCAGAACAATAAAATATCACTTCTAGCGGCTGAGCTCCAAACGATACAGAACCAATTACTTTAGACCAGAGGAGACAAAAGAAATGACAGAGGAGGGGAAAGGGAGATGAAATAAGGCCGAAGAAGAAGCAAAGACAAAGGAAATGAAAAAGAAAAGAAGAAGACAGAAGAAGTATGAGATGAGTTGTTTATGAGTTGCCCTAGGAGAGGTCAGCTGTGACAGATAGACACTCATTAATCTGGCAAATCTCATCAGGCCTCTGGCTGCGTGTGTGTGTGTGTTTGAGAGCTCAAGTCTGATTGGGATTCTGGTCACCAGTCACTGGCCGGGGAAAACAGAAAAAGCTGAGTCATCATAGAGACCTGAAATCGCAGGAGAGAAAAAGGAAGAGGAGGAAAAAAAATTGCTAGATGAGAAGAGAGGAGGGAAGGGGAAAAAAGAGGGCAGATGAAGAAAGAGCATGAGAGGAGATGAAGGAGTAGTCTAGTTTAACTTTTAATGTTTAGGCCTGTGCAGTTCGGTTATTCTGTGAGGAAGTTCCACAAAACGCAAGGTGGCTTCTAAAAAGAAATAGAAAAGGAAGGACACATCAAAATGGTAATGATGTGATCTTCTCTTTTCTCCATCTTTTTCACCATCACATGATCTGCTCAAATGAGCTCATGAACATAGGATACAGAAAAAGAAAATGTTCCTTCTGAAAAAAAGTATATTTTTTATAGGCGCTACGATTTTACCCTACGCCCTCGTGAACATGATCAATAACATGAACATGCATTTGGTGTGACTGTTTCACATTTAATTACTTCTGATTATCATTCACTGCTCATTATTTCCTGTCAGATTCAATGTGGAGATTTCTAATGAGTCACATGTCTGAGAGGCAATGCTGAGATTTCTAAATGCTTGCATTACCTGCAGCAAAAAGATGCTCTGGAAATGTTTAGCACATTCTTTATATAAAAGAAAAATCATAATAATATAGATTTATCTGCATATATGAGCATGCCATTCTGATACCATGTATTGATTTGGTTCAGCGGTACTATTGACACTATCCTCAATGCATTTATTGTAATTATAATAGAAACTTAATTGAGGGTTTTCAGCCAAGACAAAAGTTCATGTTATGTAAGGACATTGAAAATTATTTTGAGTAACAGTAAAGAAAATAATAATGCAGGATTTGAGACTTATTGGCAACAGTTGGAGAACAGAAGCCTCCGAGAGCCATGATGCCAAAACCCGAGAGCAATCGCCATTACCATTTCACAGCTGAACACAAGAGCCCTGGAAGGTGAATTTCTGAATTCAATTTGCCCAAATAACTATCATGCATCTTGATCCTAAATTGGCTTTATTCAACATAAAAAATATGATCTAAATTCCACCACTAACCTTTCCACTTCTATTTTTTATTTTGTCTTTTGTTGTTTGTTTTTCCATGCCGACCTGTTCCTGTCTGACAGCACTGAGTAATAGCCCTTCCCTCCCGGTGGAATCCTGCAGACCCTGTGGGATTCAACAGGATGTCAGACTCTCAGTTGTGCAAAGCCGAGCTGATACCAGCAGCACACACACTAATATTGTTTGGCACTATGCTGCTCACATTCAACAGGATATATTATACAAATGAGTGCTTCAGCTGTTTATTTGTTCCAACACTTGGTGCAGCATGAAATATTTCACATTATTCATATTACCACTGGTTAAATTTCCATTATGTGGTTTGGGTTTGGTGAAATGCTTCATATATTTTCAACCAGCCAGTGAAATATCTCAGCAACTTGTAAAACTGATAAAAAAAACATTCATGCTTTCTCAACAGTGCATCCTAATGACAATTATTCCAGTTTCACTACAAGGTCTAAGTTCAGGTCAATGTATGTTTAAAGGCAAACATCATCAATGCAGTAGAATAAAAGTAATTTGAATGCATAGCGGTTTTTAGCAGAATGTCTCACAGCTAACTGATTTACTCTGGATACTGCAAAAGTGTTGAAACTAAAAGAAAAAATTTATTGAAGGCTTATTTTTCACCCTCATGTGGACACCTGAGTAGACAGACGTCCAGGATGACTTGGGGACATTGAACTGCTGCAGGCACTGACATGCCAGTCAGTGGACGTAATTGATTTTGTTTCAAGGTGTAAAAAGTTTGGAATCGTTCATATTGACATGCCCTCTGTGTGAGAAGAGCGAGCGAGAGAGAGAGACTGTACATGCGTCTGAAAGACCAAATACAGAGAGCGAGAAAAGAGAAATGCACGACTGAAAGATAGAAAAACAGCTGATAGATACTGTGAATACATAAAAAGAAGAGGACAGAGTCAGCGGCTCCAGTAGAATAATGGGAAATGATGAGGATCAATTGGTAAATTGCACGCTTTGCTGATTATTAATCTCTAAAGTGGTTCTTGAGGCATGTATTTTGGTTTACGATGGACTTACTCCGGTCAAACTAACACTGAGCCAAGGATGTATTGAAAATGCCTTCATTGATTCCAAAGGTATACCCAAGTAAAATATGTCCTTAATAAGAAGACAGGGTAGACATAAATAAACTGAAAATGGACCGTTCATGGTTATTTGTTTCACATGTGAGCTTGTTTTATACCCCTTTTCGGTGTTCATTTGATTTCACTGGTCTTTTCTTAATTGCCTCTGACTAAAAGGTAAATGTTTCGGTAGGTTATTTTATGACCAAAGTTAATTACAGGACGCAGGAAGAGACAGAAGCAAAACAAGGGCGTAAAGTTGTCTTTGGGAAAGGATTGACGAGATTTTGCACAGATACTTCAGATAACACACGGTTAGATTTAAGTTGATTAAAACCTTTCTTAGAATCGCAATGTCATGACTCCTGTCAGGACTTAAATCGATGACTCTTTATTTGATTTACGTCGTGTTTCCCTCATACTAACATCTCCTGTCTTTCAAGAGACGACGCCACGTCCCTGCACGCAATCAGGTTCATCCATTTCACCTGCCTTTTCTCAGCCACCTGCAACCCAGCTCTCAATCAGGCTCCACATTACATATATGACCAGCTTGTTAGCAGTTTTTTAACCTATTTCAGAGCAATCCTGTTTCTATTTGATTAATGTGTATTGATTCGGCCTCTTGCCTGCCCCAATTCGTATTTGTCTGCCCTCCATGATAATAATATTTAAATGAGGGGAAAGAAGAAATCTAATGTATATTAATGTCTGATTTATTAAAACTAAATTAAATGGGAGAGTAAAAGAACTTGCCAAAAAAAAAATCTTGTTGTAATTCAAACCCTGAGAGACCTGCATCAGAAAAAAAAAAGCCCACCATAAAGTCCATAAAACTATTTCTGTGGTGGTGAGTTGTGCAGTTTGTGCCTGTTTGTGTCTGACCTTCCTCAAAACAGCGCGAGCCAGAGACAACTGTCAGGGATTTACATTTTATCAATAGAAAACCCTAACTAAAACATAATCATCTAACAATAAGTCTGGTAAGAAAAGTTCAGCAATTTCTTTTCCACTACAAATGTTCCACTCTGTGGATCCTACGATGGAGTTGTGCTCATCGTCATCTTGCACCCCCCCACCTCCCATTCTATATTCATCATTAGCCATTGTTACCAGCGAGCCTTAAATCAGTTCTCCTCTTCATGCTGTCAGCTGTCACCGCGCGGTGCAATGAGACCTCCTTCCACCCAATCCGGTTCATCATGTCCAGTCCACAGCTTCCTCCTCATTCCATCGCCACCAGCAGCAGCGTCTGGGGAATTTCCTCTCCATCTCACAGCTTCATCGCCCGTTCATAAATGATAACAATCACGAGGGGATCTAATCACCTCAGTTCTTATGTTCTTAGGCAATACAATCATTTCATTCGCTTTCACGAAGTCTCTTCTGACTGAGATGTCACTATGGAGAGACCATGTGGAGATGATGTTTGTGTTTCGTCCTTGGAGTTTCAGATGCCAGCGGAGATTAAAGGTAGCAAACAACATTAAGGTGCGTCGAATGAGGCTGGCTAATCTTCTCATTTTCAGTAAATCCGACTCAGTTGTAAGCCTTCTGCTTCCAGCTCGCTATGCATCGCTTGACATGCACACATTTTTCAATGCGCTTCAGACACACTGGTTGCTCAAGGAGGCTCCCAGTGGCCACTATATATGTATTTCATACTAATTTCAAGGAATCATCTTGGAATTAGAACCAGGCTCATAACTTTAATAGGAGGACCTATTTACATGACGAAGCACTCCTCATCAAATGAGTATTTCCAGTGAGTGAAATGTGATCTTATGTGATTTGTTCTCATAGCATGAGATTTAATCCTCCGTGAATCCGACATATCGTATCAATATGAATCTAAATCCAAAAGGGGAACCAAAGCCAGTAAATTAATATCACATCTCACTGAGCACAGATAAGTGAGATATTTAAAGTAAGTTTCTCAGTCGTCCAGGTCATAGTAGATTTTTGTGTTGAATAAAGTCAACTGGTAAAGCTTGAAGGCATTTCACCTCTCATCCAAGAGGCTTCTGCAGTTCTGAACTGAAGAAAGGATGGACTGTCAATATGAAAAACATCCATACAGAGTTAGTTTCATTTGGTTGCATGCATTCAATTTCCTTTTTATATTTCCCTGAAAAGCAGTGTGGTCTGAAAGGCCGCAGCGGTGAACAAACAGCAGCAGCTTAATTTGACTATTAGAGTTTAGACACAAGAAAAAAACTTGCTCAAACTCAACTGTAAACTTTCAATTTCAAATAGGTAAGTGCTAAAAAAAAATATTTCTACGAAGCAACTGAACTTGGTTGTTTTAGATGACCGAACTTGTAAAATAATTGCAAAAATGCTAATTAGTCAACATTTCATATGCGCTGCATGATGAGGCTATTATTGATTCGGGACACGCTGCTTAAATCTTAAATCTCTACTCAGGGACGGTCGGAGAAGGTCAGAAGAAGCTTAAGCTCCACAAAGAACTTATGTAAGTGGTTGTTAAATTCATCAGAGAATAATTTCATTACCAACTGCCATAAGCTGATAAGGGCTACATGTTGTGAGAGTTATTGTGCATGCATGGGGTGAGGCACTTGGGGTAATGTAGATTTTAACATTTAGTTGTTTTAATAACATACAAAAAAATTGTTTTGTGAAACCTATTTCAAGAACCTAGCCATAATCCTGCAAGCAGCAGGTCATCTTTGAATTGCCAATGTCTTCCACACTCTTGGTGTCTACTGTTTATCCACTCAGATGTGGCTCAGTGGGCAACACTGCACAGCCTGACGTGACTTCTCCAAACAGCACTTTGTTTTCTGAGATTGTGACCTATTTATCCATTATATAACGTGCTCAGATCATTATTCGGCCTCCTCGGGGGAAATTAAATCATTATTTGTGAGACAACAATTAGCATTGCAAAGTCCCATTGTTGTCACAGTTGTCAGGGCAACTACCCTGTTGAATGGAATTGGAGAAACAAGGTGTACACCACAAGCAATGATAAATGTCAGCGATTAATCTGGATTGATTCAAATGGCTGGAAATTCTCTCAGGATTATTATAGGATGGCATGGAGAAGCACTACAACTTTATTGTAACAGCTGCCAGCTCACTGAGTTGGCAGCAAAGTACAACAGCTGGGACAAGGACTTCTCCAGCTGCCACACACATCCGGATGCTGCACGCACACACACACACTGCTCAGAGCAAGTAAATGCTGGACGCCATTAAACCGAAGCTATAAATGTCCTGTAAGCACTGATTATGCAGAGAATACTTATAAAGCCACACTAAGCCTGAAAACTAAATGTAGTAAATGTGCACAAATCAGACCAATCAGGGTGTGCTTGGTCACTACAGATCTTAATGGTGGCCATCTTGGCTTTCAAACTCCTTCCCTATAGCAGTTGCAAAGTAATTTGCGCACCACTATAACCTGATTTATGGTCTGCTCAGCACATCAGCAGCAAATAGCTCCCAGTTCTAGAGAGGGGGGGGGGGGGCATCCTCGTGGCTTTATCTAAAACAGGACTGGCTGAGTGGGACGACCGGGCCAGATGTCTAACCTCATCAAGCGTCTGCTGATCCAGCGGACCGATCGATGATCCGGGGCGACATTTATCAGAGCGAAGATCAATTGCATGCATACAGTGCTGACTTTGGAGAGATAGAGCAGGACAATCTTCAGCCTCATGATGATGGATTGTTTGGGTGTACATAGCAGTTCCCTTTGGTTTCCTCTGAATCAGGCTTAGAAGACGATGGAGGCTGATTAGGTTAAGCATCCATGCTAAGAGGCAAAAAATAATAATACACTACCTAGCTTCAGCTTCATATATTTTAGCCTATCAGAAGGACATATTAGTCATTGTACAGGACAACAGGAGCAATGGGGTCATGTTTCTGGTTGCACAGCAAATGTAATGCTCTCTTTAGCTCTGGTTTGTTTTTGTTTTTACCAGCCCCTGATGGAAATACCTGGAAAAGCCAGTTGCCAGCAGGACCCATCTGCTGGTTGGTACTGAGCGGGTTGTGTAGTGGTGCACCATAGGGGGAGCTTTCACAACGCTACAGAGAAAAATGATAATGGGACAGAAGACTGTAAATGAGAAGGATGTGGGCCGGACAATTTAAGAATGCCCCAAAGCTCACCGTGGGGAGCTGAAGATTAAAGTCCCCACTCAGATTTTACATCTACATTTACATGTCGACAATCTACAGATGCAGCCTTCAAGAAGAGCTGGCTGGACAGTGACAGCGCCCATGCTGATAAATTCAGGCACGCTGCGTCAGGAAACAAGAGGGGGGGGGGGGGGACTCACAGAGGCTGGAAACTGGATCTCAGCTGGCTGGCAAGCAAAGAGCCTCCCGGCTGAGAGCAGCAATTTTAGATGACTGGCAGCGTAAAATGTGAGAACTACGAAACCGATGCCACAAATGGAGTAATTCAAGTTAATGGCACATTTGACTCATCTGTCGGGTTAAAACCTCAACGTGGTTCCGATGTTCCACAAAACCCCAATTTAGCTACTGCCATTCGAAGCAGCTGCATTTGCTCAATGAAGGTAAACCATGTGTCTTTGTTCAAATGATGTGGCGTTTACATGTTTTTGCTCCATCGTGCTACCGAATGTATTCCTTTAGAATTCAAAGACAAACACCCAGGGATATGTGAGGCATTCAAAAAGGTCGAAAAAATGATGTGAAGCTGCACTGTCTGCATGTACAGCCACGAACTGGTAGCACCCTGCGCAGATGTTAATTCAAAGCCCACATATCTGCAGATATACTGTACATAAATCATTTAGTCCTCATGAAGGGTCAACAACTAATTAGATGTTCGAGGCAAAGGGGAAACAGATTATTGCAAGAGATTTCACACACACACAAAAATATGCATTTCCAATGGAGGCAAAGGTTGCTTCATGGAGTTTGCATCTTGTTGCCAGCAGTGGTAGTCCTACGGGCACTTTGCATACTCGTTAGCTCTTCTTCATATAAGCTGCTGCCTGGACTCACAAAGACACACACATGCACAGCATGTCAATCAAACCATCATCAAATATGGATCAGGCCCCTGGAAAGGCGGCCAAAAAATTAGCGTGCAAGCATTTTTGCGCAGCGAATGTGAGAGCGAGAAGGAGAGCAATGCATTCCTCCTTGCACGTGTTCTATGATCTGTGTGCCAAACAGCATCCGCAGACTGAGCCACCAATGCCTCATATCCATATTGAAAGAAAACGTAAGCCCACATTCCTCATTTACAAACTACTGACGGGCTCGTCAAAAAGTATCTGCGAGATAATTTCCCCAGCGCTTCATGAGAGAATTGTAGCTACAGTTAAGGACTTGACACAGCGGCGTTGTGGTCAATCCAACAATGTCCGCTTACAAACCTCCAGTGTTGCTTACCCAATTCGAAATACAAAGGGAAAAACAGATAGACAGCTGTGCGGCATGATTGTTTGGATTAGAATAAAATCTAAGCTGATAATCGGTGACCACTGAGTTTGCGAACCTTCCGACATGGTCCTGCATAGCACTAATTATCTACAGTAGATTGCGCTCAAGTCTAATTATTTCTCCTGACTATCTTGCAGACTATCAGGCTCATGGTGTGTCAGGTGAGCCATTTTAACCCAACAGGGCCTGTCCCCTCACCCTGTTGTTATTAGATGCTCAATTAGTGAACATGCTGAGTGGGATGCATCAAAGCGGAGGGAGCGACCGTTCCCTCATCATCTGTTTTCTAAAATCAGTGGCAAGGTTAGAGTTTGTTACCTGACATATGCTGAGCAACAGAATCACCGAGAGTGGCACACTCTCACCGACTGTCCGTAACATTAAAGGCCATGTTCTGGCAAGTATTCGCTGATTCCTATGAGGTGGAAAATGTCCCCCGTCTTTAAGATCAAGAGGCATTGGCAGATATTCAAGTTCGTGGAATCCTTATTATGTAAGAGCTAAGCTCTGCACGATCATTAATTTCTTTCACTTGCCACACTATTTGCAGTGTGCACTGGTTAAGGGAATCAAGTTTGCATTAGCAACTCAGAGTCCTAAGAAGAGCATCGAAGGACATTTACAGAGCAAGAAACATGGTGTTAATCTGTTGAACATTTCTCTGCATGTATTTCAGCAACATGATGATGTAGATCTGAAACCTCTGGAATCGGTGAAGCGCCTTGATTTAATTGAAATGCCTGTTAAAATAAAAAAAACACATGGTGTGCTTTTAAGGAATGCATAGAAAGAAAATAAACACAAATAAAACTAATACAAATGCAACATTTTCCTGAGTATTGTGTTGTAGATTTTTAAAAAAAATATTTTTCTTCTAAAGAAGTAGTTTTTTTCTCAATTATTTTATGTCTGATTTGTATGCTAAATTATTACACCACAAGAATTTGTTCAGCGTGTGTCTGCCTCTGATTTGTCAGTAGGTCAAGTATCAAACTACAAGCAAAGCCCCACTTCAAAATGGGGAACATATTGCAATGATGTCATTTAGTTATTTGGACACTTGGACACAAAATCTTGGCATTTCAATCCTGGTACATATGAATAGGCCATATTTATGGAGAGTTAGAGATTGGAAATGATCATTACCGCCACGGAGAGCAAAGCATATATAGAGAGAGCACTCGTGCAAAAGATTAGCTGATAATTAGAGAGTTATTGAGTGAATACTTTGAAGTAATGGTAGAGCTGTAGAAAGATGAAGCAATATAATGCATTTTGAAGTGGTTATTGTTTTAGATTCTTCTTATAAGTAAAGGAAGATCGTATCAGTCGGCTCCATTATCCTTAAATGTGCCGTCTTTGACCAACATTTGCACAAAACATTGCTTCCTTTAAAATGCATTGGTAACAAAAAAGTAAAGATAGAGCCAGGAACATGGGCGGACAATGAAAATGCGAGGTCATCAAGAAATAATGTGAAAAGATGGAGGCAGCATGTATGATGTGATGATGAAGAGAAACCAAGCGTAGGAAAGTGAGTGAATGGAGAGGTGGGCAGAGGAAGAGCAGGACACCAATCCATCATGCAGAGCTGCTTCTCGCTCTCGCACGTAATAGATGAGGTGTGATAGGAGGGAGAGCCGGCACTCTTCTTCAATCTATCTCTGCTCACTATCTGGGATCACTTGTCAGGTTTTTTTCGGTTATCCCACACCAAGACAATTAAACCGAGGGAAGGGCGATGCAGCTGCTCCCAAACACATGGGTACAAAAGTAGGGCGTGTCTAGACGCCACCACAGAGCAGCTGTTCAACCCGAAGACGGTGTGCTTGGGATCAATCATTAACGGGCTTACATTCAAATACAGTATGGAGGTTGTTAGAGGCTTGATAACACAATTACAGTACAAGGAATACACAGCAGTGGCTAAGTGGTAATGAAAGAAAAGTAGTGATAACTCAACATTATGTTGTTACAGGAGGAGGAAAAAGAAGTATAGGAGAAGAAGAAATGCTTATTGTTAAAAATAAATTGGTAATTACCTTTTTAAAGCACATCCTATAGAGATAATATATTTTCATTATGGCTTTTGTATCCATTTGTTAAACATTAAGGTAAATTCAGATGTTTATTTGACATTTTTAAGGGAAGGAGGCATTTTGACTATATTCCTGCAACATTAAATCCAAGTGCAATAACATATGCATGCTGTTAATGCCAAGCAATGTAAAAGCTGCACTCAATCCTTGGCATTAAAGCAACTGCACCATTATTTGTGGTAGTATTTCACTGTGGTTAGCCAGTCATCTCAGCGTTTACATTTATCCACTAAAAACCTAAAATAACTGAAGGTGATGACTGCAGATGGGGAAAGCAGGAAGGTAAGGAGCCCCTCAGTGCAACACACAGATTAAAGTCAATTATAAGTGGATCATAATGTTCTAAAATATTGTTAATTAATATTGAAATGTAATACATTTAATCCCAAATTATAGTCATGTGACTACAGACTCATGAATAATGGTGACTCATTGTAAATGGTGCTGCATGGAGTCTTATATCAATAGCATACACAATAACACTTTCCCTGCCCCCCAAAACCAATTTCCCCTGAATGACAGACGTGATTGCCAAAGACAGATGCATCTGTCAAATTAGCACATTTAAATGTAAAAAATGCATAAAGTTTGCATGCTAACGTCAATATATATGCACCTTCTTCCACCAGATCAACCAACTCAAAGTTCTGATTCTGCACATCTGCATGCTTCACACCACGATGACGCAAAGATGGCTCAACTATTGACAAAAATGCATTCTGATATTACAAATCAGAGGCATCACTAGTGGTTTATATAAGCAGCCGCACTGGTAGAATGATGTAACCAATATTTTAAATGGTGTATGTGTGTGTGTGTGTGTTGCCTTGTGAGAATGACAGACAATAAGAGCGCATTAAGTAAATGCATCCCCATCTAAAGCTTCTCAATGTGTTTCTGCTGGAAGAAAATAGTCGGAGAGATGTGGCTAATATCATCACCAGAGGTGAAGTTCTGGAAATGTGTGGGATTGTGTGGCTTGGCTGAGCAGCATCGTATCTGCGTGTGTGTCTGCCTGCTACACACAGCGCTACACACAGCACCACACCATAAGCCACGCTGATTGACATTCAGCGCACCGCTAGCTGGCTCTTGCTCTCGCCCTCCTTCTCATGGAACCATCCCTTCCTCCTTCCCACCTCACACTCTGTTTCATCAGCATCTCTCCCCCGCTGTTCCCCGGTGAGGTGGGTTTGCACCACTATTATCACACACACACATGAACACAGGAAAACTGTGCAGATATTTAAACCCCTACCATAGTGGGCACCATGCCGCTGTGTTGGGAACATCACAATGACATATTTTCGACATTTAGGGTATAAAACAGCGTGCCGCTATATTATTTGAACACCTCGAGCTTCATGGTGTTATATTCTCACCTTCTGCACACCCACTTTTTTTCTCCTCATCCTCCTTTGTCATATTTTTTTTTACTTCTCCATTCTCTTCCTCATCCTTTCTTCGTCTCTTTAACCGACCGTCTCTCCCAAGTTATGCGTTTTTGTCCATGCTGCTCTCTCAGCGTCATCCAAATGCAGAATTTGTTCTTATTTGACCCGCCTCTTTAAATAAAGGTCAATCCCTTCCCTCCCGCAGCTTCTAATTCTCGCGTTTCATTCTTCCTAATAACTCTGGCCTTTCTTTCTCTGTTCCTTTATTTGCCTACTTTTCTACTGCCTGTCCTTTCTTGCATGTCTTGTCAATGCCTTGCAGTCATTAATCCAGCCATCCCATCGCTGCACAACCTTTCGTTATAGAAAAAAAAAAGGCTTAATTGCGACATGAGTATGATTGCGTGTGCAATTCATACTTAAAAATACCACCTGAGTCAGCATCAACTTTACCTTCAGACCTATACAAAACGCACCCATGAAGATGAAAATGTATTTTTCATTTCATTCGAAAACTCATTGCGTTTCTCTGTGTGGGTTCAATTTCTCTTCTGCTCAATCTCACTGGCTTTAACAGACACATCAATCAATTAGACACATACTCCTGGAGAATATACGCTACTCTGTGGCTTCATTATTCAATCTGACTTTAAAAGACGGCACAAAAAGTTATTTCTGTGGTGCCCAGAATACGAAAAATCTTTATTGTTCAAAGCTGGGTCAAAAACGTTCATTGGAAATTACGTTTGTTATTATTCACCGCACTGATGGAACAACACAATGCCACTCAGGGCTTGTAATTGTTTAATCTATTGTATGAGTTCATTAACAGAGACAGGCACAGATTATGTTATGGTAATAAGGGACCCAAGTAAAACTGGAATAGCTTTAATTCATTGCTTCAAAATAATGGAAATGCCTTCCTTCCCTCAGACAGCAGCCCTCCTGTTCCCCTCTTTGACCCTACATCGTTCTGTAAACTGTAAACATGTAAACATAAACCAAGTGCCATATTGTCAGCTGTTGCAGATGCAGGCAAAGCGTTAAGAGACTCTCTCTTTAATCATCACATGCCATCCTCAATCAATCCCCCCCCCCCCCCCAGCCCCATGCTGCATTCAGTTAGATGTAAGAAAAGAATGCGTCTTCGCTCATTTGAGTTATGGCCCTTTGAGAGGCAGGATACCAGCATATTTACACATACCTGCCATATTCAAAATGATCAGCAGGTTTACAGCAGTTTTTTCTCACTTCCTGACCACAGTTTTCCTGCAGGTATGTTTGTAAAGCCTTCTGCCCAAACCCCGGTAAGCCAGATGGATTTTGAAGTGCCCCTTTCACAAACTGTTTCCATACTGAAAATCAGGGTTAAATGAATCTGTAGCCTGACTCAGCAGGAAAGTCCGACTTTCCCTCCACATGTCTTTGAACTGGGTGTACAGTAAATGGGAATCTGTTATTACGACACCAGATGTTGAGAGGTTTGTTCTACATTTTGGGGAATATGCTTATTGGTGTTGTCGGTGGGCAACATTTATATTGTTTTCAGACCTGACCAAGCGGACTCGGTTCGATTGGGGAGCTGAAAGTTGCAACATTGTTGCATTTATCACTTGTTTCGATTCTGCTTTCACACTGTGATTTCTAAAGCAGACCGGACTTTCTGAGCAGCATCATGTGGTTGGAAGGGGCGCTCGTTGATTGGACAAAGTAGGAGGGGAAATCCCTCCCTCTCCCAGCATTGTTTTGGTTTGGAGTGCGCACTGAACTTCCTCTACCCGAGATGCACGGCATATAGCGTTATTACATACATTTGGCCCTGTGTTTGGTACAGTGAGCTTTCCCACTGATACGAACCGAACTAGGATTCACTTGCAAGTGAACCGAGACCCACGTTTTCAAGAGTACAAGATTCGCTTGTTTGATCCGCACACAGAGTTTGGATGAGCTTTCACACTTGCCCAAACAAAGCGGACCATCCGAGGAAACGAAGAAACGCATTTTCATTCATTAATTCATTTTCTAGGTAAGAGGCAAGGTTCACCCTAGACAAGTCGCCAGCTCATCACAAGGTCACAGAGAAAGACAAACAACCATTCACACATCAGCACCTCTAGTTAGCTTAAAGCCACTGATTCACTTATATAAATGTACCGGGAGGTGTGAGAAAACCATAGAACTCAGAGGGAACCCATGCAGACATGAAGGAGAATAGATAAACTCCACAAAGAATGGTCCTACGTCCTCAGGTACCTGTTCAGAAACTGGTCAAAATGTGATCATTCAATTGCTTATGGACAATTATTCCTCACCTCAATGTGAAAGCACGCACCAGAAATGCTTGCAGCCAGCTCTTTAGAAAACACTATTGCCATTTATTATGCTGTGTTTGCAGGCACAGGTACATACTATTATTTTAAGGATGCTCATTTTGTTTCTGAGTCGCTTCAGGGCAATATTGCATATGTTCATTAAAAAAGAAGTATTTTATGCAATGAGAAAAAAGCAGGTGGAGACAAACGATGTAACCCTGTGGCACTTTAACTTAGTTTCCATGGCAGTGTGAGAATCTTCTGCTTATTTATGTACAGTGGTATTCATGAGGGGATTATGGAGATGGTGCACCTCAAATAAAACATTTTATATGAACTATTTCTCAGAATCCTCTTTGCATGTTGGCCACCACAGACAAATAGCGACCACTTCAATACAACATCCTCAGGCACAACATCAACAAACTAAATAGCCTCAAGAAAGAATTAAATGTTTGTGTTTTTGCTGTTTATTTGTTTGTTTATAAGTGTGCAACAGCATCAAATAATAATCATGTTAGTGTACATTTGCTGTATTTAAAGCTCTTACCCAAAGTTTTTGTCTTGACGAGTTTTAAATGGCCCGGAGCAAATGGATCACGATCGAAAGCGCAATGTGAGGGAGCGTTCATAATTCCATATATTGTCAGCTTTTCCCATTTGCAGAGCAGCATGTTAACAGAACACATGAGTCATTGCATGCTTTAAGACTGTGATCAGAAATTCCCCAGCATGTCATTAGATGCATTTCACCAAAAAATCAAAGTCTCATTTTAGTTTGACCATGATGATATGACCCCTCGATGATGAAAACCTACCCCATGGATTTAGAATCACATCCCTCTCATTATTGGCCTGACGGTTCCTTCATCCGGATCAACTCCGAAATGTAATGCCTTCCTCTGTGCCACATGCCCCAGCCTAGTTATCTGTCAAGCCAATTGCGTGTAATTGGGGAAAGTGTTAACACTCAAACATTACTCGTGAAAATATGCAGGGAAGAATGACTGAACCACCAGCACGATGATTCGGTTAAAGGCGTACACACACGCATTTAGAGACAAGCAATAGGAACGCCGTCCAATCACTTCCTCAAATCCTTGTCTGAGTTCGATAGTGTGCTTACTTTTGCTTTATGGCATCTTAAAGGCTTGGCAGAACTCCATCAAAATGCAAATGGACCCGTTAAAGACAGGAAAGTCTCCCATGCAGGTAGTCTTTTTTAGTTGTGTGTGCAGCTTTTTGTGGTTTCTCCTCCTCCTCTCTGGCTCATGTTCTGTCTCCATGGCGCTACAGTGACCGTTATAGAGGAATTCATTGGATAATATCATGCGGTGGCTCCAGCACAGCACTATTCTGCTCTTGGCCTTCAGCATGCTATTGTTAGACCTTACTTAAGGGATCGTTTCAATGGCAGCGTCACACCTGCTCTCTCTTTTCTCATGCCTCCCCTGCACATCTTTTGACGCTCCACAACCCATTCGCCGACCTCCCAAGCTATTAAACTGCATTACCTTCCTCCTATCTACTCAACTTTCCGACAATCCTCCCTCGCACCTGCCAAACTCTCTTCTTCTTCCTCTTCCCTTCAGCCCCTAACCACATGTCAGGTCAGCTCCGCTCCTCTGTGTTCATCTCAGCAGCCTCTCCCCTAAACAACTCTTTTTAGGTGGCTCACTTTTCTCCCAATGTGCCCATCCAGTCCACCTCGCCTCACTGCCAGCCCCCCCCCCCCCCCAGTTGAATCGTTCTCAACCCTCTTCTATTCAGACCCGTCTACCCTCATCCCCTCTTCCTCTTCTCATGCATTTTCATTCACCTGCTGTATCGGCTCATATCTAATACCCGATCACATCTTATTTTCAGACCTACTTGCGCACACTTCCCACACTTCCCGTGCGTTGCACATACACACACACACACACCCTCTCCATCCTCTCCCTTCCCCATCCTTTCCTCCAGGCTGTAATCTAGAGATAGTGCATCGCCATCTCTGATTCGTTTGGAAGAGAAAACACCAGCGCCATTATCTCCCCATCTGCCCCTCTCGCTCGAGCGCGCGTAAATGTGCCCCCCCAACTCGACTCCTCTAAATTTCCAAATCAACCGCATTAAAAGCACATTTGCACAAATAAGTGAGCAGACGCAGCAAGCTGGAGGTGATACGGGGAGGAGACGGGGGGTAATCGGACCATGTGAAAAGTAGATAAAGAGACAGTCATACCTGCGGGGCTGCCTTTTCTTCTCCTCCCCGGTTCGCTGTATCTCCTCCCGTTACCGCCCGCCCTTGTCGAGACAAGTGCCAAAGTGAACTCGGCGCAATAATATATCAAATAATAATAATCCTCCTGGTCAGACAATTTAAAAGCAAATATCTAAGGGATCATATCCACTTTTTTGACTCTTTCACCGCGCAAGGCTGGTGGCGCTGCGGGGGGGGGGGGGGGGGGGGGGGGGGGCTGAGCGGCGGCGCAAACGAGACGTTCCGCTGTAGTTCCCGTTAAGTTTGAATCGTTCGAGAGACCCTGTGACCTACAGCGATGCGCTGTTCTAGGCCGATATGCACAACTATGCGTGTGGAAAGACGCCGACAACCCGCCCGGCGCTGGTGTCGCTAAGATGCAGGGTCTCGTTAAAGAACGGCGGAAACGCAAAATGCGCGTCGAGTGAGGAAACGTCTCTGTCCTCGGATGCTCCGGGCACGGTGGTCGGTACCGGGGCTACTCAGCCCGAGATCCCCGTCGGTGCTCTTTGCGCCCCCATTCAGCAGCTGTCATGCCTGCAGCCAGCACCGCATTTTACGCATCCAGAGCTCCGTTGCATCGCCAGACTAACCTGGAGAATAACACCCCTCTCCGGGTTTGGCTCGGTGGGAAAATAAATCAAAGACCAACAATTAAATGTTGAAGAAGAAGTGGAGAAAAAAAATGGTTGTATTTTAAAGTGTAACATCAGACGAGCTTGCTGAAATGACCGTCGGCCACAGAAGTGACTTTGTCTTGACCTCCCTGTTCTCTCCCCCCACGTCGTTTTCGTCAAGGAGACGCCGGTGCGCGCTGCCCGGTGGACGGTAGTCTGTCGATGAAGGCGTTGTAGGTCAGCAAAAAAAAAGAAAGAAAGCCTTAATCAGATAAGAACGTGTCCCGCAGGGGAACCAGTGTCAATCCACGCGTTATGTCCATGTCTTTAAAAGGCGCTCTGATCCAAATCGGCGAGCGTCTCCGTCCCGCAGTTTCTTCCACACTGTGCTGGGTTCCAGTGGGTACCAGCTGCTCATGTCTGTCTGTCTGTGTCCTTCCCTCTGTGTCCGCGTCCTCCTGCACTGCACTGCCGATTGATAAATCGCTTCTCCAGGATTACAGGCTGGTAAAAAAATAAATAATGGATGGATGGATACGTTAGATGACTGCCAATCACAGCTGGGCGTTTGCCTGGCAGAAGTAGCCGATAGCCTGTAGTTTGGATCTATCAGGACGCACGAAGACGGGGCCAGAGGTTCTAAAAAATGAGGCACATCAATGGGTAATACCACAGCTCTACTTTCTGCTGTGAATGTATAATTGTTTCTGTTTCATAGTATTCAATTTGGAAATGAGGTTATTTAAAAACCTCAAATCCATCTGCAAGAGATGGATGAGATAATAAATGTATATATTTATTACACTCATTCTAATAATAACAGAGTCATCTTGATCAGTTGGTGCAAAAGCAAAGCATCATCACAATCTACTCTTTTTTTATGTACTTAGTATTGGACACTGCCAAATGAGGCGGCATTGACACCTACTACTTCTGTACATCTTATGCTATAGTTTGTATTAAACTGGAGTCCAGAGACATTGTCTAATGGTCAAAAAGGACACGTGGTGTGTTTATTGGTGAGTTTACGTGTGGATTTGAGCACCAGGAGATAACGTCTAACTAAAAACGATTGTGCATTGAGAAATTTACTGCCCACAATTATCTTCAATTCTTTGTGAAATTAAATACATCAAAGTAAAAAACAAAAAATAACGCAAGTAGAATTTAATGACATTGAAATCTATTGAAATGAACCACATTGTCAGATTTAAAAGGAGTCTGAAACTGTTTTTTTTTTCAGTGTGTCAGGAGCTTTTTAACCAACAGACAGATTTGAAAGCCAATCTTCTCACCCACTTATTGGCAATGAAGTAAATTAGCATATTTCCCAATAAGGAATCCCTCTGGAAATGAAAATGAAATGAGAAGGGGGACATAACACTCAGCAGGGTAAGTATAGCTTCACTATTACTAACTGGCAGGTCACCAGTTTACTGTGAAGGTGCTTATTTTCATGCACATTAATTATTTGCATTGTAATATGTCACGGGAAAAAAAGAAAGCACATAATTGTGATGACAATGAGGAGGCGGCGATCAGCGTTCGGGTTATCCAAAGTGGCAGCTATAATTAAGAGGAAACACCATGAAATGAGCATCTTATTTGATACAGGCGTTCATGTTTACGGAAGATATGTTACTTTCTTTTTCGCCCCGATAACCAAAAGCTATCAAACATGTCTCATGGTGGAGTTACGATCATTGCTACCACCATCAGAAATATGTGAAGATGAAAGCGGCTGCAGATTAGCATGATCATTGTAGAGATTTTTCCAGAAGTTTGTGGATTATGAAGCGTGCATGTTTTTTCAATTATCTGATTAGCAAGATATGGGATGCATTTGATGGCGCAAGAGCACAAAATAGTCGAGGGCTGTAGTTGATGATGATGATGGTGGTGTTGGGGGGGGGGGGGGGGGGGAGCAAATGGAATGACAGAAATTAAAGATAAAAACAATAACAGGAAGAGGTGGGGGGGAGACAGATTTAAAAAATAGACAGAGATCAATCTTGGATGAGGAAAATGAAAACGGTGTTGCTTCCCTTCGTGTTCTCAATCAAAATAGAAACACCTCTGGGCAATATGGAATAAAGGTCAGTCAGCAGTGAGAGAGATGGACAGTATGTGTGTCTGTGGGGGGAGGGGGACAAATTGAAGCTGTGGAAGTTTGATTTAGGAAACATGCGTAAAAGTCACTTCCAGAGGCATTTTAATGGGTTATGTGATGAGATTTAAATAATCCTGCAGCAGCATGTTTGGTAGAACAAGGTCAGTCTTGCCTTCGTTGCTGGCTATCCACAGTAGCAATAGTTTAATTGGGCTGGATGTCCATGTGGGGGGGGATTTATTAATTATTTTAATCCTTTATGACAAATGATCAATGACCTACAGGATCCTGTCAAATTGCGTTAAATACACCACAAAAAAACATGAATGCGGCATTTTGCTCCCATTTCAATGCAGTTGCAAGATTTGAGACTTTTCACGCTAAATGCCCCCCCCCCCAAAAAAACAATCTGTTAGTGAGCGTTTGACCTTGATGGCGGTAATCCATTCCCCTGACAGGTGCAGCGCATCAATATGCTGATTGAACGCCATGATTATTGCACATGTGTGCTTTGGGATGGCCACAATGAAATGTCACCATAAAATGTGCAGTTTATTCACACAAAACAAAGATGCAGCTTTGGCTCAGTTTGTGAAGGAGATTTATTGGAAGCTGTGATATTGATCTCTCATCGAGGGTGTAGATACAGATATAGAAGACCAGTCAGTGTCTGGTTTGAAAACCATTTGCCTGTCACAGAATGACACATGTCCTTTATGTCGAGCTGATACGGTTGTTGGCTGCGGCCTGTTGAATCTTATTCCACTGCTCTTCGGTTGCTGTGTGAAGTCGGCAGATGTTGGCAGGAGCCAGAACTCACTCATCGTGACCACTGATCGGATCATCCAAGACTCGGGTCAACAGATGACGCCTATGGCAAGAACGCCGGGGCAGGAAGGAGCTGGGACCTTTTCAGCTTTCAGGAGTTTCCACACGAGGCGGTGTATTTATTATCATGCTGCAACATGAGGTGGTGGTGGTGGCGGATGGATGGAGTGACAATGGCTCACATGTACAGCATGGGTTTTCAAATTGCTATCAACAAAGTCCACCTGTGTTCTTTGTCTGTGGTTTAATGCTCGTACCACAACTCCACCGCCACCACGGGCCCCTCTGTTCACAACACCAACAGACACTGTGCATGCCGTGTGTCAAGTCACGGCACCGGCCAGGATGATAAGCGTGCAGGTGAGCTTCCCGGAGGTCTCTGCGAGTTTGTGGTGTGATTATTTTGAATATGCAACCCCCTCCCCCCCACCAGCTGTCTGGGTGACTTAGCTTTGAAGCTTCTAGGACATAACTTTGGGCATTTCTCACAGTTAGCGAGTGTTTTATAGACTGAGCAATAATTAGATGAATCAGAAATGGAGCAAAGGGCGAGCTAAGGCTGATAACATTAGCTTTTTTTTTTTACACACATATCTCTCATTACAGCTCATTTGTAAACACACCCTCTCAATGTGGTGGGCAATTTAAGCGTTGCCACAATTTCACACAACCCTCTCTGCCTGGCGGTGCTTCTGCTGCACCACCTCTGTATGACTGCCTTTCATCCAAACCACCAAATAGGCATACACCAAATAGGCTCCATTTATGTGGTAAACATGTCATTCCCTGATGCCGGTATGTACACATATCTGTGTGGAATGACATATCCAAATCCAAGATCTGCACGTTTTGGCCTTCGTAAGAGGCCATGCGGAGCGCTGTTATATCCTGCTTCCAGGAAACAAGAGACAGAAGAGTTCAGAGGCCAAAACAGCTCCTTGTGAGGTAAATGCAACGTTGTCCTTTAGTTCCATTGATTTCATATCTCAATAATGCAGTGGAATGTTTAAATAAACTCAAACTCGAACTTAAATAGATTGAGAGGATTCCAAATGGATCGGCACAGATTTGTGTATTTCACTGTCTTTCTGCTTTGTGGGGAAATATTTACTTCAACAATTTTAATATATGCTGCAAAAGCTGGTTGTAAAAAAAAAAAGAAAAAGAAGTTTACTAAGGCACAAGACAGAAAGCGAGAGGAGACGGAAGAGAGGGAGGCTGGGAGGGAGATAAAGAGAGGAAATTCCCTCTAGCCGATTCAGCACCATGGACAGTGTTGCAGTGGGATTCAGCAGCACAAGTCTGGAACAAGCTTTCTCCTCAGACAGAAAATCCAAAAGCTCCTCTCAATATGCTCTGATCTCGCACTCCAACTCTCCTGCTCTGTACACACATACTTATGCCCCCACCATGTGTTATCTCTCTCTCTCTCTTCTTCACACACACATATGCATGCTCCTTATTGTCTCTCATAATTGCCAACTAAAAGCATCCACAGTTACTTGTAATTTAAGAGTGTGTCTGCTCTTTTTGTGGATCATCAGTAAAACGAGTGTGTGTGTGTGTGTGTGTGTGTGTGTGTGTGTTTCTCTCAAAATGTTGAAAAGAGGCCTGAGTGGAAGGAGAGTTCAAAGGAACACCATGCTCAAAAGTGGGTGGGTGATTTATGCACAGGACACAGTGTCTGGACTTAAATCCTCTTTAGACTTAGTGAAAGCACACAGAGAAAAGGAATAGAGATATAAAGATCATGATGTGAGAAAAGTATTTTATCTGAGAAGAAGAGTATTAGAAGGAAGGCAATGATCATCAATGATTGAAGCAGCATGTTCATGCACACATATGGAAGACTTTTGGAATTATCGTGTCTGTCAAAGTGAAAAGTAAAGCATGACAAATCTATTTACAAAACCTAAATGTGTTTCTTATATTTGCACACATTGTTTTCAGCTGCAGTGCATTGAGGGTCAACTTTAAATTCCCTGTTACATCCTTCCAGGGATTTTATCTCGGTCCATTTTTCTATTTCCGCGAGACTGACACACGCTTTATTTCCCAAGTTGCAATCGCAAATCAAGACCATTTTCCTTTTTGCTGTGGCTTCTCTGGCTTTGTCAGTTCAAAACTGGCCGACCAGTCAATGAACCAATCAATCAATCAGATGGTCATGAGATCAGCGCCTCAGACAGACTTGTGCAGATTGTCTTTTGCACGATGAAGATATTGACCGTTGTTGATTGGCTTCATGTTAACATTTAATTAAGAACCCTACACGAATGTTTGACACAGGATTATAGGTAAATGTTGGAATGGGAGTGCGGTACAAACTTGTTTATGATCTTCAAAATGGAGATACATCTAGAATATCTGTGTCATATCACGCTCCCTTTATGTTTGCAGAACATAAAGGGAGCAGAACAAGTTATTCTCGTTGAGGAAGACAAATCAAACAGTGGGCGTATAATTTTAAAAGAAACTCTCTGACAGGGTCTTCTCTCACCAAAAATAAGAACAATTCTTAATGCGTGGCCATAAAACAGTTTATTTTCTGAAAGACAATCCGAGATGCCGACATGATTAAAACAAATATCATCTGATACAAGCACAGTCTCACTGACACCTTTTATTTTGAAGCCGTGTTGATGGATGGCATAATCATTTCCCCCCCTCCTACCATCTCCTCATTAAGCTGACATCTTTATTGTGCTTCTATCATTGAGGGACCAATCTGGAATGTATTCTGGCTCTACATGGTAAGGATTTCAGCTGCATTGCCTCGGGCACATCTCTATTTGTTTTTGTCCATTTTATGTTCTGCCAGAATCCTGGTGGCATACACGGCAGCGCTGTGCCTCAACGCATCCGGTGTCGGCGCTTCTCAACCCGTACAGACCCGTTGTTGGATTATTATAGCAGGTCCTGCAGGTCACACGTAGGTTATGAACGCCTTTCGGACATTCGGTTACGCAAGTTTTTTGTAGCAGGCGTATCTTGAATAAATGGATACATGGGGTTAATTTATTCAAATAATTACATTCTGATCCATTTCATTTATTTCAGTGAGGCAACATGCAAAACAGTAGCAACCTAATTCTGTTTGAGCTGAATGGAACATAGCCTTTATTAATATCATCAGTATGCTTAACTTGACTAATTTGACAATTTCATTTCAGATGGCTTCTCTATCTGCAGTCTATTAGCTTAGTGCAGCGTTGGGTTGAATTTGGCCAGATTCCTTTGCTGTCTGTGAGACCTCTAATGATCTAGACATTTTACCAGTTATACATAATCAATAAATTCATCCAAAACATACTCTCTTATCTCAAATTCTGAAATGTAAATGGGGAAACATTTTCAGCCAAATTGAATACATGAGAAATATAATATAACTAATTATTCTTCTAATTAGAAGAGCTGTGTGTGTGAGAGAGAGAGAGAGATAGAGAGAGAGATGCATTTTCCTTCAGAGTAGCAAGGTTACAGCTTAATGGAGCCCACACGAATGCCTCCCCTGACACATTCACCCCACTATGGCCATCTATTCATGGGGAGGGGGCAGACAAAGCGGGAGAGAGAGAGAAGGACAAAGTTAGATAGAGCGACATAGACTAACTGAGAAAAGACGGTCAAATAATGGCCTTCCATCACCATGCAGGATGCAGACGGTAAGATTGGGGCGGGGTGCAATGACACACAGAGGGAGCAAGAAACCCTGACACCGCTATAACATGGTCATCCATTACTCCGGAAAGTAGAGAGAGATTGAGCCCAGGCACACAGAGAAAGAGAGAGTGAAAGCACAGTCATGATAATGGATATGCATGAAAGGAAATGCTCTGAGGGGTTATTTTGTGTGTATATAAAATATTGCACAAAATCCTCCAGCTGTACTGTTTTGCAGCGATGCTGAATGTGAGAAAAGGGAGGAGGGAGATGTTGTCTGAGGAAGGTGTAGAGAAAGACTGAACAGCAAAGGGAGGGCGGGAGAGATTGAGGCAGGAGATAAAGAGTAGGTGGAATGCCTATCTGCCGGGGCTCAGAAAGTGAAGGGATGATGGGAAGACGATAAGGACAAGAGAAGAAGTCAATAAAGACGGCATGATTGAGTGACAGGCGGATAAAGGCTATCAGGTGGAGGAGAGAGGAAAGATGTTTTCTGTCTTCTGAACTCTGAAGGTAGTTCGGAACAGGTCGTTGTGCTCCCGGTCTAGAGCAGGTTACTCTGTTCCTGTCATTGTGCTCAGGATTCGGAGAAAAGGTTACAAACCTGGCTTTTCTTCTCTGTGTCTTCTCTGAGTCTCTCATCTGCTGTCGGCGCTCGTCTGAGAGGAAAGTCATTATGCCGAATAAAAATCAGAGACGAAATACTCCAGATCTTTTTTTTTTTAAAGTGAAGTTTTAAGTTTTATTTTACATTAAAAAAAATGTTTTTGCTGTATAAATCAAGGCCTGGAAAAATCCTGCATAACATTCATTTATTCATGAAGATGTAACAAAATATATGAAGATGACGATGAAACGTTTTACTTTGACTTTTTAATCACGCTTTGCTGAGCCCTAACAAAAGAAAGAAAGAAAGTACAATTTTCTGCCGTGACCTGCTGTAAATATGAGCGCTCCTGTAGAATCGTAGCCCATTCCTCACCTGTAATATTGCTGGGTTTACATGCGGCAGCCACCTCCATCGAATCCCACTTGGATTTTCCACAGGATTTCAGTCAGGCATGACTGTGACCCCACGCTATATAAGCAGTAGTTTGTGTGGTCTGTTACACTGAGCTACTTCTTTGATTTGCAAACATCTAATAAGTAGGATATTTTCCCAATGTAAACCCAACAGACAATGGAGGTTGAATACATCTCGTTCCAACTATATGCCACACAGACAACTAACTAATTTGACTTAATTAAAACTGATAATAACAAATGACACATTATTTAATATATTTATTAAGGAAACTGATCCAGTTCCTGCTCATTATTACAATTTACCCCATTATCACCTTTCAATGTTGCCCAGTCTTTATATCGTCACATGGAATCACCTTAAATGCATCCATGTCATTGACACAAACATCTTTAAAAACACCTCATGTGTCCCTCAACCAGAGAGCTTATACACTTTCTGAAATTAACAAGTGTGCGTGCATGTGTGTGCCTGCAAAAGCCTAGATTCAATGTTAATTAGTACCAGATGTGTTGCTTCCCAAATTAGAAAGTGATGATTCAGTGAAAGCACACTAGCACTTTGTTATGTTCCTTGAATCCATTAAGTAGAGAAAAGGCAGAAGGAATCCTTTCATTTATTGAAACATGCCTGGAATGACTAATGGAGGAAAAAGGCTTTAATGCTTTTAGGCTGCAAAGATGTAATACGTTTTCTGGTCATACTGAGTTTTTATATGAATGGAGGTGGACTCAGCAGCTGTCGCTGAAACCCCTTGTTCTCAGTTTAACAATACGGGTATTTAAAACCACTCAGCCTACTGTGTGACACTCAAAGCAAAGACGTAAAACAAACAGTCAAACACCATTAGCATAATTATGTTTGCCCCTGCAGCCACGTGCTTCCTATTGAGTCCTTGTAAATAGACGGTGCTGATGTAAAAACAGTAATTATTGCTTTTGTTCCACATTTTCAACAGGTAAAGATGACAGCTTGAACCAGCCCTCACCGTACCCGAAGAAATGCTGTGATACAACATGTCGCCACTGATGGTATATTTCCCACTGTAGACGGTTCAGCTAAGTCAGAGCAGCTGTTTCCAGGACTCTCAAATGGTTGTGGCTTTCCTCCAAACTGCTCATTAAAGAATTTTATAGTTCCAGTTGCTGGAGCATGCGGAGGCAGAGCACTGCAGCAGTGGCACCCTTCCTACGTTCTGAAAGAGAGAAGTGGGAAAGCACAGCATCGTAAATGTTGACACAGTGCGACAGAGGGAATCGTGGTAAGTGTGATGCGACAACTACCAAGGCAGATTGAAAGAACAGAGTGTGTGGCAAACATAGCCATGGGTGATGGCCTGCACGAGTCTGGATTAAATCAGAAAGAGTACTGACCACCAGCCCAAATGGGTCTTCAATGTTACAGCTAGGCACTTGCATTTTACTTATACAACAATGTGCATAGTGTCCTCTGTCTGCCAGGTTATGCATAAATGGAAACTAATGTCTGCACAAGTGAAGTCCTTTGGACAGACTGTTCCATCCAGTTGCATTTCAATGCATGCTGGGAATGTCTGCAGTTTCCAGATGACCCTATCCCTCACTAAAAGTACTGTTTAATCCCTGGAATTGCCCCTCGAATAACCAGGGGCAATAACCTGTGTCTGCATTGAGCTGAAGAGAGTTAGCGCTTAGCCATTTTTTTTCTCCACCAAACAATGGAGAACGGAATCAAGCTTCTGGATCTCAGATGGCTTAAAGGACCAATACATTTGGATATCATCGGCGAATAGGTGGTTAGAATCATCACTAAACCTATTGATTATCTTTCCTAAGTGCAAGTGCAACACAAATAAGACGGGGCCAAAAACAGAACTTTGATGGACTCCACACAACATGAGGAGAACCACAGTCCTACATGATTTCTCAATGTTCTTAGCAGGACCTGGTGGTCAACGGTATCAAAGGCTGACGACATATCCAACATAATTAGAACAGTGCATTTTCCATAATTAGCAGACTGGAAACTTTCAGTAAGGCCGTTCCCGTAGTGTCGTTTCCGGAAACTGGACTGAAATGTCAACAACAAACAATAGTAAATAAAACACAGTATTTGTGAATCTCCATCCTTCTCCGCACACATTGGAATCTACATTGTCTGATTTGGTTTCAACCTCAAATTTATCAAACCACCTTCCAGACATCAGCCAGCCAACAACAACTTCTACTCATCTCTGTGTCAGAAAAATCTAATTAGTGTTAATTTATCACTTAGGAGAGGTTTGGTTCCCACTGCCTTTCAGGCTGCTGTGGTTAAACCTTTCAAACTTACCACATCATGATCCAGGGGCTCTAAATAACTGTAGACCATTCCCTAACCTTGCTTTCCAAGCTAACCAGAAGAGTCTGCAACTTCTGACTCAGTAAATTAATAATAATCGTTTTGAACCTTTTCCATCGGCATTCAAGACTGGTTATTCCACTGACACTGCCCTAACTAAAGTGGCAATTTACATTTTACTCAGCACTGACTCAGACTTTGCCTTAATGACTGTTTGTCCTTGATCTCATGCAACATTTCAAGTCACTGATCTCGACTCGATTGCCAATTTGGCATTTATGGCCCTGCTTGTGCTTGGCTTCTGTCTGACTTGTCAGAAAGACAGTCTTTCACAAATTAGGAGGATTGAACGGATGATTATGATGAGGATGTTTATTGTCGGGTTTGTAACCTTTTTTTCCAAATCCGAATCGATACGAGAACCCAAAAAAATAACCTAATTGTTTCATGGAATAAAACATGGAATTAGAATCGTTTAAATTGTATCTCATCTATAGTCATAAACACTTCTCAACGTTCAAGTCTCAAAATTATCATTCGGGAATTTGATTTGTTATGTCATACACCATGTGTGGGCACTACAAGCCTTCAAATGGTTCAAAACACTGCAGTGAGTTTCTTTACTTGAAAAAGAGAGCCTTATATAAGTAGCTTAGCCTTGCTTTATTGGCTTCCTATTCATGTGAGATCAGACTAAGGTGCTTCTGATAACTGACAGTATTGTAAATTGGCTTGCCCTTTTGCCCTTTTATGACCCCATTAAAATCTCACATCATGCATTAAGCTCTTGAATATGGGGCTCCTGTCTGTCCCAAATGGGAGGCAGCTGGATGCAGGGAGTCTTTCCTTCCTCTTTGGTTTCTCTGGAATAACCGTCATTCTGACAGGAGACAGTCTTTCTTTATCGATGCATTCAAATCTATACTTGAATATATTTGCTGTTGCTTTGACCTTCAATTAGTGCTTCTCTCTTTGATGTTATTCATCCGTCACATCAATTTTCGTTTCAAGGGCTTGGTCACAAAGTAACCCCAGTTAATGAGCCATAACTCGACTGAAAAGAACAAAATTATATATTTTAATTGAAAAAAGAAAATCATTTCTCTGGCTCTCGTTTTGTTTTGTTTTTTGAATATGTTTCCTCATCCTGCAAGTTATGTGTTTCACATCTACTTCTCCCTTTTAACTCTTTCCTCTTGGATTATCAGCAGGAACGTGACTCTTTGGACTGAACGGGCGCTTCATCTGGGCCTTAATCTTAATCATCGTGCACTAATGTTTTACAAACATTTACAGTATGCCTGTTATATATACATTATTTGCCATTTGCCCTCCACTGATTATCATAAACTTCTCTGATGTTCTCTGGCATTCAAAATCACATCTTTCAAACACATTTTATTCATAGCCATGTACTTTAAATTTGCATTTGTACTTTATTATTTTGTGTGACTGAGGCTAGAGGTTCATGGACTTAACAGATTTCACCCAAAGCTGTAAAATAAACAGGAGCGAGAGAGAGACGGGGGGAAGAGGTGAAACTTCGGACTAACACCTAGCGTGACGTGTGTGCTAGATTCTCCTGCTGCTCCTTTGAACTCTGTCGTGCCGTGCTCTGTTGTCTTCCGTGCTGAGGCGTTTAGTTTCATGCGAAGCAGGCTAACTGCACTGTTTTGCTTCGCTGGTGCAGAACACCGTGTGAATCTGCTCCAATGCTCTGTCTGCTGGGGTATATAAGAGAATAAAGAATGAGGATTAAAAAAAAAAGTGATTTAATGTATGAGAGAGAGCAGAAAGGAAAGAAAGCTGGGATGCTTACAGATTAATTTTTTTTTAAACAATTTAAATATAAAAAGCACATGAGGAGAAACGTTATAGGAAAGATCTCTGCTCAGACCATCCATCCAGGCTGCTATGACCTTTGAAATGATGAATTTACGATGACTAGATTTGAATGAATGAGACTTGGAACATTTTCAAAATCACTCCCAACCGTCTGCTCCCTATTTAAAATTTAAAATCATGTTGATTTCCCCTTTATCATGTATTTAGTTGCTCACTCTCCCTCCAACATCTCTCACGCTCACCCTTTATTTTCTGCTCCACTGATAATCTCCTGCCTCCCTGATTCTTATGACATTCTGGTCTTAACTGATAGCATGCTAATAACAAGAGACTGCCTTCAGACATTGTGTGAACTCTTGTTTCTTGTTTGATTTGAGCTTTTTTCTTTCTTTCTGCTTGTCACACATGCATGAATGTTACGGATAAAAACAAGAAATGTTCATGTCGAGGGGAGATTGATGGCAAGGATAACACCTGCGAATTTAAACCACAAATCCAAATTGACTAAACTTATGTACATGAGGTACTTTATTTTCATTTTGTCACACGTATTTCTAAAAATAACTTATTACATGCATTTTTACTTCTTTATCCCAAAGCTAATCAAACTACTAGCACACTACTGTTACAATGACAGGGACGATTTCACTATCATTACCATAATAAGGTCACCTGACTTCCTGCACTGATGTCATTGGCTGCATTCCACATCAATATGTGCTTTTTGTTTTTCCTCTTTAGTCCGGTTTCATCTTCATTCAAACAAACCATCTTGAGTGCAGATTTTCAAGTGCTGCATTGAAGGACAAAGCAAAATCCGCCGTGTACAACTGCACTCTGAAGAAAGTTGTATTTTTGAGATGAAGTAATTGATACGACAGGTGTTCACTTAAAATAAAAAGCCTTTCCATGTGCACCTGGGATCATCAGTGTTGGTCATTTTGCACGATTAATGTCCATCCTAGTGTAGGGTGAGCAGCAGCGTGGCCACCACCATTCTAAGGTCTGTTGACTCCGGCCCATGGATCTGCTTTATAGACTTTCTCAACAGCTAACTGACTCAACCACAGGATATTTATTGAGTCCATTTCAGGGTTCATCCTGAAATATTTTAGAATAAGACAGCAACCATAAATGAAGAGAGATAATGTCACAAATAAAGCCACAATGACTTAATAAAAGCTGCACTAATCAATAATTAGCGGTGGATCATGTGTGATGTGAACTTAATCACTCCTAGAGACGACTCCACAGAGTGTGAGGGGAAGCCACTTTACAGTTGCTTTCAGCTTTATGGTGCATGTTGGCGTCACTCCCCACAACCTGCTTTCTGCTTATTCAGGGGTTCTAATGAAAACCCTGTGATAAGATCTTTATGCGTTACCTATTCATCAACAGTAGGGACAATAATTTAGTGAGTAGATTGTGAACATGAGAGGGTTTTTTTTGTCACAAATTTCCCTCTGGAGAAGGTCCAGGGATGATTTATTGGACTCGTCTGGCGGCCAGAGGTCATGACAGATGCAAATGCTGAGCTATGTCCTCTGAATTTATTTTGGGCAAATGTTAAGTATTTCCGATACGGGAATGTTGTTTCAGCTGGTTCTCGCTCTTCCTCCCAAGTGGCTAAAAAAAATCAATGTTATAAGAAAACATCATGGTGTTGGCAAATCAATTGAGACCTGGTCAGAAGGGTTTGATTATGCAAATGACAAAAACTAAAATCTATCTTTTTGTCATGAATACTGTCCTCACAGTAGTGAATATGACGATTAGCCTCTGAAAATGAAACTCCTACAACCGGACTGTACTATACCTGACTCTACCCCACCAATCAGAACCAGGCGGCATGTCTGACAGTGTTTCAATCCCTTTAATGTGCACTCCCCCCCCCCCCACATACTCACAGAAGGTTAAACACAAGCAGTCTCCTCTGCAGCTTTTGAGGTGGGGGAATGGCGGGTCGGGGAAGGAAGCTGCAAGTCTTCAAGCTGCGTCCACCCTTCTCTCACCTCATGAACTGCAGGTTAAAAAGCCAACAACAATATATCTAACTTTCTGTGACAGTGCAGTATGGTGTCCTTCTGACTCTGCCCTGACACACATTAAGTGAACAAGCTGAACCTATTCTGGCCTGTAGCTCATACACATGTACACCACCACTCCCTTATCCCTGAGAGATTTCTCACTGTCTAGAATCTCTTGTGATTATAGAAAGACTGTCCTCCAACCTCAGTAAAGCTGCACCATTAGTGGTGGCCAACAAGTGTGTGTGCGGCGACACTAATGTGGCATTACCCAATATCAGCGCATTGCCTACTGCTAGATATTGTGTGTGCGCCTTCAGATGTGTTTGAATGCGCTTGTTTAGGCCTGTGGACTTCTATAATAGAATGCCGTTCTCCATATTAGATCAAGTAAATGAAAGAGGTGAACAATAAGCTGCAAACACACAGGGAATATGCTAATTGGTAGCAACACCCAGTAGCTGGAGTAAACCAACTGTGGGAAAAGCAAACACATTATCCGGGTTAATCAAAGTATCAACAGTAAGTGGACAATTTCATCTCTTATAGAGGGACGATCCAAGCCATAAATGTTAATATGTATGCAGTTCTTCTGTTTCACATTACCCAAATCTTGATATGTGTCTAAACAAATCATTTTCAAACCTATAGAATCTCAGCGTGATGTTATTAGGCATCGTATTTGAATTGGATTTTGCCCCCTCTCAGACAAGAAGCAGGATTATTACTGAAGCTATGGCTTCAAGACAAATTATTTTTCTTTAAAAACATAGTGATCACAAATAAAATATTATATGATGACCATATAATGATGTAAAAGAAGTAGCAGCAGCATAGGTTTTCACACAATTTGTTATATCCCTATATCAAGGCAACTTCTCTGGCTTGCCTTGGAGGGTTATTGAACCGCCGAGCTGCTACTGACATTGCCACCCTGTTATCCTGCTGCTATATCTATTAATACATCTAAATTGAAGGTATCACCATCTCCACTGAGAAAATATGCAGTCCTTTCTTTTGCAGTCCAAATGATTGTGGCGCATATGTCATTTAGTCTCAGAATTTCAGCTTCAGGGCTTGTGATGCATCTTAATTCACAGGAGATGTGACTGGTAGAAGATTGACTGGAACTGATGAGTCTCATAATGGTATTAATCAACTCTGCATCTTCTTTATTCTCAATGGATGATTTGAAGACAGTCAAGTAATAAATCTCTCTCCTGTCATGGACATGTCATCATGCTGTCAAATATTAAGTCACGTGGTTGCTATGCAGGAAGTCGCGTGGTTTCTATGCAAGGAATTGGCACATGATCATGGCAGCAATACAATTAAATACAATTTTAAAAAAGCAACATGAAACACAATTTGTTTTAAAAAATGATCATTTATATGCAGAAATAAGCTTTAAGCAAACTTCAAACATTAAATAGGTAAACTGAACTATTCCAAATAAATGAAACTCAAAAGGCCAATTCAGGAGAGGCATGATCAAAATGGATATGGATTGAGCATGAATGGACATGCTTGGAGGCTGACCTCGGCCCACTTTCATGGCTCCCAACAAATAATGAAAGTTACAAATACTTTTCATCAGTTCTATTCAATTTCAGATATTTCAATCCAATAGCAGAATCTGAAATGGAGGGGTTCAGATCAGTATTCTAGCCCTCGTGCTTTTCCATTCATCCATTCCCTCCAACTGCTCACCCTAGTTTATAGGGTGAAGGGGGCATTGAAATCCACACCTGTGGACAGTTTAAATATTGCATGCTTCCAGGCCGTAGAAGGAAACCACTGGTAGAGCATGCAAAATCTCCACAGAAGGACACCAGATGTGATTCAAATGCAGATTATACTTGCTGCTAATTCTACACATGCTTTTGAATTACTAATGGAAAAATCCTTGAGTTATGTCAATATGCGCTTGTGTTTATCTTGTAGGGAAAGGCATCACTGTCTCTCTTCTCTGAGCAACAATTCATCCACGCTGTCAATCACCTTTATAATGCATTAGGCCTCTCACTGGGGTAAAAAATGCAAATGTGGAGCCTTGGACACAACATTTTTTGAATAGGTTGATTATAAGCACAGAATTAACTGAGTCTGATGTACCCTTCAAGTGTAATGTGCAACAGACCATACAAGACTCAAATTTAGTGATTTTTGAATTTTCCCTGACCTCACTCATGAAGTAAACATGTTTTGATATAAGAATTAAAATACCTATATACTTAAAAGTATCTTGAAATGTGAAAAAAAAATAACCCACAAGACTTCTTCACCATTGATTGAATACTTTACCAATAAGTGTGGAAGGATAATAACATTAAAATAACACGAAGGCTATTGTTTTGGTCATGTTTTTCTTCTTTTTATGATCAATCCAGAGCATTCCTACACTGCATAAAACCAGTCCAAAAAAAGCAAATATTTATCTTCCTTCTTTCCGAAGATAGCTTTTGCTGCGCATGGCACAATCCTGTGTTGATCATACTAATTTATTAGTGCTGCTGTGCCCGGCCGGTGTGAGGCTCTCCAAACAGGGAGTGCAAAATGAAATTCCAGCTAACAAGACAGAGGACATGTAGGGACACATCAAGCTGTTTTTCTAAACCTATGTAGCAAAGATTAGAACAATGTAATGAAGCATCGTCGTGTCCAAACCCCTTCGTCTCAAGCTGGACTCATGTGCTCTCACTTGAACTCTTCAGTTATGATGGCCACTTTTCATCATTAAAGCCCATGGAACCATTCTTTTGTAACAAAAGCGTGTTTTTCTTCTTGAATAATTTACTCACTCTGGTCTGATGTGGTCGTTCTTTATAAGGGAGTTTTTTTTGTGTGACAAAAGTAGTGAGGCACTTATTACTCAGTGCAGAGAGAGACTTTCCTTTCCTGAATATCTCCAATTAGTGCAGTGAGCTGAGCCAGCAGACTCCCACTTATTATTAGAACATCGCCACCGTGGCACGCTGGCATTTACTGAGCACCGGCACTTAAACTTTTACTGAGGTCAACCACCTTGATTCCAGTTCATACTTCCTAAACACAGTTGCAGGACTGATAATACTTGTCGTGGCTTAATTGGCTTGGAGTGAGCCCTGCCGTCTAAACAGAACGACGGAGTCTTAGTGTTTAACCCCTTTGCCACCGATGATGATAGCCATTATAATATTGAGCAAAAGGCAGATGCTGTTAAGCTATATGTTATAGCCACCAGCTGATGACACTAAGCGCTAATACACTGTGGAAGACTGTTGCTTGAGCTCGGGGCTAGCTGCTAGCTGCTTAATATGCAGGCTGGTGGCATTAAGGGATACGCCTGCTGGCACTATTATTAATATAGAACATAAGGCTGTCGATGCAGAGTGCAAAAGCTGCGATGCCCAGGGAAATCCCTGCTGCTGACCTTTCACTGATGGAATGAAAACTGACACATGTGTACACACACATGCACACGTGCACACACACATTTGGTACTGTGGATTGAGGAGAGGGGAAGCAGGGGAGACAAGGAGACGAGAATGGTGATGGGAAATGCAAGAGAGTGAGGCTTAGGGGAATTAAGGAAATGAAGGAGTTGAAGTTGAACATCAGATTCAAAAACTGTTTTAGCTTTGGGGAGAACGTTGAGGGTAATGTTTTCAAGATTACACCTAAATTAGCAAAGTATGTCAGGACGGAAGGACACAATAAGGCGATCTGAGAAAACGAGATAATAGATGGACCCGAGAGGACAAGTGTGCAAGAACAGGTGCATGGAGAGAAACAGAAGAGAAAAGATGTACACCAATAAAAAAATGAGTGACAGAAAAGTCACAAGTGGAAGACAACAGATGAGAGAGGAGCTTTCTCAAAGTGGAGAGGAAGATCTGTGAAGATAAACGGAAGGAAGATGAGGGCGGGCGACAGCGGAGGATAAGAGACAGCAAGCAGAGCACACAGCAATTCCCTCGCAGCGTTGATGGTGAGGCTGTAATTTAACGCTCCGTCAGGTCGCAATCAGAGTCTGTGTGTGCATGCATGCATGTGTGTGTGTGTGTGTGTGTGTGTGTGTGTGTGTGTGTGTGTGTGTGTGTTGGCCAGCAAGCCTGGAGGACAGTTAGATACACACTAGAGTTGGAGCGATGGGAGGGGGTAGGGGAAAGAAACAAATGATGAGATGAGCAGACAGAAGGATAGATCCATGGGCTTTGTCAAGATTTTCTTTCTCCATTTCTCGGTTTAGAGAAATGTCTCTTCGGGAGTGGAGACTAAGTCAGATGAGGGGATTTGATAATGAAAAGGTCAACATTAACAACAACAGAGGCAAGCAGGAGAAGTGGTTAGACCAGAATATAGTAGCCATGCATGAGAGAGTACATGAGCAGAGCGATGGATGAGTTAGGTGGAGGGGGCAAAGGAAGAGTGCAAACTGGATAGGAAATAAGAGACTGCAGGAGGATCAAAGCAAAAAATGAGGGAAGCAGAGAGGGAGGAATGATGAAGGAGAAAAGGGGATAAGAAGTGAGGTGAGGATTGACAAAAAATGAGGATGAGATGGGAGTGGAGAAGAGGAAAAAGGGGGGAAGAGGGAGAGAAGACAAGAGGATGGGATTAGCAAAGGCCTGGAAAGGGAAGAGGGAAGGAAGAGCCATAAGGGAGGGGAGAGGGGACAAAAAAACGAGTTTAATTTTCATCCAGAGTAGAATAATCCTCCAAAACTGGAGAGATAAAGCAAGTTCAAAGGAATAGTTAGAATGTGGAAAAAAAGAATGGCGTTCCCCTGAATCTGAGCTCCCAGGACTGAAGAAAAGTTAAGTGACATTTTGGATATGGTGCTGTGACTTTTAGCTCAACAACCAGAGGTTAGCCAACCATGTTCTCAAACTCATTATTAAATCGCCAATAGATTTTGTTTCACATTATAAGTGTTGAATAGCTTTTAGGCTTTTCAAAGTGGATACTGATGAACGCTAAAGATTTTGTTGGTCAAACAAGCTGCTAGTTATTTACATATTAGATCTGCAAACATTAAATAATCTTTTTTGTAAGTTATGTACTTGTTTTTTATTAGCCTACTTTTTTTGTGTGTTAACTTTACTTTTCACTCAGAGTGAGTCATCACTCGCCTTGCACTAAACACACCTACAGCATGAAAGGAGTAACATAGACGTCTGTTGCCAAACATGCAGGCTCCCTTTCCTCCCATTTAGATGAATATTTTAAAAGATCTTACCTGCCCCCCCTTTACAACCATTCACACAAGCATTTTCTACTTTGAAGGTCAACTCAGGGGCTGCCTGACTCCGCAGGTTCAAAGCCATTCATTGTATGAATTTTACATTTATGGATCTTTTCTGTGTGAAGGACATTCTGCTAATCTGCCTCAATACATGTTCTGAACACACACACACACACACAGACACACACACACTTTAATCAAAATGCATTTATTATTCACAGACTTGGACGACACATTAATATTACAGATCCAATCAGAAGCCCAACCTTACAAATGTGTTCACAAAGACAGACAAAATGAACACATTTGAATAGCTGCCTTAAAGAGACGACTTTGAAATCTTACTAGATAATTGGATTCATAATTAGGTTGATGCAACTAATTGCAGACCGTGAACATGTGTCCTGTTTCGCGCAGAGGAAGAACATGAAGTGTGGCAGGAAAAAAAGGAAAACTCTGCAATTGCTGCTAACTCATCTCAGATGGTAGCCTCGGCCATAGGACGACTGTCATCAAGTTTGGTGTCGTCCTTCTCTTCAAATATTCATTTTGACCAGGAAAATATAATGTAGCATGCTGCGTCACACAAGCACACACACACCCACACTGAAATGGCCATAACAAAAACAAATGCAAAGGAGCGCTCCATAGCACATTAATCATCGCAGCACATGGCTGTGCCTGTGGTACACACAGACTGCCCTCTTCTAACCTCAAAAACCTGGTGACTGATCACACACTGGCTTTTCATGAAGCTCATTTTTCATGCTAAAGCAAGACTCAGCTGAAGTCCAGATAAACAGCACATTGAAAGAAAGGAGTCAGAATGTGTTGAGACGTCGTCCAACGAAACAACAAAACTAGTGATAGAATTTATTCCTTGGAGATTTAGCAGACAGCACCGCCTTTGAGTTCTGCTGTGTGTTTAAATGTTTTATGCTCCTTCTCCCCATCCTTCCTCTTTTTGAAATTATTTTACAAATGAAATGGTTGAAGTTAATATTTTTCATTATTTTGCAGTGGGAAATACTTTTCTGTAATGTCTCAGAATGTACTATGTGCTTGCATTCTCTTAAGATACCAGGCAATAAGAAAGATCATTTGCATACCATGCAGGAACCTGTTTACTTTAAATATGCATACACATAAATATCCCAATCTGTTCTCAAACTTATTTTTGAAGATTGGCTTGGTTATTTTAACTTCCCCCCCCAACTACCAGCTACTTCTATTCATTATGGGAGGTGGGAAAAAGCTAAAGGATGGTGTGTTTAATGAGTGTTCAAAGCAGAACCGTCTACTTAAAGTAATCCCAGAGAAAGCTCCTCACCCACGAGTCAATTTCTGGGGCAGAGGTACTGGGGGGGATTCAGGGGAAAGAGAAGAGGTCAGTGATATAGGAGGTGGAGAAATACTGTTTGAGGTGCAGCAGGTCTTATCTGCCGTCCTCCACCAGAGCAAAGAGGAGAGGAGAGGAGAGGAGAGGAGAGAACTATATCTTACAACAATTAAACACACTGAAGTTAAATGAAAGCCAAATACCCTGCAGGACTTTGGCCAATCGTCCTAACCTGTCTCCACCTTCTTTTTGCAAGATCCAGCTGATACGCTGTCTCCCAACGAGTCTGCTCAGTGGATGCTGGAGGTGGTGTTGTGGAGGGGGAGGGGCTCGGTGTAGAGAGTGGAGACCCCAGGAGGTTTAATGAAAAATGTCTGACTCACTACACATACAAAAAGACTCACTAGAGGAAAAAAAAAGTAGAGTGGCAGGGTGAGACAGCAACCGCAACAGGAGGCTTTGTAAAAAGGTTTAAATCAATGCAAGGATCTATCAGTCAACTGCAAACATGCCCAACAAATTAGTCCCAGTTAATTGTTAATCACAGTTAATAGGAGTCTCTAAAAGGTGAAGTGCCAGGAGGAGGAAGTTGTTCAGTAGGAATTAACCTGCCAGATAGTTAGAGAATACACATATCAATGGAAGACTTGACATAAAAATCTACATTGCACTAAAATTGAAAAACAAGCCGAGGTGGAATAGCCTGCGTAAACCTGCGGTGAATAGATAAGCAGCATAGGAAAACCTCTGCTCTACAACACGACTGCATTACAAAGAAAAATATATATTTTACAGTTATCAACGACACCTGCATGGCAGCCAGATCAGATGTGAGGATGTGGCATCACCTGGCTGTTACATGGGAGGGTTCTCTGTTCATCGTGATGATGGGCAACTTCCAAAACTACAGCTGCCAAAACAACATCGCTGCACGGATTTAATATTATACGAGTATCAAGATGCAAAATCATATTGCCGAAGTGTTGGTTCTACTGGTGGTGCAGTGTCACAGAGAACCTGGGAAATTATTAATAAGGCACAGGACAGGAGGTTTGGTTCTTTGTAGCCACAAGCAATGACATACCCCCATGTCCCCTTTGAGGATTACTTCCCTAAATCCAACAACAGAAGGCCAAACATTGACTGTTTCTAGCTGCTCAGTACACCAAAGGTGTAAGAAGTGATTTATGGGCTCGAGTTAGAAAGCATGCTTTTGGTTTTCTCATGGGACTTTAGCCTTCAGTTAGGAAGTTAATTCAAAAGTGTGACTCAGGCGGCAGATCAGCACATTGTGTGTCCATCATGCATGCAGGCACGGATTCTTGCATGCACCTGTGCAGAATGACTTTAGCTTTGTTCTGAGCCTGGGTGTTGTGTCAGAAATATTATGGCTCACATATTCGGTCCAATGGTACAAAAACAAGACAGATTATGTCAATAGTGTGGCATTAAATAGGTCCAGATTCAACACACTGCACTTGTTTTTTAATATGAATACAGATAATATATACATACATCAGTATGATGGACCAAATGATCAATATCAGGACAAAAGTTCAGCACTGTAGAAGACACGGAATTAACAATCCGTGGTTGAATGTCATCGTCATGAAGTGAAAACATTGCACCTTTATGCACCGCTGTTGGCAGCCTGGTTACAATGTGGGCGGTCGAAAACTCACTCAGCCTCCCACTGAGACTTGTTGGAGGGTAAAAAAATTAAAAAATATGACTTATTTGCATTCACATTGGCAAGTGCTATTAATAAAGTCATCATTATTCCCTGTCTAGAATTGAGACGGATGTTCAAGTTTCCCTGCTAGTGTTTGCATATGGCATGTACTGTACATGCGTGTGCAAAAAAAAAAAAAAGACTTGACATATATTCATTCATGCCTGTGATACACTGCTGCCAGCCTCATTTTATAGAACACAATAGGAATATGTTCCTTTGATTGTCTGGGTGGTTTAAAATCATCCCGTGATGAAACATGACAGAAGGAGATGTGACAAGAGAAAGCACAACAGAATGCAGCAGAAATTAAAAGGTTTGTTATTCATATTTATCCCCATCAGATGCAGCGAATCAGTCTTCCTGCATCTGATAGATATTGTCGTCATAAACATCTCCAGAGCAATCTGAGACGGCTATCTCTGTCTTTACAGCCCATCTATCGCCATCTTCACCAGCCAGCTGCAAGGCAGCCATGAAGACAGTGATAGGAAAAATAAAATTCAACGACTGACAGGGCGAATGTTGTCGCTTCGGCAGAATAGCTCAGAGTTTTAATGATTTTGTGGAAATCCATGAGGTTCGATTACAAAAAAATTAATAAAAAAATAATGCTTGAAGTTGCATCATTTGATCTATGACACTCTCTGGCCATTTGTCTTTGTTTGTATATTGTAAATGGCTGGATCAGATTGTTGTCGCTCTGAGAGAGGCCACAGTCTCAGTGCAGCTGACCATTCACCTATCATTATTTCCTGACCTGAAGGTTTCTCAGAAGAGAGTTGTATTTTCAGGCGTTTAATGTGTCCAATGTAGATAAGAGGATCTGCACCATTGAAGAATTCATGTGCTCACTGTAATACACCCATCTACTTAGAAGGAAGGAGATCTGCGGTGTAATACAATAACAAAGGACAACTGTGTAGTGATTTAAGGAACTTGAATTCAAGGTGACTGTGAACTCAGGGATGCAGGGGGAGAACAGTAACACGAGTAACATGGATCCGGTTCTAAAAGCATAGTTTAGTGTAAAGGCCGCCTGCAGATGACAATGAAACATCCACCATATGCTTCCTGACAAAAACACAGGAAGACACTTTTTATTATACCTCAATATGTGATCTGATTTTCCTCTATAGAGAGGCAGATGCTAGAAAGTCCTTGTTAAATAGGGATGTGTGATGAGGGTCTGTGTGTGTGTGTGTGATTCTGTTTTTGTATACTGTATATGATGAAACTTTGAAAAATAATTTAAATAAAATACTTTAATACTGCCTTCTACTCACATAGAAAACTCAGTTTCTCATTATTTCCTATGTGGAAAGAATTAGCTTGCTGCTGATGTATCGTAAAACATCCTATAGACCTGTGTTTCAATTCAAGGGGATTTATATAAACGGTTAAGGCTGCATGTGCAATGCTATATATAGATGCTATATTCAATTTGACTGTAGTTTACACAAAGTCAAATTTCACTCAGTTTTCCTTTATTCTGCAATGTTCTCTGACCAGTTTTTCTCTGCTGGTAGAAATGACAAACCTTGAATTCACACTTGCAGCACCCTCATTTTAATTACTGTAATTTAAACAACCATTATCGATTAATTAAGTAGCAGAACATTTCACTACAGGGGGTGGACACAATGTCATGGATACCGATCTAATCTGATGACATCCAATATGCCTGCCCTGAAACAAATACTTGAAGATTATTATGTGAAATGATTGTTGACAGTGTTCCAGAGAGATGTTTGCCCAGCTCTATGGTAATGTCTGAGGCCGCAGTTTATGAAATGTATCGGCTACATTTCACAGCAAGACATCAGAAGATGTTGACAGTACTTTCACTCACAGACAAAGACATCCTACTAAGAAGGAACAGTGGTGGAACAGCCTCATTTGTTTAGAGGACAAAGAAAATAGAGGTCCTTGCTCGTTTCCCATTAAAGATCTGATCCATCCAAAATCTATGCTAAAGGGGGGAACATTCAAGAAATGGAAGGATCGTTACGGACGAGGTCAAAAGGGTCAAGACACAAAGGGATTGCTCCTGCGTCCGACGTCACTGTTGTCTCATCACTCGTCACTCCACAATACTGGATGCAATTACATCCCTGCAGCTCCATTGACAAAGTCTGGCTCCAGTGAGTCTGCAGACTCAGCGGGAATCCAGTGATGGCTGATGATAAACCGATGATCGATGACTCTGACCATGAGGTGGCATGTTACCGATGCTGGATTGACTTGTTGTCTCAGTACAGCGTCACTGCTCGAACAAAAGTCTCCACCAGTAATGGGTTTTCTTTGCATTGTATACTTTTGATCTGATTAGTTGGGTTTCACATTATGTTTTGTTTGTTTTTATTTTATTTTACTGAATGCAAAAGTGAACAGTATACAACAAAGACAGTCTTGTGTGTAAAAAAACAGTAACTTAATGACGCCAGGGGAGAAGCCTTAAACAATAAAGATAAATGCCTTTAAAAAAATTACACAAACAAAGAGTGTGTCTAATAGCCTTCTTATTTAATGAGCAGGAAATGGAGTGGATGTAATGTTTCACATTGATAGAGAGATCAATAAAACCAGGGTTTTTGTTTTAATTTTGGTGATCACATGGTGATCTGGATCATCATCAAAAGGTTCTAAATTGTTCTTGGTATCTTTATAGACCAACCATGAAATGTAAAAGTGAATCAGAGTTGATGTGTATTTTTAACTGATTTTTGAATCCATAAATGTAGTTTTTAATGTTAAAATTGTATAGTTTTTCCTGTCCTAATTCTCTATCCAGACGGGTATTCGGATCTTTGGTAAATAATGATTAGTTGGGTAAAACTTGTGAAGCATCTTATTTGAAATATCTTTAACTTTATTAGTTTAAAAACTAACTGTGGTAGTATCCATACTTTGTTCCAACAAACATCTCCCACAAAACTAGATCAATAGGAGAGTGATGGTGGTGTAGAGACACGTTCTTCCTGCAAGAATTGGCAAATTACATTATTAACATTCTTACTCTGAACTTCCAATATTCATTTCAAATGCATTCTGCAAATGCAAGATTTTCCCTGAAGCCTCTAAATAAAGAAATGATGCCTGCAGGGATGGGACAAAAACAACTGAAATATCCTTTGGGATACCAAGTGTATTGCGAAATTTAGAGTAGGAATAAAGTTGGCCAGCCTGATTAAATAAGTGGCTTACCACCAATATTATTTTCACTTATTTAATTATTTATAAATTGTTGTGACTGATGTCTTCTGCTACTGTAATTAAATATTTTATATTCTATTCTATTCTATTATATTATTACTCATAAACTATATAGGAAAGAAAAACCTCAAGGCTCGGATGGATATTGATTGACATAATTCATAAACAGATGGGAGTTTCTGCTGAAAGATTATACAAAATAACATTAAAAATAATTTTGCTGATGAAGATCATATAAGATTAAAATACTTTTAACCACAATAATTTATAGAGTTGCAAAGAAACCTTGAATAACCTGGATTTTTGGATGGGCCAAGGTTGTTGAATAACATCTCGTCCTGAGGGACATGGATGTTATTTGACAACAGTCACATGTGCTTCCTGCATCTGTCTGCAGAGCTGATATGCACCCAAGGGTAAAGATTAGGTGCATAAACTGAAATAAGCCCACTCTACACACCAGAACCAGTTCAGAAAATAGGTATACAGATGTATACAGGTCAGACTGCAATCTGAATAATTCTGAGCTTCCACAATTACGTTACGTCTGTGATGCTTATGTGTCCTTGTCCCTAAGAAGGATGAATCTAACGATTGCGTTAACAAACATGTGCTACTTCAGACTCAGGTTATCTCCTGCAAAACCTGTTTTGATAGGTGTCTTATTGGATTAGGCTCAAAGTACACAATAAGATATTTGGTTCTTTGAAAAAATTGTCAGATGTGAAATAATCTTTAGACTTGGTACATGAATCACCGGGATCCAAGGAGGTTTCAATTTATATTTTTTAAATCAGGTGAGCAACACTATGCAGATGTGTTGAGTGGGGCTCATCGATAGAACATATGATGTCATCAGTCACCACAATGGTGCCATGCCAGGATGCATCAAATGGGGAATAGGCTACAGACACAGTTCCTCAGCCTCCATCATCTAAAATGTGGAGGACTTTAGGCAGAGATTGAAAGATGCTGTGAAACTCATGTGTTTCTGATTCCAGGAGTCACGTATTAATTAGGGCAATAAAATGTTTGTGTCAGCCCTTGGCAGCAGCATAACGTGTCGAGTTTTGTATTGCCGTACAAAGCAACTTTATCATTGCCAGGTATGTTGAGTGTCTGAGGAAGCATGAACTGTGAAATTGTTTTTGAGTGTTTGTCAAGAATGCTACAACCAGCAATAACACAGGCCAAGCCAATGGTCCAATCCCAACAGGACTGTTTAGAACAGGCAAAAGTGTCAGTGCTTTGGGACAAGTACACAATAGATGAAGGGTCGTCTAAAGATGCTAAAGGAAATGCACCTTCTGCTTCCAAATGAGACACAACAGGCCTGAGACGGAGCATCCATATTTGTGGACGTCAAGATCATTCGCACCAAGTCGAGGATGCAAGAGAAGAAAGAGGTTCCTACTTCAGAATAGCAGTAATTAAAAGTGAAATTTAATTTTATGGACATCGGACTTGTTCTGTATGAATATCTCTGCAGGTGTTTCCTGCGTGTCAGCTGATCTTCCCCAGCCTGCAGAGGCTATTAAAGAGATTATGAAGACGTGTGCAGGCGGCTCGCTAACAGCAGTTCAGCGTTGGTGTTTACAATGTTATAGTTGCCATTATCAGATTGTCAAGTCTATGGGACGCATCACATATTACCCCACACAAACAGCACAAAGAAGAAGCATTTGATACCGTGGCTCACAGCACAGCGCTGCCCATTAGAAGGAGTATGGATAACTGTTAATGGACTCCGCCTAGTTAAAAGTGGCTACAGCACCAAATGCTGAGGAAATGTTACACAGAAAAAAAATCTGCTGAATGCCAAAAAACAGCAGACATAGGAAAAAAATACACCAAATACCAATGTCATGTGACAATAGTGAATAGTGCCAAGCACTAGCAGCACATGGGATGAGCAGAACAGATGTGAGCAGAACATAACAGATGGACCAATACTAACTGAGCACTATGCATGCAAATCAGAGACACTTAATGCAACACCACAGAATCGAATAGAACTAATGGGAATATAGAATATAGAATCTTATATTGGACAGAATAGACTGGAAGCTAAAAGAACACATTTATGAATAAGACTCAGAGGGCGAAAAGTTGGATTAATGCAAAAAAAAATAAGAGAAGAAATTCACACATGAAAAACACATTTAAAGTCCAGTGCGTCACTTTTAAATGCCCACGGGACGTGACATATCTAAAAATAATATTAGCTATGGCACACAGGAGGGATGCTTATTATACTTTGGGAGAAAACACTGGACACAACATAACAGCGCCTGAGGGAAACAAACAAGACAGAGTGCATGAAGTCTGAGTAGAACACATTTTTGGAAGGGTAATGACCAAATAAGGAGCAGAACTTTCTTTATGCTCTTACTCATCGCACATTATAACAGCATTTTGTGCATAAACAATATAACAGCCTAATGCTAAGTGGCTGTCACACATTATGCTAAGCTGCAGCTGAAATAAAATGCATCATCACATCAGGGGTCATTTGCAACCCCTGGAAGCTGTGGCTACAGCACATTGGCTCATTTCTCAGAGGGAGACATCAGACGGTAATGTCAGGACATCAAGATGGCAAGGCAGCGTCTTTGTGAAGTGTGTTTGGGTAACAAGGCAGAGCCTCTTAATGAGAACGTGCCAGAGTCCGAGACGCTTCGATGCTATCTTATACACAGTGCTGAACATCACAGAGACAAAGTGGATGAAACGTGAAACAAAAGGGGCAAATGGCATATATGAAGTGAGGCCTATAAGAGATGCCGTTGCATGACAAATACACTCAGAGCTCAGTCACACTGCTGCAAATGCAACACAAAGAAAGAAGGAAGGGAGAGGCTCGAAATGATCTCAGAGGTGCAGACAGGGCTGTTTTCATTGGCTTCCGAGTTACTGTTTGCTTCATTAAAATTTTGATCTACCGGTAATAATTTAAGTACACCTAATAGAAAGGGTACAAGATTATTAATTGCATGAACACAAAGCGAGTTAAAATGGACTTGGCTGCAACTTCGTGAGGACATAATGACGTTTTACATCGTATATTGCTTGTGTTTAATTTCATACAATAATCTGCCCCTCCCTCTCTTCTCAAGTCCAGCTATTTTAATTTGGATGAACTGAATGACTCTTTTTCAGATTGTTTAACAAGTTGCATCCAGCATGGCTATCGATTCTGAACAAATGTTCTGTTCCACAGCAAAACAGAGTACCGGTATGTCCAATATATTACTGGGCATAGCAGCATATGGGCTTCGCAGCAGTGCGTTGGTTGGCATTGTTACCACACAGCAAGACAGCCTGGATGGGGATCTTGACTTGAGGGCTTTCTGTGTTGCAAGTACTGGTACATGTCCTCCCCGTGTCTGGGTGGGCCCTGAAACATGCAATAATGATTAATTAATGACTCTATCCCCCTGTACATGTGAAGGTTAATTGGTCCTGTCAAGACCCTAACCCGAGGGCATGGATGAGCACTACTCCCCCCATCATAAAAAAAACTGTGCACCCTTTGATTTATGTTTTATTTCTAAGTCTCTTGAGACAAACATGCCTCGACAACGTTGTTCTGCAGTGAAGAATGACAGCAGTTTAGACTGTTCAAACTGGTTTATGGCGGCTGTCAATGAAGTCACAAAGGTTTTATTGATGGAGATGCTCGGTTCCAATGGTGCAGCCGCCACTGACACAATTCTGTCCTTCAAGATTGCCCTCAGATGTTTCGTTAGCTTCTCTGCTGAATGAGAGGTTCAGTGAGACAACCGTTTGCTGCCTGTCACGACCTGCACTGTCGGTCTGGAGGCCATTTTATAGTTCTTTATTTGCTGATGCTTCAGAACTTATTTTTCTTCTCTTATAAAAGTTTATATTGGTTATCATCTTCTGCAAAGGGATGTATTTGTTGCCGTTGGTTTGTTTGTTCAATTGGATTTTGATTGCATTTTTATGTATGTATGGTATCCTACGGAACAGTCTGTTAGATTGTTCAGGAGGCAAGTAAAACAGATGCAATGCAGATTTAGTTTCTATTGAGAGTACTATTGCTGTACATGAGCCATGTGCTGTGCGGTGCTGAGATCAAGTAGTTTTTTACACACACATTAGATCCGACAATACAAAGCAAATCTAACGTAGAAGGAACCAGATGAGACCTCTGATCTCAGCTCAGAAACAGCAGGGTTATATTTGGTGAAGCAACCCCGATGTAACCTCCAACTCACCCTGCAGCCACCTACACACATATTCAAAGAAAAACAAACACGTTTGTTACTCTTATTTTGGAATCCAGTTGAGCTCAAACAAACACGCTCCTCATTCTGCCCACAGTCGGCTGTCTTTTAATTGCTATTAGATCCAGGAGAACTAGTACTACTACACTTTGTGTACATCAGTGCCTGTGTTTTTCGGGCACCGGCGTGCATCTTTCTCTGCATTCTGTGTTTGTACCAAAGTGGGTGCACGACTGCATTTTTGTTCGAAAGAAACAGACAGGTCTATTGCTGCAGGCGATCACAGTCCTGAAACATTTATATCTCATTACCCTGAGAGAGAGGCTACAGAGGAAGAGAGGTAGAAGAACAGAGAGAGAGAGAGCAAAGGCTAGGAATGGACACTTAAAAAGAGAAAAACAGAAACAGAAAAAGCGCTTTTTTTTAAGAGAATTCGAAATTATGAGACACCTTGAATTCCACAAGGAGAGGCTGTGACCAACTAGAGGAAACATTAGCAAAATAAATTACAATCTATTTGAAATGAAAACATGATGAACTTTAAAGTGGTTGTTGTTGTTGTTGTGTCTTTAACCTCCCAGCTGTATACCAAAGAATTGTGTGCACCAGCTGAGTGTTTTCTTTCATCAGGAGCAATGATAATACAATTTTTCTTGGTTGAAATTACTGCTTGTTAAAGGTACATTACTACATTAGGTACATTAGTTTCAGACAAGTACCGTGCTCAGCCCCATTTAGTCTTTACATAGCAAATTAAAATAATGGCAATTGAAATAGAAGATAAGGAGTGATCTTTACCCAGCCTGGTGTGAAGTGTGGTGTTTGTTACGATGGTGAATGCATGGTAGGCTCATCGTGTCAGTAGGAAAGATACTTCAGTTGGCCGCTCGCCTTGCATCAGAATAATTTCAACTCAGCTGAGATCGTCAGTCAGGATATTGACACATGACACTCGTTTAAAGTGCATTATCTTTTCTGAATATCCATTCATCTACGAGTTAACCATTCACATGCTGATTAAATATTTAGACAGATGAACCCGCCGGGTTTCTCTTTTACGCTGGGCCGATCTGTGGGTCAGCATAGCCATTGATGCTGATGCTCATTAAAAGTACATTAACTGTGCCAGATCATAAACGCTGTGTGCAAATTTGCTCTCTGAGTCATCGTTCTCAGGTTGCTCTTTTCCTTTCTTTTTTTTTTGTATTCAATAAATATTGCACGTTTGTTTATTTGTTTCAAATCAAATAATATGATTTGCACTTTTCAGCTACTTCAACATTGCTGCAGTCAAATATTATTATGTAGTTGCTATGCTTTGGGGTTAGAATATGTCTCTTGCAGAAATGTGATGGAATATTTCTGTGGCACAAAAATGGTCTGTGGTTATCATGACCCAGCTTTTGACTGGGAATTTAGAATTGTGCTCCAGCAGTTCAGTTATTGTAGAAGACTTGTAGTGTTGGTCATGTGATCAGAGACATTTGGAGAGAAATGAGAGACAAGGAATGCATTGTATATGTGGGTGCATTCAAAAGTATCTGATGATTTTGAGTTTATTTTAAGCATTGTTTACATGTTATTATTATCAGTACTGTTTTGCTAATTATACCAAACATTCCAGTATTGAGTTTGAGAGTTCAATTCAGAATTTGTTAGGAGACAAAGTTTTAGTCTATGAAGAATAAAAAGCGCGCAACCAATTATATTCAGGCGGCGTTGCGCCCAGGTCACTGAGGTGAGGGAGGCTTCCCCTCAGAGAAAACGTAAAAAAGAGAAAGGTATAGTTCATGACTTCCTGTCTCCACACATTCTAGCTTTTTTTCAGTATACTGTGAAATTCACAAAACAAAAGCGTCCTGAAGCTAAACTTAATGTAGAACATACTTTCACTATTTGAAAGTGGAAGTATATTAACTCAGTTAATTTATTATCTCCGCCACTTCTAGCTCCGCCTCCTGTCTCATGCTGAGTTTATTTAATGTAGCTTCTCTTCTTGGTATTACCTTATGTTTTACTTTTACTTAAGCTAAAAACTGAAAACGGGTCCCAGACCCGAATACCTTATAAGGGTTAAGTTAATTACATACGTTTTTTTTGTACTTTTTTCATTTGTTTTCTCCTAAAGACATATCAGAGTATTGCATAGTATACTTGGCATAGATCTGGCTAATTAGCTGTAAAATCTTTTTATTCTATCAAAAAGAGTCACTGAAGTCAGGTTTCACAAAACAAGTGAAAACATCACAGTTCTGCTCAGCAGACGTGTGAATAAAACAATCTTCCTTGGAATCGAAATTCTTACATTTGCTCAGGGGATTTATTAGCATTAAAGTCGAGGAATGGGTACTTTAACAGAAACATTCAAAGGAACATGATAAAGCCATCAGAATTCCCAACTCGCTTCTTCCCTCCCTCTCTTTTCTGACAGTGACCCTGTGGCAATATTTTATGGCTATATTAGAAAGTTGAGCTCACCTACACCTCTTTGAAGCTTCCTGACCATCTCTCTTCCTGCCGCTATTATATTGCTGAGAGCTCACTCTCTCTCACTCTCTCTCTCTCCCCCACCCACCACCTGACCTTTCCACCTTGGTGATTACTTTATAATGAGACCACAACTCCTTCCATCTTGCTCTCCTACCTCCCCGCCAGCTTGTGAATCCATTTTCTCTATGCAAGTGTAATTTGTCTTTTTTCAAGGATACTGCTATGTGAAACAGCGCAGTGGACAGACTGATCTCTAGTGGGGTTTGAATAACAAGCCAGAATCTCATCAGTTCTTTTCAGGGTAATCAAAATGCCTTTTATGATTTGCACATCACTTATGTGATTATAGTTTTGGCACAAAAGACGGAGGAAATAATCTCAGTCAAAGAATAAGACAAAATGTCTCTTTAAGTAGTCTTTGATTTAGTACTTTACTAGTTCCAACTGGTTTTAAGTTGTATGGATGCAACCCCACAACCCCAAAGACCAAAGTTCCTATTTCCAACTAATTGAAGGTTTCATTGCCACTGGGCCATATTATTTCTGTAATTATGGGCTGACAGAGAGAGATCACAGTTCAAAGCTAAATCCACAATTAAGATAGGCTCCGTAACTTTGAGAAACTCAAATGGAAACTTTCCAACAGGCACAAATACTGTCGGCAGATTTGCGATGTATCCAAATCGTTGGGATTTGCTTGTTTTGACTACCCACCAAAGCCTGACAAACACCACCCGAAGAGACGGAATCAGAAGAGAGCAATCAAGCCGAGGACTTTTCTCCACAGGAGGCCCCTCCTTAGACAGAAAGAGAAAGGCAGGGGAGAGACAGATACATTGAGAGTGGAAGTAAATATGAAGAAAACAATAGAGAAGTTATAAAAGTGGAAACAGGCCAATGAAGACCCGTATATAATCTAAACCATATTTGTAAGTTTAAAGTTTGAGGACTAATGCAAATTAATCAAATTATACTATTTACCTGAATTCATTGATTTTTGTCTAATTTTATTCATGGTGCCATGGGAAAATTCTAATATAAATTAAAAGTCATTAGGTTTACTTTGCACTGAGACACGGAGTCCACCGTTGCTGAGCGTCGTGTAAAGTATAGCTAAATAATATTCAATGTTGATTTTATAGAGATACTTTTGATGAGCCTTTGTGTTCGTCAGGTGTCTCTCCAAAGTTGCCCTCAACGTGCTGGCCACTGTCGGCTGAAGCCTTATCTTCACCGCCCACTTCTCTCTTTTTAGAGCATGTAAAATTGCTTTTCTCTGACTCACTCAGCCTAATTTTCCAAGTGTTTATTCCTTTTTTCCTTGTCTCTGTGTCTTGTTTTCTGTGTCTCTGTGCAAATCTCGCCCAGTGAGTTGAGTCCCTGAATCCCTTCCCCAGAGCTTTTTGTTTGGTTATTCAAAGATGATTAACACAGAAGTGTCACGATCCAAACGTGGTACTGGCTCATCCTTGGATCCCCAGCATGCCATGTGCCAAATGTGAAGTAGATCACATCAATGGTTCTTGAGGTATAAAGAGAACAACAGAGAACGAGACAGAAATATATCACTGTTATATAGTCAGAAAAATCCATGCTGGATAATGAATTACTGCCTTATGAACACTGGACTAAATATGCTTTTGTCAGGCAACCTTTTGGAAATATATGCTTGTGGTGTTTCTTGGCTAATTTATGTGACTTCAATTTGTCACTCATCTGGAGCAACCCCTGCATTGAGCCGTTGACTGATATTGGCAGGTGATTGGAACATTCATGCAGCACCTAGGGATACGTGACTAGATTGTTAATAGCATTCGTTAAACCTCAATAACATATTAATTAATAAACCACCACTAACACAAAATTGCATGAGGATATTGTCAGTTAAAGCTTGAATTCAATATGGGTTGATTTGATGCTTATACTTTAAGTACATCAATAATAATAATATACATATTAAGACTTGAGGGAAGTCCCCCAATTTAATTTTTGTGACCACTCCCAAAGGAAGAATAAATTACATTCATGTTTTTCTGATTGTCTAAGGGCTCCCACATATCAAGTGGGTTTATATGAGAATAGCTTACTAGAAATGTAGATAAATTGACCGTAAATTGACTGTAAATGATAATGATACTTTACCCAACCAACGTTCAAGTCACCAGTCCTTGTTAAATAATAGCATATTCAAAAAGTTAAATAATACTGTATAGTTTTTTTGACTGACACTTGGTAATTTATTACACCAGACTTTTGATAAATCACTTTCAGATCTTAATTGTACCCCCCACTATGCACCACAATGTCTCCTGCTCTTTTCTACCCATCATTGAGCATGGAAGTGTGAAGAAAGCAACAAAGGCTGACTTTGCAAAGGAAACTGACGCTGTAATTGCAAACCAGAGACTTCCAAATTCAAAGGAACCATTGGCACCACTGATGGCAGGGCTCGTCTCTCTGCAGGGTCTCTTTCAGGCTCTCAATGACCTGGGTGAGAGCATCTGGAGGGAGATTGCAGCCTTTGAGAGGAATGTTACCATCACCATATCCCACTGATAAAGGCTGGACATTCAGAGAAGATGGATTAATTGAGGCACCAATATTCCAGAAGCCAGCTGCACCACAAGAGCTCAGAAACATTGCAAACACGCCAAACATGCGTGTTTCGTGCAAAGCGTTTTGCTCACACCCCTTTACAAAGTGCCCAAACATGATTTTGACACAGATGAAAATGTGGATAAAATACATTTACCATCCAAAATACGAAGAAAGAAGAAAGAAAGAAAACAAATATTTATGTTGTTGTTGTTTAAATTATTACTTTAACATCAAGGACATTTAGTACAAGGTTTTCTGAAAAACTTTAAATGGCAATGTTGCTGATAACATAATGGCCAAGTCCTTCTTCAATACTTTGGCCCGAGGATTTTAAGGGTAAATATCTCCATTATTCTGACAGCATACTCTACCAGAACAACCACATGGATTTCCCGTGCTGCCACATGGGCATTTCCACATGCAGAATTCATGTGTGTTTTTCTGTCAGGGCCCACACGATGTCTACAAAGAGTAAACATGTATTTATCTGCTACATTGCAGCCCTTAATTATCTTAATTAATTGCTACGCTCATGTGTTGAAAGGGGTATATGCAGAAATGAGAGAGAGGGATGAGGAGAGGAAGAGGGTGGCAATGGAATTAAGAGGAATGGATGGAGGATTATTGATAATGTGTTGTTGAAATGCAGAAATGTGTGGGGCGTATATTAAATTGTGAGTGGGGGGAGTGTTCAACCGTCACTGTCGGAAAATGGGCTGATTTACTCTCAGGTGGCGTTATCACGTATTTGCTATCCTTGTTGCATCTTTCACATTAAACGACCTGGGAAATTAGATTTTGATATGATGGTTACGTTGATGCATGGCAGGGACGATACCTGACTTAATTCTAAAATGTGTGAACATTTATAGCATTGGGGGGGTATACATGAGGAAAAAAATGGAGAATGATAGAGCAACAGAACAAGCACAATGGACACATCCTGTTGAGCTTTCAGGAAGCGTTTCACCACTTTGACTGCCCTAAACATCTGTTAAATGCTCCCTGCCACAACATTGCCCATACTGCATCCCTGATTTTCTTTTGGATATTTCTGGGAGGTTTCAATTATTATCATTGATCATTTTTGACTGATCCTGGTTTATAGCCAAGGTGCAGAATGAGCTGTATTCTCGTAACCAGGAAATGGTTTCATCTCGGACGTTATTTTCTTTCAGAATTAATTGATCTTTTTATGGTATGCACTCAAAACCTGTTAAAATATATGATGCATATAGCCTCCCTTCTTTCACATTCATTCCTGCTATTAATTTAAATCACAAATGTTTTAATGCTATTTCAGGAAATACCGTCTTTGTTTGTTCTAGGTCTTATTATTATTGGTTTTGTAGGTTTTACATGTCCTGTTTTAGTTTGAAGATTAACTTTTCCATGTTATGTCTTCTTACTTTGCACTTGCCTCTTTTCTCTGTATTAGGATTGATCTGTATTTTCACCTGCACTCCATTCCCACCTGCGAATTGATGTAGGAACTTTGAGCTCTCACCTCTACCTCCCGTCTTGCTTCCGTCGTTTTCCAGGTTCTTTCAGGCTCAATGAGAAATGCACCATCAACTATGATAATAATAAATGACTTCCATATTCGGGACAAGTCGTGCACAAAGCTGGAATCTGATGTGATTCTGACACCTCCATCTTTCATGGCATTTATAAATCAATGTCTGTTTTACCACATCAATTAATTCAGCTGCAGTTTACAATACATCATATTGATTTTTCAAACACATTTTTGCTGGTTTATGCACCGTATAAACAGTCTCACAAATACAAAACGGAAAACTCAAAATCCAATATGAACGAGGGCAAGTCATTGCAATACAGACGTACAAGAGAAGTGGAAAAATTATGCATGAGGTTCCGCTTTGCAATAAATTAACTGATCAGTCAATCAGTTGCCATGTAGGCGAGCAAGTCGGTTAATTAATCATCTGCTTTCAAATGTTAAATGAAATATTTAGCTTTACAGTAAATCAGTCAACAAACGGGTTAGTTGTGACATTCCTGATTAAACTGCACAACGGTCTGTCAAGTAGTTACAGCTAATGAATCAGCTGGCTTGCCGGCAATCAAAGAGTCAGGGCGACAAACTGTGTGATGTGATGCTAACTGTCATTAAAAACATCATCGTGCAGTCAATAATTAAACTGCATTCCCATTGTCAATGTCATTGTCAATGAAATTACATTTATGATCAGTTTAAATTCTTTGTATGCTTGACGGCATGTCATGAGAGCAGCATAATAATGCAATTAACTTCAGATATGCGGCTTAAATTGTCACTGAAGGGACAGAATCAATTGAAACCTTATTACCCATATTTTATTCAAGGAGAGGACAATAGGGGAAATCCTAAAGAGCACTAAATCAATTCATTCCCTTTGTCAGAATGGCTCCAGTGCAGATTATTAATGTCAGTTCTGCTGTCATTTTTTTAATTTTCTCATTTGTTCATATTAAGTAAATATATTAATCCATAACTGTTACATTCATCAACAGCAGCCACTTTTGTTTTTCACTTTTCCTTTAAGAAACAAAATGTAAATGTTTTTGTTTTTTTCTCCTCACAGTGGCCTGAATGTTCTGCAGGTATTTGGGATGCACACGTCCCCGACCTGGTTCTCACCTCTGCAACAGCCTGGCTTACAGATGGAGGATCCTGTTGCATAATCATGTCTCCTTTGTTCGGCTGTACGGTGTTTCCCTGGGACAGAACATTCTTGTCAGCTCCAGCCATTCACTTTTGTGTGGATGGGCTACAGTAAACATAAAGTCTGCAGTCAGGAACAAGGTGTCTGGACTGTTTGCTTGTGAGGATGACTCCTCTCAGACACAGTGATGAAGTCTGAAGCTGTTTTAGTGAAGGATATTAGGTCAGCTCATGGCTTCTGCTGGTACGAAAGTTTGGATTTTACTAAAATGTCACTTGTGCCTTAGTGCAACTGTCATAACCCTTAAGGACATCTGATGATGATGAGTATATTTACTGCATGAGTATATTTACTGCAGGGGCAAGATAATTCACTGACCCTAAATCTGACTTTAAGTTGTTGTTTTAATCAGACAAAGTCCAACATTTTGAAATCCAGTCCAGATGTGTTTTAATGCAGAGCTTGATCTTTTATTGTCATGGCTTCTGTTAACTGTTTCCTGTTCTATTTTGAAAGCTCATTTCTCCATATCCAATCTTTTGCATTTCTTTTTTGTTGTTGTTTCTACTGCTCTGTTTGCCGTTTTGGTTCCCTCCATCTTAAGTCTAAGTCTTCTATGTTTCCGGTTCTGGTTCTTTCCCTCTCCTGCTTTGCTGAATTATTTCTTCAAATAAATGCTCGTTTATTATTGCATCTTTCTTCCCAAATTAATCCTCCTTCTTCACTTTTCCTCCATGCTGATCTTCTGATTGCTCACCTGTGCCTCATTGTTTCCTGTTTGCTGTTCCTAACACCTCCTACCGACTCATTCTCTGCATACGGTATTTAGTGTGCAATTTCCAGTTTGCCATTAAAAGCTTGTCAGTTCCAACCTTTTCTCTTGTGTTTCCTTGTAGTTTTATTTGTCATTGTTATTGTACTCAGGCTATCACTTTTACCTGTTGTTTGGATTTTGCTTCCGGCTTTTGGATTTGGATCTCATGCCTCCTTCATTGCCTATGCTGCTGCCTGGTTTTGTGTGTCTGCAGTGATGCAAAATGTGTTTCCTATCAGTGTATGTATGTTTTTCAATGGCTTCACACCCAGTGTGAAGTTTTGTGTAGAGGACAGCTACTTTTCAAACCAGATGTTCAACATCAGTCCATAAGAAATGCTGTTCTTCCCCAGGGAAAGCATCCAGGAGATCTGATATTTGAGCAAAATGTGAAAATGCAGCACTGCCTGAGACGCTCTGAGCGGCTCTGTCCTGTTTTTACTAAACACATCCTGGAAAGACACAAGTAAATAGTGTAGATCAGACCTCTCTGCACTTGTCAGATGACAATATCTGGTAAATCGGTTGGTTGTATGAGATTAGCTGGGACACTGGTGGGATAATTTAAGTTTCAGCAAAGAAAATGATGGATATTGATTCAATAAGAATTCTGTAAAGAAATATTTCAATGACAAACACACAGGGGCATGGACAGAATTTTATCTTTGAAAACAATATAGATTGTAGCTCTGATTGGTCCCAGAGAGTGGAGGGATGCAACAAAACTGTTCCCTTGGATTACCCTATGGTAGATAAAACATGATTAAGTGGTTGTTCTATAGTGTGTCCAGCCCTGCACATGATGTGACGTGATTCTAGATGCTAGAATATTAGTTGGTCTCTGTGTGCCTTCCTTGTGTTCCCCTCAAAGTTACCTGTCATGATTTTTAATAGTATTTAGTATTTAAGACCTACATCCTCAACACTGATTGGTTCTCAGGATCCAAACATGCCACCGTCTGGTGAGGTGGCCAAATGCCAGGGCACCTGACCTACAGAGCACTCTGAAATTAAAAAAGATTCTTTGATTAAATAAAACATTTTATTTTTTTATTTTTAAATACTTTTTTCCAGTCGAATATATGAGCCATTTAATGAGCCCTTAAATGGGATTTAAAAAAAGCATATTTTCCCTCGATCAGGTGTTTTATTGTGAAAGAACAGATTGTCTTCAGACAGTCTGGAGGCTTTCGTGCTTAACGAAAACTTAAAGAAAACAGTGAGAGTGAAACTCGATTCAAGTTCTGACAAACAGCATTTCAGGGAAAAGCAAAGTCTTTCATCACTAACTAGGTTTCAACCCCTTTACTTTCAATAGGTAAAGTATAGGGGTTGAAATGTTTGTGATACTTGGATGGGATTTTTAATTTGAGGGAATAAAAAAAAAGAATATTTTTTTGCTCACTCTTTGTGTACAAAACTGTTTAGTGTAGAACACTTGAATCACTAAATACGGGTCTAAACACGGTTGACCTCAATGCAGGATGCCCTGCAGAGATAAGATAGAAATGAGAAAACTATCAACTGTTTACAACCCTAATTTTGAATCTGTGAGAAATGTCACATTGATTGGAACTGAATTACTTCCATCTGTAAATACATATAATACTTAAACAAGTGCAGATGCTGCATCAAAATGTGTGTAGGTGTGGTTTCTGTATTTGCGGATGTGACAGAGAGGTCACAGATGAGAGACAGTGTGTGTGTGTCAGAAGAAGTTGTGCAGAAGTTTGGTTGTCTTTGTTGACAACACCATTGCAGTATGAAGTTATGTAACAAGTAGAAGAAAGAAGAACTAAAATGGATAAACACACACACACACAAAGCATCTTTGCACTTACACTTTCACACACAGAGACCTTCATAGAAAACACAATCACTCCCACACTCTCATCCTGTCTCAAAAGCTTTCCCGGGCTGCGTGGTTATGACACTGGAGCACTTATTAGGAAAGACACCACACAGCATTGACAACAACACCACCAGTATAAAAAAAATACAAACATCTGGTACTATCATACATAAGAATAGTGAATCCACTGAACTAAATGGTTTTGGTTTATCGTGAGTTACATTATAGTAGATGGTTTGTGTAGAACATCAATTTGTGCAGATTCAGCGGTCACAACAAAACTGCCAGTGTGTGCTGCATCACAGATATAGCTGGGGGGACAATGCTGAAAGTCAGAATCAGATTTATTGACTAAGTGTGTTTGCAGCTGTTGAAGTCCCTCGAGCATCAAGGGTGCACAAAGTCCTCACGATTCACAGTCAATATAGGAAGTGGACCATGGTAGAGTAAAATACAAGTGTGCAATGTAAATGCGGTGTGTGTCTTTGTATAGCACAGTGTTGCCGGTGTGGATCTGACAGAAGAACATTTCTGTATTGTAACATGTAGTACTGTTCAGCTGTTTCTGAGGGTGATGGTGAGAGGAGAGAAGCTGCTGCCGCTGTGGCTGGCTGCTTTTGTGTGTGGGTCTTTAGTGCCTGCTGGAAGGGAGGAGTTGAAAAGGTTGCGTCCTGGGTATGTCAAGTTATTAATGATTTCCCGGTTATGAGGAACACAAGTCCTGGAGGTTAGGCAGGCAATGATTCTTCGAGGCTGCTCCGACTGACACTTTGATGGATGTGCACACGGGTTCAGCGACTGCGATGTAGATGTGGATCGACAGCTCTTGTGGCAGAAAGTACATCCTCTGCAGGAACCTTTGCGGATTAGTTTGATGTTGGACAATCTTCCTACTGATGTGCAGACTTCTGGCCTTCCTGGATGAATCCAACAATCATCTTATCTTGAGCAAGGTTATAAAGCTGCAGTAACCCCTAAAATGTCAATGTCATCCATCCACCATTGTTATCACAGCCCTGCCCTTGAGAAAGCATTGAACTAATGTCCATATTGCAAAGTCAAACAAAGACATTTTGGCACCCAGGAATGAGCTAATGAGAATGGTTTGGTTTTGACGCGGATTCAGTTCCCGGCTGATCACTGCAAAGCTGACAGTTAACTCAACCCCAGTTTGGAAACTTGATTCATCTAGTAGAAAATACAGAAATCTGAAAATTCAAATGAGGGAATATTTATGAATAGAGCCAGAAACCCAAGCATGTTATTAAATGTCGATGTTGGAGAGGCAAGATTAGCATGAACAGAATAAATCTACAATTATTTAAATTAATAAACGTGCCTGAAACTTCATCCCAAGGCCCAAAACAGTCAAGCCTGGGTGGGAAGCAGATTTAATTGCCTCTCATTAGTTATACATCAACACAGAAAACAAGCATTTACCCCTCAACAATTATGAACATGGCACATCAACCTCAACAGGTTTGCTCAGTGGGATTTTGATCTGGGAATGTGTTACATAAATGTAGGTCGATATCTAATCCTCGGCCTCAATTTAAAATGCATTACTTTTCTTTTGGTTTTACACCTCACACTTATTTAACAATTGGAGCTACAATAATGATAATTTATCTCCATCACACATACATGTATATTTCTAGGCTTGTGCAGTCAGCTCTGTTTTTTTTTCTTTTTTGAATTGCGTTCAGGATTTAATTTCATGAAACGAGACTGATGTGCCTTGGTGGAAGTCTGTTATCCTGAGTGCCCGTCGCTGTTTATTTTTCTACTTGTATTTTTTTTTTCATCGTCCTACTGAATTAATAATGATCATTACTTTCATTGCTATTTACCTTCTTTATATGTACGTAAATATTGCTGCCAATATCAATACTTCTATAATAACCTCTCTTTATTTATGTTGCTCTTCACGACATGATTTTACATCACACTTTGTCTGACTGTTGTCTTGCGCCGCTCTGCTTGCCTGTATGCCTGATCATACGTCTAACTCTGTCTGTCCATCTGCCGGCCTGTCCATCTGTCTCACCATCTGCCAGTCATTGCTGCTCCTGTGTCAAATATATATGAATAAGTCAGCTGTGGCTTCATCGGATAGAAACAAAGAAGGAGAGGATGGAAGCAAAGAGCGCTATAATGCTTGATCTTGTCTCTCCTCTTAAAACATCCTCCCTCACCTCTTCATTGGTCCATCCGTCCATCCACCCATCTTTACCAATCCATTCTTCTTTAATCCACTTAGCTATGAGCTTCCTGTCTTCCCTGATCTCGCCAATCCAGGAATATCTATAAACTGCACCTGCTCTGCCATTAAAACAGAGAAATCCCAGCAGAAGACAAGAAAACATATTAAACCAAACTTCATTCCACTCTCGCTCCGTCTCGCCGCTGCACCACCCTCCATCCATAAGTCTGACTCCGCCTTTCTTCCTCGCTCCATCTCGCCGTCTCCTTGTATTCCTCTTTCACTTATTTCACGTATATCCATTTCTTAACCACTTGTCCTTTTTTTCCACTTTCTCATTCCCACCCTCCCCCCATCTGTCCCGTCGCTCGGTGATATGAGCTGATGTGTCAGCTGAGTTGATCATTCCCTCCAGCTGCTGTCTGCCAACCTCAACTCTCTCACCCTCATGAGTCATTGTGACTCTTTCTCTCTTCCCCTCTGCCTCTCCTTGTCACTTTCGCCGCCTCTCTTCTTTCCACCATCTTTAACTCTATCATGTATATTACCCTCTATTTCTTTTTCATCCCTCCACTCCCATTTCTCCTCCTACCCTCATTTTTATTTCCATCCGAGACAAGCCTGCCAGGAACATTTCGGTGCTTGTCCACAAGCAGTCAGAATGTATTCTTGTCTGCGCCATGTTGTGGGCACATTTGTTTTTGTGTGTGTGAGCGGCATGGTAAGAGGTGGAGAAGAGGGTCCCTTCAACCTAAATCTGGTATGATGACAGCTGGGCCTTTCACTTTGTTTTAGGAATGTATAAAATCATGAAAAATAAAGGCACAACATATGTTTCGATAAAAGTCAAGATAAATAGACGGAAGAAGAGAAACACGTTCAGAGGTCTGGACATGTTGGATGAGGGATAAGAGGGATGGGGAATCAGGCTAAATAAGATGCATGTAAACAGATTTAGGTCACCATGTACAGATGGGAGCGGTCAAAGAGCGACAGAATAGGAATATTACAAGGTTTCCATTCTCAGTCCTTACATTGCATGACCTGACTTTGTGAAAGCTTTCCTCATTGTGACACCACAGTGTTCTTCAGAGGTTTAACTAGAGGGCTGAGATAGATTAGGTTATAGATTATTTTTATTCCTAGATTATGTAGTGTTGGTGCTTTATTTTATTTTATTTTTATTCACAGATAAGAGCAATATAATTAGCTATTTCAAATTAATACAATTATCTTAAGTAAGCATGTTAAAGATCTTCTTCCAGTACAGCACATACAAACAAGAAGAAGCACTCAGATGACAAAACTCTGCCAAGGACAATCATCCATTTACCAAAGCTCATATCAGCGCATGGACCCTGAAGGGTCCAGGAATGAGAAAGGAGAAACGAATAACGTTTTTTAAAACCAAGAATAGAAAGGAGTGAAATAAAGGGAGGTCACGACCAAAATAAATGGTTTATATAGCTCTTAACAAAAGCCAACTCTCCAACAGAAGGAAAAACTAAAAGAAAGTGAACTTCAAAAGGACGAGGCCAGTCTGCAACAGAAACAGAAGATAACGTTAAATCAAAGTGTCAAGCAAAAGATATCACCTCTTCTTCAAAGTGAGGAGTTGTTGCTCAGAAGCAGAGAAACGATTGCTGCATATATGGGCCCTCCGGCGCGCCGTTAGGCGCTGTCGGGGCTCTGAAAGCTCCATGTGGATTAGCTAAGTGGCCCCAGCTTCAGGTTATTCTCCACTGTAGACGGAGAGGATGGGAGGTGAAATCTGGGAGGTAGAGGAGACCATAAAGACACAGCGCTATGTAAATATACCTTATATAACCCCTCCATAAAAAATAGAAAAGAAAATGATGTTCTTAATTTTTGAATTGTTTCTATAAGTTGTAAATTTTAAAAAAAAGTGTGAGAAGTGTTGTGTAAGAAGATGCCATCAGGGAATTAACAAGATTTGCTTCTTCATTCCAATCCCCATCCCAGCCAAGTTCTTAATGGCCTGATCCTAAATACTTTCTCAAGCAACAACTTAGTATAATAAACTCTTCTTAACAAGATAATAAGATCTAATAGTACATGCTAGATATATAGTTAATGAAATCAACAGAATCACACTTCAGCATGTCACTATTGTAGGGAACTCCCGTATTAGATGGGATTCCACGACGTGATTCCACGCCGACATCACAACAGTATTATTATCACTGATAACACTTGAACGTCTCATTGGTGACGACACATAATGACGCTGAATAACAGGGGGTAAGATTGGCTGGGGCGGGCCCCACCCGGGCCCCACCCGCTCAGGGGATGGGCCCATGGATATGTACACACGGAAACAGAGGGCGGCCCTTTGTTCGGACTTGAGACGCACACAAGGAACATGATCGAACCTCAGCGCTGATAATCTAAACCAATTTGTACTGATCTGTTTGTTATATAAATATTTTAATCTTTACCCACGTCCTCCTTATTGACTACGCGCCCACGAAGGAGAACAAAGAACCGGAAGAGGGTTTGGTAAAACCCTACACTATTTATGATTGAAAAGTGGACAACGGCATTTCAGGGAATATCTTAAATTTGAGACAAATGTTCACTTTGATTCAAGGATCAAGGAATTTGGTCGCATCTCAATTACTCATGTGCAACAGCAACATCACACCCCATGGTGATCTGAACAATCGTTAGTTGCTTTATTTGCCAACCTTGTGACCACAGAGAACATGAAAGTTTCAGCTGTGTTCTACTGAAGTAACTTTGAATAGATAGAAAGCACTTTTCTGGTTCTTCTAAACAGGTCAAGAATAAACCCTTTTTGTTTATGCTTTTTGTTCCCTTAATCAATGCCTTTTTTCAATGCGGGAAGCTTTGCCCACGCAGATTTGTATGAATTCTTTTTTTTTTATTGGCAATGACTTTAATTACCAGAGGAAATAAAATAAAATACAGAGAAAGGTTCTGCTTTCTGTTTTATTTAATGTGAAGCATATTCTTCACATGGAATGCCTTTATATTCCAGACTAATGAACACGATGCCATTCTTCAGACTACTGTGGCCTGATATTTGCTCGTTTTATTTTAATTCGCTGACTGTTGCTAAACTGATATGTATTATGCAGGGGCTATTTAAAAGCCTGGATCAATTGTATTAGAATATGGCATAATAATAAATCAGGGACAATTACACCACCTGAAAGGTTTTCAATTCATGCATTTTTTTTTTGCAACACATTAATCCACTCCTTCCCATTCACCACCATGACAGCCATGTCCTGAATATTCTTTTCACACCTTCTCGTTATTAATTTCCCCTTAAAGGTCAGAATTTAAAATTTAAACATTTAAAAAGAGCAGAAGGAGAAATTTGATTCCAGGACATGGGAGACGGCCAGTTAAACTGCTAAATACCATTTCGCTGGGTAAAAAGAAAAGAGAAATAAAATCCACCTGGAAAGTGCTGACGTAATCGTCCCGCTTTTAAATATCTAACATGACCAGAATTATCAGGAGGGCCCTGATGAGTTTGCCAACAGCTCAGCGGGTGTAAGGCTGGATATGTAAACTGTGCACATTAACAGACAGTCTGGACATAACCCTGGTGCCAAACCCGGGTCCCAGAGCAGACTTCTTCTCCAGCTTTTGGGGTTGGGTGGGAAGAATCAAGATTACACTGGTCCCAAACTCCTGGTGTCAGATGATGAGGCTTTTATAATGCAAATTATACTCAGGACAATGTTACATTTCTGTTTGTCACCGTCCATGGTAACACCATTGTTAGTTTAATTATGTAATATTTTTCAGCCAAACAGAAATATTGTCTTTGAGCCAGATACATATGATGGAACAGGAACTTATCAACCATGACGTATGGTGTTGTCGCCTGATCTGAGGTATCATCTCTATCATCTCCTTCATCCTGGTACTGATGGGAGAAATCTGCTGCAGCTGTAGCTCAGTCAGTCTTCTTATCTTTGTCCAAATGCCAAAAGTAAATTCAGACAAACTATTGAGCTTAAATAATAAGACAAAACAATGTGTGAGGACTAACAATAACATTAGCAGCCGCAAAGAGGATGCGTGCAGAACGTGCAGCAGGTGCTGCTTTGATTGAAATTGATGACTGGATGCGAACAACTTGTGTTTTCCCTTGCATTATAATGGATTTACGTATAGATGGTGTTTTAATGATTTAATGGCATTTTGAGTGGGGGGTGGGATGGCTTATTCTAATACTACTTATGCAAATTAGGCTCCAGTACACGCACTGCATCACTTGCCGCCGATGCACAAACACATGGTCTTCCATAGATCAATGCTGTCTTATAGCTCCTCGACATTTTCCCTGACAGCTGCAGAGCATGATTCCAGTCTGATTGACCGCTCTGCTGTTGTTTCACCATGTGATGATGGCTGCCATCGCCATCTATCATCTGTTTCCGTACTGTTCTGTGCTTTCAACAAACAATGCATTCATGTATCTTTGTTCTATTTTCTTCTTCTGGTAAAACAGTTGTTTGAAGTAAGAGTGCCACCATCGCACCTCAAAAATAATTGAAGATCCATTTCACAAATGCATCAAAACTCACATAAGATCATAAGATTTCCTTTATTTGTTGTTGTAAACATGTTGCAAATTTGTGTTCTCGAACATACATGTATGGAAGGATGGTGTATTTTTGCTTTCGGTGTGAGATGTATGACATACTTGCCAACGAGGATCTATTGATAATTTGGTAATGCAGGTGGAGTCAAGACCAGCTTTATTAGGAAACTCATTTTTTTTTACTCCATATTTACAGACACAAGAGCTGAATGGGCATGCACTCAATTTTCTTTTCATCACAAGATTAATTTATTTGATTAGATGCGCTGGTGACACTTCCGTGTACCCCGCCTCTCGCCCATAAGTCAGCTGGGATAGGCTCTAGCACCGCCCGTGAGTCGTGACCCGCAAGGTGCATAAAAAGGATGGGAAAATGAATGAATGAAAACAAACCGACAGCAGTATATATATATATATATATATTATTTTTTTTCAGAAGAGCCTTACAAATAAAGAATGTACAATGCTGCTCCCTTCTGTTGGTTTTGAAGGATTTCCCAACGATTTATTGACTGAAGCAATGAACACTGTGATTGTGCAGACTCAATAGTATGTTTGGACGTGTCCTATGTAGGATTGTGTTTTGTGTGGTTTTACAGTAACATTTAATAGGTCTTGATTCAAAAACGTTAAATTTTCTAGAGTCGAGTAAAGTCCATCCAGTAAAATGCCTCTATCAACTTGCTCGATAAAAGAGAGAGAGAGAGAGAATCTGTTTGAAATGCTTTTCAATGGCAGGTCATCACCAACAACGTGCAGTGCAAAAAAGATTGTGTGTGAATGCAATTGTGTGTTTGTGTGGACAAACTTGCACTAATTCTCTCATTCCTGCATGCATTTGTGTTTTCTTTTATCTCCGTCTGCAGAAGCTGCCAGCTGCAGGCGGAGTAGCTACAGTGTTAGCGGGGGGTCGTTCAGACGCAAAATAGCACTGTGTTATAAAATGCAAGGGTCTATCCAGTGGGGGAGTGCTTCTTCAGGTAACAGCGAGATGAAGAAATATGATCCAGGGCAGCTGGGTTATGTAATAGAGCCACGGCTCGAAGGCTTCAGAGACACCAGAGCACCACAGTAGTTTACGATTCTATAGGTAGAATCCTCCGCCTCAAGGAAGTTATTACCGCTGTAATCAGCTCATTCTCCATCTCAATAGCTTCAGGATTAGCATTGCCCAGAGGTGGACAAAGTATTCATCTCCTTTTCCGGGCTAAACGGACCATAATGTCAAAATAGTCCATAACAGTAATGGTTCTGTATTCAAAAGCTTAAGTAAATGTAAGTATTTCTTGAAAAGTCTTTATTTTACAGCTGTACTGTCGATTGAGCTCATTTTAAGTACTTTATGCACTGTTCAGTGGTTCATATTACATGTAACCATTGTACAGTATTAGGTATTTCCGAAAGGCGACCTTTTCAGGAGGTCAGAATAAACAGAAATAGAGTGGATCTTTCAAGACATTCAAGATTATGACAGTTTAAAGAGCTCAAATATCAAATATCTTCACATGCATATAATATACACACTTCAAGACTAGACTGTGCATTTTGGTGACCTCCTGGATGATGTTGTTTTGATTCTTTTGAGAAGATTTGGAAGTCAGGCTGAAGTCACAGGCACGGATAATGTTTGGCAACTGAAACAAAGATATTCCATCATGTTCGCACTTAAAACACTCGCTGTTAAGCTCCACGTCGGCTGTATCGGCACACTCCCGTATCGATTTCCAGCTTCATTGAGGTCCTTTGCAATTTATCGTTTTGTGTTAATCAATCAGTGTCAACCTCGCGTTACGTCTGCAACGCAACTGTGGTTGGGAAAACATGCAAATACTGTGAAGTTAAGGGCAAGAAAGGAAATAAATTCAAAAGAAGCATGATGGACAGTCAGAAGGGGAGACAGAGGAGATAAGCAAGCAAAGGAGGCGCGAGGTGTAAATGCATCAGCAGAGCAGCGTCGGTGGCGAGTTTGAAGGCATTCACCATCTGTTAAGAGGTACAAGGTAGATCAATTTACCAGATTAAAATCACAATATGTATTCCACGTAAGATCTTTTAAGTAACATAAAACCCTGCTGAATTAACGCACAATCTTTGAGGAGAGCCGGAAGCTTTATATGCATTTTTGTCTCCTTTCAGGAGCCGTGGGGTATATTGGATTTGTCTTTTGAAGGGAATATTGTACCTAAAACGTCTTACCCCGCCAGGGAAAAGGGAAAACTGTTCAATGTCTCATTCATAATTTCCTTTGCATCAGTATGCAAGTATGTAAAGTGTGTAAACTCGCAGCCATGTTGGTGCCGTTCCATAAAGACAAAATATTAAAGCCTAATCATGTAAAGGTAGATGCTCAAAGTTAAGCTCCTTTCATTCAAACGTTAAGGATTTGATCACATTTCAATGCCACATTTCTTTGTTAATGCTGTTTATTTTCAATTGACTTTAATTCTAAATGAATACTACTTCCAGTGCCAGCAGTGCGTTCTGTGTAAACACCAAACCTGGCAGCCGCTGCGTTCTGCCATCCACAATCTGCAGGCCTGCTTGAGCTCCTAAGGGATATCATATCATCATAGACAAATGCTAAATCGGAGTGCCACAAAATGCTGTAACTGTGCTGACTTCCTCGCTCTGCCCCAGTTGTTTCGAATGGGATCTTTTCTTTGGCTTGTGCAAGTGTCCAACATTTCTTCAGGTAACATTTTTCTTGACGACAGGTGCTGCGTCAGCCGGTGTAGCATCTCTAGTCTCTATTTTCTGATGCCTGCCACAGTTTGTGGTGAGTTGTAATCTGATATGACGCACAATGAGAAGAGACTTTCCAATTATCACTGGATCCCTTTGAACTGGATGTGCAGAGCACAAAAACAAATTAATATAAAGTGGAAAACAGAACCTCCCTTTGACAGCTGTTATGAAAAGCTGGTGCCAAGGTTTTGAAATGTCTGGATGTTTGCACCTTATCTGTATCTTTATTTGCCTAATGTGACTTGTATTACAGTGATAGCTTTTGGTTTATCCACTTCTATGGGCTCAGGAAGTGGAGCAAGTCATCCACCATCAGAGAGTTTTGTCTGTATTATGCGTTCAATCTCCATTTGGAAACAAATCTATTGCCAAGAACTTAACCTCAAATTGCTCCCGATGATTTGGTCAACACCTTTCATTGAAGCTGGCTGATTGGGGGGATGGGTGCCTGAAATTGCACGTATTTTATGAATTCGGTCATTTAACAAAGCAACACATTGTCGGGTTTGTCAGCTCGTTGTTGCCACACGATGAAAATGAAGAATAGAGGAACGGGGCTTTAAACAGTTTTGCCATAAGAGAAAAGGCTCAAGTTTTGCAGACCAAATATTCTCCTCTATCAAAGGACAGACAAATATCTGATGAAAAAAGACTAAAATTATTTCAAAAAATCCTGCATGGTGCATTCATTATCAATGAAATTGCATGCCATGAAAAAGCACATCAGAATACGAAATTCTAAATATGATTGGGTTTGAGAGAAGACAATTGTGCAGAGCAGCAAGGGATTGGTTGTGATGATTTTCAGATGAAGTTGTGAAGCGAGAGATAATATTAACAGCTGCAGGTGCCGAGCAAATCAAAGGAACATTGACAGCAGGGACAAAGGCATCGAAGACAAGAACACCTGGTAAACAACACAGGTATGATAGTCTTTTCCGATTCTTTACCGGAACTCCTCCTTTCCATTGGTATCATCCTCACCCTCCCCTCAATTCAGCTTCGACAGACTCCCCCCCGTAGCATCGCCCTTACTCCAGCCTCTTCCTCTCTTGTCTCGTTCTTCCTTATCTTTGCCTTGTTAGTTTCTTCCTCGCATGTTTGTTTGACAGACAAGGTAATTACCAGAACGTGTACAAGGGTCCCACCGGAGTGTGCATGTGTGTGATCCAATATAATTATAAGGGATTAAGATGTTTATCCCGCTGCTGTTTCGAATACACAACAGAACAGTAATAGACGCCCACATACACAGACATCCCTACAACAGTGCTCTAATACCCTAAATATGGATGCATAGCATTGCTTTGCTTAGTGAACTATCTGACCTCCGAATCACATGAATCTGGGTGAATAAATGTCAGCTTTGGTCTGACAAAGAAGTCAATTTTGCAAAGACTTCTTGCCTCAGAATCAAAACTGGCAAATGATAACCCACCGATAACAGATCTGACATTCAGAAATAGAACATCATTTTCGTTGATATCAGTTTTAGGTGCTTTTTAACATTATTCCAAAACATCAGTTCTGGTTATATTAAACTGTCCTTTGGAGGCGTTCAATTTTAGACACTCACAACAGTTCTTGAGGAGGTTTATTTAGTTCAGATAGCTATAATAATGTCATGAAGCATCTGCTCTTATTGTAAAATGTTGTGCTACACAAACATGAAGATGGGGATTTGGCGTAGCACCCAGCATTTTCTTCTTTATACTCACTACAATATGGCCATTTACCGCTTTGTCTTTTTTGTATCTGAACACAATGTGCAATGACTATTAAACACTCTAGCCTTCCATTGACCTGGAGAAGGCAGGAGTGATCAAACTAAATACAAATTTATTTTGCATATGAACTGCTGCTTACAGATACAAATGACATTGCATCCATGGTATGTGCAGAAGGTTCCCTCAAAGGTTGGAAGCGTAGAAGCCACGATAAAGAATGAAAGCCGGTCAGCCGACAGAGGAGCACGGTGTATCATGCGATGAAAGAAGGGCAGGAAGGGCATCAGAAACAAAGCTAGTTTGTCAAAGCACTGTCTAAGGGTTGAGGACTCACACCGACCTTAAGCCTCGTTTGCATTGAATTAAAAATGTTGCATTGAAAACATCTTCAAAAACTCTGGTTCGGTGCACAAAGCTCAAGTCATTAATCCGAACAAAATCCTCAAGGCTATATTGGCCCCAGTATACACTGTATACATGGCAATAAGCAGCTGCTTGCTCTCATAAAATCTGGGGCATGAGCTCCCTGCTCCCTATACAGAGAGATATGTGTGACCAATATCGCCATTGAAGACATTTATTTTCCTGTGCGTCATTGGAGCTGTTAATAATGTGTTTTTTTTTTCCTGAAAATCATCAGTAGGCAGAAAGTTGCCCCTGCCTTCAGATCCAAAGATAAATCTACCATTCATTTATGAATAATGAGATTTTTTTATTTTTTTTTGCTTCACTGTTGTTGAATAGTGGGAACTTTGCATGTTCTCTGGGTCTCTATGGGTTCCACCACGATCCTCCTGATTCCTCTCACCGTGCATTTGGAGTCTGGAGTCTTTCTCTGTGTCTTTCTTTCTCAGTAAAAAAACTTCTCACCGATATCAGAATGTTTTGTCAAAAGATATTCATACCATAATGATAAGTGAGCTGTTTTGGGATGAATGTTTGAGCATATACTACTGTTATTTGAATTATTTAATGTTGATCTGCTTAAAGTAACAAGAGTTAAATGAATCACATTTCTTTTTTTTTCAAAATGATTATTCTTTATGATTTATTTGTCAGCTAAACATGTTTTTACTAATAAATAAAGAGTCTGACAAGACGGAGAAACAAGAAAGAGCTAAGAAGATAATCAGTGTTCCGTTTGAACACAAGAGTTTTATCCCTCACACACACGCACACACACGCACACACACACACACACACACACACACACACACACACAATCCTCATCACTAGAATTACTGTCTCAACCATTTCTCACTTGCTCCTTTGATCCACCTACCTATACTCTCATCACGGTCATTGCCGTGTTTGAAACACTTAATGAGCCAGTATGTTGAAATAAAGTCAGACAAATTAAATGAGTAAGAGGGAAATAATTTGAGAAAGTGTAACAAAGCAGAAGAGGAAGATGAAGAAGCCCCCCGGCATTGCAGACAAAGTATAAAAGGGCAGACAATTTATCATAAAATTCTACTTGCATTTGCGTCGTATTTCCATCCTCCTTATGATGGATACAGTCAGCATCTGCTACTGAAGTTTTACTTGCATAAAAAGATATAAACCATCAGATATAAAATGGGTATATTCTATCATGCTTGTTGGCCCTAGTGTTAGCGCCAAGTATGTGGGTTGCAAGTTTAATATTTAACCCATTTACCTGCACTGAACAGGAGCCATTTACCTTTAAGCCAAAAAGCACATATATATTTTCCTTCTGTTCCTCTAGGCTTGAACGGTTGTGCAGCTCCACTGGGCTTCTGTAGCTATATTTTCTGAGGTTATAATGTTTATAACGTGAAGGATGACCTCTTGTCCTCCCCTAATGAAAACACCAACTCGCTGGTGAATTCACGTCTCTGAATACAAGTGAAAATCCATAAAATTGTTGCTCCACCACCAGAACAATCAATGTTTCGCTCACACCTTTGGTCTCCGTGTTTTGAAAGCAGGCCTGTCGCTGCAGGAAACAGGGGAAAAAGGGTCCTGGCATGTAAAGAGAGAAACAATATTCAGCGGCGGTGATGTAGCTTAAAGTTCGACAGATGATAAACTGGGAAAATAACAGTGGAGGACAGGTATGTAAAAAAAACATAAAACTGTACTGAAAGAGCAATACATCTGGGAATAGAGGCAAGGTCCCGGTATAAAATCATGAAAGATGGAGTCAAGGGGAGAGCTTGTTGGAAAGCCGACGAGATGATTGAGCAATAGATTCACAAAGACAACAAGGTGCGAGGTCTTACAGAATAGTGACCACGCACCCAGAGAAAAAGACGGGATCATCACAGTAAATTAAAGCCACGCACAGAAATTGGAGGCTGCCATGAGGACAATCAGCCACATATTGCATAGCAACAGAAACTTAGACACACAAAACATCATGATATATGCTGTGTCTGCAAACTCGAGGCTGATAATAAAAGCATGACAAACATCCACTCTGAAGGTTCATGAGAGGTTCTTTGCTGCAAAAAAATGTCAAAGTAGGGCACTGTCTGTGGGAATATGTCTATGTATGTATAAGGAATAAGCAGCAGTCAGATTGCAATCCAGACACTGATTTACCAACATGAAGAGAAAGAGAGATGCTTAGTGTGGACAACGATACAGACGTGATAAGATTTTTAAACCCAGTGTTGGTGCAGATGAGCCATTTTTCCAACAGAGTGACAGCCAAATCCAATCAACAGGTTCAACACAATTAGACGTGCATCAATAGCTCTGTGTTACACATTTTGATTAGAAAATAACTGAATCAGCACTACTCTATTCTGTTTTCATTAATTATGTAAATACTGTTAATTTAGTAATTCTGACTACATTGAGTATATATATACATTGATATAATTTCCCTCTGGGATTACTTTCGGCTGAACTCATTCTTCACCAGAACGGACCCATACAACGGCTGTAACGCTGCAACTGCTGCACCGATCCGTCTGTCAATCTCACGCTCCATCCTACCCTCACTCGGAAATAGGATCCCATGATAGATAAACTTTGTTATGTGTGATAATAGTAAACATAATTTCAATAAATTGAGTTGTTGCTTGTTATTCTGTTATTGGCAACATTTACTTTTAGAAATTGAACAACTTCTCTTTGCATTTGCAGAATTGTATCACGCACCTTTAGCTCATTAAAAAAACACACACTCCTGCTCCTGTCAATAATCTTATGGTAAAAATCTGGCACGCAGTAATATTTCACTTTTTCTCTCTTTGTTTGCAGTTACAGTGACGCTAAGCGTTCCCGTGTTGCAATGTGATGGATGACCCCCGGTATCCACCTAATAAAAATAAAAACTCACTAACATTTGTTCTCGCCACCAGCACATTCAGCGTTTCCTTCAAACCATCGGTCCCCATGTTTGGAAACGGATTTGCTGCTGCAGGACAAAACGCTAATAAAGAGAATTGATATCCAGTGGTGAAGCAGGTCAAGGCTGGCCTGAGATCAAATAATAGTGAAGAGTTATGTAAGGAAATGAGCAATGAAAAAGTGACGATCACATGAATTCTATAGCGGGGAACCATTATGTAAAGTCACAGAGGAAGAGTCAGAATGAAGTGCAGAGGTGTTTACAGAATACAGAATAAAGATCACACAAACAGAGAGAAAGGCCATCACAACCAAAAAGAAAAACACACAGTTTATTCTATAAAACTATGAGGCCATCTGAGAAAGCCACAGAACCAGTTTTACTTAGAGCCGCAGAGTTTCATGATTTCATTGCGGGTTTGGGGAGTCTCCAAACAATATGCTGAGACTAAAAGTGTGATTACACACTGAAGTGCTGCAGCTTCTCTCTAGAAACACTGAAGGAATCAGTCACCCCACGAGGTATTTCAATAAGAAAATAGTCAGACTCAAATATAAAAGTGCCTTCATTAACATATTACAACACTGCAAATGCTTTAGCCATAGGTCATTGGTGGTGGATGCAATACAACGCATTATTACACATGTTTGTGGTAATTCAATAGTGAGACAATACAGAGGATGTTGATATGAATAAGTTTTCGTCGATGATTTATCTTCTCTAGAAACTCTGCAAAAAGAAAATGACAAAATTATTGATGTTACTGCCTGTAATTGTCTTGTGCTTATTTGTCTCTGTGTGTGTGTGTGTGTTCAATCCTTTATTCAGAACTAAACAGACCCAAAGGCTGTTTTGCTATTTTAAAGAAGCCCTATGCAGGAGATTACGCAAAATCTTCAAAGTCTCAACAAGAAGCAAATCACATGCAGGGACTAGGTACAAATATATGCTGTTAGCTACACACATAAAGACACACTGTCTTTCACAAAAAGACCCAAACATGACACGTTACGCTATCGAAAGTTACTACACCTCAGCTTGTTGTCTCATTGGATGACTGTGTCACCGCAAATTCTGGATTCTGGGATGTCCTGATGAAAGGCCTGTTGGACAGTCATGGACAGTTTGCTCCTCTACATTCTCCACCTCCTCCATGCTTTTAATCCAATCTACAGACACATAGAACGAATAGAAATGAGGCCCACGTTCCAGGCAGATGTTCGGACAGCAGAATATATGGAGGCTGAAGAGTTTGTATTTTCCTCAGGAGATGGTAAAGACTGAATTATAAATAGAGGGAAGGTGGATGTAGAATTTACAATCACAATGACATACGACGAAATAAATGCACCTCAAGTGGAAATAGTGTGATTAAGCGCAACATAGGTTTTGAGGCATTTTACGTGAAGGTTTTAGTCAGGTGATAAATGATGTTGTGTATGAGGGAAGCCTTTTGGCTCATGTTAAATATTCTGGCATTGCATATACTGATTTACTGTCAGAATAACATGGCTGACATGGACAGTTAATTAGAATATGAATGCTTTACGAACTCCTGTGCTTCTGTATAGTTCCATGCAGTTAAATGTGAACTAAGTCTAATGTGAAACTTGCATTTTCATAATGTAAGTTCTCATTTTTAGATCCACTCTCACAGTGAGACCTTGCTGTTCAGTGAATGGAGCTGCACCCATTGCAGGGAGCATGATGGTGGATATATTGCATGGTATGCCATGCCAAAACTCACAGTTGGCATCTCTGGGAAGGAAATGATGGTCATCTATTGTCCAGGGTGAAATTCAGTTTCTCAGGCCAGAGGGCATAAGAGGGGGCAAGATTCAGTCGCCTATCTAGCCATGGGGCATCCTGGTCACCGAATTAGGATTCTCCCTCAGGCAGCACAAGAGAAGACATGCTATATCAATGCTTCTTGCTCCAGCAGGGTGTCTATGTTGTCAATACAGCACCAGACCATAAGATGCTGCTTTATAAAAAAAAAAAAAAAAAAGAATAAATAAAAGGACTTGAGCTCTCCAGAGAGTTCGCTTCTTTCTGTTCTATCACGACAGACGTTCATCTTGTAGGTGGGAATAACTCTCTTTCAAAACATGCAAACACCAGCAACCTCATGATACCTGCTACACTGTGCACTGGTTAATAATTCACCTGCATTTTAATAAGCAAGTCAAGCTGAATCATGTTTTAAAAAAACATTATACCCAGTGAGCAGCATTGTTTAATGCATCTTTGCCAAGTCTGCTGGCAGGCACCATTCTGAGGGTGGTGAAGATCCAGCAGCTGTTTCCCCCTCAGGTGATAGAAGAATGCTGCATCCTCTTTAGTATCCGTACTCCAGAAGGGGATATCCTGCAGGAGGATGAGGAGGTGGAAGGCTCAAGATAACAGAGAGGACATTTCAGATGAAGGTAATGCAGATGAGAGGGAACCGTCATGGAATTAGTGTGTGCGGAATTCTTCACTCCTGCATGGCTACACCTAAACCTTTCCAAATACGATTTATTGTGTTCATATTGCATCATGGTTCATACAGTTTAACAGTCAGGCATTGCATTAAAGGCGAGTCTTGTTGTCCTGTCATTGTTGTGTACCTTCCGTCTTTATCTAATCTCTTCTGAACAATAATATCTCCTCGGACATTTGGCAGACCTACCAATGGCTCCCAGTAATTATGTTATTTAGTCTTTTATGTAAATAAAAAATGCTGATCCTTTTAACTCTCTTGCAGATTCCAATCTAATCTCAAATGTCAAACATAAAGGGAACTTTAAACCCTAAGCAATAGCTCTAACAAGTACTGTTGGACTTCTACATCTATGTACTAAGTATTGAATAACATGAAAGAAATGTGATAAGACAGCATTAAATTATCTTCAATACTACTTTTCAGAAAATAAATACATTCATTATTCAGAGTAATTATTCAATGAAAATATCACCAACTCTTAATTTACATCAATCATCCATTTAGTTAATAGTAATTATTTAGTTAGCATAACACATACCAATATTCAATTTAATCATCCAGTAATTGATTTCTGTTGCCAAACAAAGTTATCTTAATTTTGTGGGGTTCAGATTGTGCTCCACTAATTTGATTCCAGAGTTTCCACTGACTTTATTTTATGTCCCCATTTATATTGTCAATATTTCACCCACATTTTCACTGGAAACTTTCCAGCTACACCTTTTACCTACTACAAAGGATCAGGATCTTCCTGTGTGAACCTGACAGGTGGATTTGTGCAGCACCAGCAATAATTTGGGCATTTCCCAGAACATTTTGATAAAGCTCAGTGGTTTGGGAATTTCATTAAAATGCCAGTTGGCCGCATTTCTATGAGAGTTTTTCTGGCTTGTCCAACAGGAAAGAGAACCTTGGGCAGCTTAAATGTAAACTCGCTACGATTTTATAGATTTGTTTGTGTTCTAGAAATGTATAGTCCTGCGTTTGCCATTAGGGCCTTCGACATCTTGATTTAATGGAGCCAGAAGTGACCACATTTGAAAGCTAGATTGAAGCCCGGAGGACATGTCTTGCTACACATCTAGGATCTGACAAAGAGCTTGAAGACTATCAAAGTCTTCACACTGTACAGTTCACCCTTTTCTGTGGTATGTTTTGCAAAAATGGGAAACTCATTTGCTAATTAAACATGGTACCACATAGAAATCTTTCAAATGATCAGAAACTTGACATAAGACATTTTTTTACTGAGATAGTTAAACCAGTAAGAAGTAGGATTATTGTCTTAGACGCCCCGTCTGGCAAGGATAGATGGATGGATGGAAAATTAACCATTATTTTCTCCTTCTGCTGTGAAACATATTGCACACTTGGGATGCATTTTAATTATGTAATGTTATATAAAGTGGTGTGTCTGTGTTTCATTAGTTTGTATTAAGTAGAATATTAACTGTTGAATTAAAAAAAAAACATTTGAACTGCCTTACGTTCGGTAATTCACTTCACCTGCAAGTGACCCAAGCAGCTTGAGATTAATCTGCAAATCAGGTTCTCATGCCTTGAATCTCTGCAGCAAAATAATTCTGTAGATTAAAAAGGAATCATAATCCCATGATAGGAATTAAACTAATTACATCTGCAGCATTTCTTTTCTCTCTCTGCTACCAGAAGAGATGAATATTCTCCTTGCTGTAGCTTCCTCTCTCTCTTTCTCTTACTGTGTTAACGTGCCTCAGAGGGAGCCCATATATCTCTGATGTTGTTGTTTTCTATGTGGATGCCTACTCTGCTGTTTCATCATCATAGCAGGACATTGTAAGTATATTTATAGCTGATATTGAAGCATATTATAAAGCTAAATGTAACTTGGTAGAGAAAACAGCCTTATTTCTCGAATTTTATTTGGTCAATAAGGGCACCCTATTATTTTGAAAAACTTTTATTTTGAAAAGAGGAAGGGTGATCCACCGTTTCTAACTTTACCTTACAGCAATTTTACGAAGCACTTTTCGTTATTTTTGCATTGTTTATGGTTGAATGTGATGTTAGTTTTCATGTAGTTTTCATGTAGCTGTAAACAACAATTCCATTACTGTATTGTTGTGCAGGCAAGGTTATTTTGGTTTAAAGAACCTCTGGATCGGATTGTGGTTTATCTCCGCACGGAGCCAAATGTGCACGTCCACCAACTTCTTGACTGAAGAACAGTGTTAAAAGAACACACCCTAAGGATTGCTGAGGACTGCAATCCAAGGTGCTGGTGGGAGAGTTCAAAGAAAATACATAATAATGGTGCTCTCGCTCTCTCTCTGTCCATATATGCCCAATATCTGTTTCTCTTTCTCGCTTGATCTCTTCCAAAGTACAATACTTTAAATACAGTAATATTACCACAAATACGATTAGAGAATTTGTAATTGCTTAAAATCAATTATTGTGTTCATATAGAGACAAGTGCTCTACTAGCATAAAAGGTTCAGCAGCATTCTTTATGGTCTGCCAATCGATGCCATTACTTCTGTAGCTATGATCAATATTTGATCTCACTGATTAGATTTCTTGAACAGAGATGAAGTCCCCCTGACGTATAGCTCCTCCTCCTTCTTGGCATCCACGAAGGGGTTTTGGATGTATCTCTCCACCTCCTTGGTCACCACCAGACTCCACAGTCCCTCTTCCTCCATCAGCTCCAGTGCTCTCTCCAAATCCTTTGTGTACGTCTCTGAGATTGTATGAGCCCCTCTTGACAAGCCAATCAAACCTCCTGCATATCAACACACACAAACTGATATGAGCTGATCAGCTAATTAACACAATCTGTTTCGCTGGACATTCGTTGAGACACAGAGAGAGGGTTCATAGAGAGTTTACACTAAAGATTTGTTCACTAAAGGGTTGTTCCTAAATAAATAGATGTGACTGGTGTTGGTTACCTGGTTTTGCAGCATTACAGAGCTCATGTAGGACGCTCACTGGCACATATCCCTCACCAAAACCACCGGCAAGAATCACCACATCAAATGTACCTGAAACCAGGAGGAGGAACGTTTAACTATAAAATGAAATCAGCCTGAAGTAAATTAACAACAGATTGAGCTGACGAGCACCAGAAAAATAAAGCAGCTTCCAGCAGATTGATGTTGTTGATGCACTCGTTAATGTCACGTCACTGCTTTGCTGCAATTTTGTGGACTTCTGGAACTCACATCTTTCATCAGTTTTGAATTTGTAGTTTATATTCCATAGTTTAAAACTGGTGTGATGTCTTGCTGGCATAATAGTATTATGATCACATTACTAAAACTGGCGGCTTGTCCAGGATGTACCGTGCTTCTCGCCCGTGGAATGGTGGGATAGGCTCCAGCACTGCCCGTAACCCGGTTACGGCTAAAGCAGTTAAGAAAATGGATGGATGGATGATTAAAGAAGATATTGAGGAGAAAGTCAAAATGTATTACTAAAATACGGACATAATAATACAGACTGATTTTGGTGGTCTATTAAAGAACCATGGCTCTGAAAAGAATGTGGATGCGCTGGGTTGGTTCTAAAGAAAGAACAAACTCATTCTGAGGAAATCCTCTCTCACTTGAAGGGAAAGATGGAAGGCAATGGTCTACTGCAGGACTATCGATAATTGCAATGTTAGGGTGGTAGTCTTGAAATAGTATGCACTTATATTCATAGTAATTCTTATAATTCACAAACCAGTCTCTGCAGGCAAAGGTTGGGTTCCCAGTAAGGCGAGTTTGAGGTCCTGATAGAGGCCCGACTTGGCCGCTTGCTCGAGCATGCCTTTACTGCAGTCAACGCCCACAAAGTTCTTGAAGCCCAATTCCACCATCTGCACACAGACAGGAAAATGAGCAGCATTAATGGTGACTATGTGAAACAGCAGGGACACGTTCTGGTAATCCAAACAGGAACAGCTCAGTGTTCCATGGTAAAATAACCACGATGAGCAAAAACGAAGAATTGACTGGACTTCTTGAAGTTTGCTTGAAGACATTTCACCTCTCATCCAAGAGTTCAGTTCTGAACTGTAACATGTAGAATAAATGAATGACTGGCAAAGATAAGGGGTGGATTTGCCATTGCAACATTTTTTATTTTTCCAAAATTGCTCTAGAATTGTTTCATGCCAAATGTCATTTTAAGTAGTTGTGAAAAAAAGCAGTATTGAATGTTTAAAAGTAGTTTTCTTACCAGTTTAGCAACAGATCCAGTCCCACAGGCAACGTCTAGAACCTGAGCCTCCTCACGATTCCCAGAGAAGTTTGCATGTAGGCATTCCACCAGCAGAGGTTGTAGATTGTAGCCTATCAGCTTAATATCCTGTCAAAAAACATCTCAAAGTCATGGCAACATTTTTTATGCCGTTATCACGACAATACAACCCCTAATAAGTTGAATGAACGGCTGTTTCTTCCAGAGTTTCTTTGTACTGACCTGTTTGTATGTTGGGGCCCAGCTGTCATAAAACTCGACAATCTGGTCTGGCTTAAAGCCCTCAGTAGACTGGATGACCGTCTTTACATCATTCAAGCTTCTACGGTTGACTGACATGATGGCTTCAACCCTTGTCAGGGAGGAGATACAGCATGTAGTCAACTTGAAAGTTGTTGACATGAATATTATCCAACACAGGACAGAAAATAAAGATACAGTAATTATAACTCTTGTGTTTCACTCATGCATGCCATGACTTAATCTCTACATCTAAGCCGAGGTGCCCTTGCTCCAGGTTCACCGATCATGGCGGCGCCTTCACCCTATGCCCTCTCTGCATGCTCTGGGGGCCCTTTGCTTTAAAATATGTTACTGTGCAGTCGAGAAGCTGGCTATATATATATATGGCTTTTGGCTATAAATGACCAAATGACTGGTGGCAATAAAGGCACATTTTTTCTTTGCCAGATTAAGATTTCAGTTAACATACAAGCAAAAGAGACAGTGATTCCTGTTCAAAGCAACTATATTATTAAACAGGAAATAACAGAGAAATAAAGAGCTGTATTAAGGAAATAAAAATGTTCAAATAATTCCAGATCAGTCCTAAAATTCACGAAGAAAAGAAAATGTGTAATATGATTTAAAAAATAAATAAAAATTTGCCTAAACAGGTCTTTGGCTAGTAAGAACCCAATGAAGCTTTAAAACATAACTCACCAAAAGAACACAGATCCTGAGTTTTTTTGAAAGCAGACTGGAAACCCTGCTGTGATCACTAGAAAGAGTGATCTGCTCACCTGCTGCTGTGCTGCCCCCTCCCCACAAGAATTGCCTATTTTAGTAATTACTGGCCTCAGTGCTTGTTTCCTTCCTGCTGGCTTTGGATCTTGTCAGCTGCTCTGTATGGAAATGCAGAAGCAGCACACGTAAAAAAATCAGCAATTAGCAGCATCAATCAACTCACACTGAGAACAACTCGCTTTTCTCAGAGGGATTCCTGCCATTATTGCTGAAATTGTCCTTGGAGCTGTATTTCCTCCCAGGAGAGTCTCAATTTCTTTGCATGTGCTGATTTCCTCTTCTTTTTTTTTTTTTTATTAATCCTCATCTCACACTCATCTTTATTTTTTGTTGACTTCTACTCCTTTATTCCTCCCTAGATTCTTTTTTTTCTTTTTAATCTTGTGCATTTGTGGGTGTGGACGGTTGTTCAGTAGTCAGTGCGCATCTCGTCTCTCCATTACCTTGTCAGTGCCAGCAGACAAGCATCAGCCTACAGATGAAGGAAAGGGGAAGATAGAGAGAGCAGAAAGGAAAGGAAAGCATTCAAGGCTATGGGACACGACAGGAAGATAAAAGGCTGCATTAGCGTGGACACGCGGCGACACATTCTGCAGCCGACAAACATAGTTGTGTCACGCATCGATTTATTGATTACAATTGATGCAGATTTTACCAGTTAAAAGTATTTTGTTATCTTTTGGCCTTAAGACCACAATTTGAATTTGAAGATAATTTCTTTATCTGGGAGGGTGAGAAAAGTTAATATTGTGTATTTCTGACTGTTTCTAAATGCAACCTTTTCCTATTTTTAAGGGTAACTCTGATAAAGTCTGTTTTTCATTGACGGTTGATATTCTTTAAGTGTAGTTCTGTATTACAAATATTTGTCTTTTGTGTGTAAGCAGAAAGTCAGAGACACATATGCAGACACACATGCAAGAATTCCAGTACCTGTGTGTCCCAAGCAGATTATTAAACAAAGCACTGTATATCCTTTGCGGTGATCTTGATTTCAGGCTTCTAGATTATATACATTGAACCTTACCACAATTTTAAAATATCTTTCCATTTAATATTAATTTCCATTTACCTGTTACATAATAGTATAATAATAATAGTCGACCGATGTTCTGACTTTATTTAATAAGCATTCAAATAGTGATGCAAAGACAAAGGGATTTTAATGAATGGCATCATCATCATTTCGGACAAAAAATAGTTTGACTCCCTTTCACATTATTCACGTTTCTGAGTCTCATTTTTGACAGTTTAATTGACTGGATAGAAATATGTGGGCACATTGATATCATTAATAATTTCATAGTTATTCAAGAAGAAAGATGAAGGGTTTCTTTTGGATTGAGTGCGAAATGTAATGATTTACTCCATTACACATGCCCCAACCTCCCTCCCAATTTCATGGTAATCAATCAAGTACTGACAAAAGTGGACTAAAAAGCCCTAACTGTCAGTGTTTTTTTAAAAAAAGAGAAAGAAAGAAATAGAACAAATATTCCTGACTGCCCTCTTATCTGGTTCCAAATTTAAATGGTTTATTCTTCATGCTTAACATTGTTTTACTATCCGTCTTACTCTCCCCCAGCCCCCACCAATAATCCTCTCTGTTTCCCCCTTACCCGCTGAGTAAGAAATACTTAACATTTGACCTGCTCACGAGTTCACACTAATATCCAGTTCCTCCTCAAATGATCTTTGCTCACATGGCCAATGAGCTGCCCAGAGACTTTGTGCCAAAGGGCAGACCACACGATAGTGGGAGTTAATGGAATTCCCCACTTCAAGATCAGTACACCTACAAAGTACTTCATCTTGCAGTACAGTAGGTTACTCTCACTTAAATGCTAAAGAATACAATATATTTTATGTTTCCAATTTAATTTGCTGTAACATGCAGATGGTTTCACAGCTTTTGAAGGAGATCACAATTTTTAGTCTAAAAGCTTAACGCGAGTATTAAAATACTGGAACCGATCAAATTGCTTTGAAAGATACATTTCAATTACCCCTGTATATTTCAGTGTGTTGTTAGAAATGTTAAACCCTGGGAAAACAGACCAGGTAGATACAATAGATTTAACAAAAAGGCATCATACCTCTTGAAATCCAACCAAATTCTACTATGAAACATAAAATTAAATCATGTCCAATACCAGTCAAAAGTTCACTTGCGTGAATGCAAAGATCTGTGTTTTTGTTTATCGGTGGTGAGGCGTCTGATCCAGTGCACGCTGCTGGAGGAGGTGGAGCTTGTTATACACTGCAGGTACAACTAATCTTTAGACTTTAGACTTTTATTTTGTCATGTAAAACATTTATTGCACATACTCTCGATGGTGCGCCTGTAGAAGGTGACGAGGATGGGAGGGGGGAGGTGTGCTCTCCTCATCCAGTGCAGGAAGTGCATGCGCTGCTGTGCTCGCTTAACAAGAGCTCCGATGAATTTGCAGTATTTTTTTTCTTTTATTACGCAGACTTGTTTAACTAACCTCGTGACAGAATAGAGGCATCGAGTCAAATTTGAGTCCAGCGTACCTCAAGAGTCTCTAAAGAAATAAGAGCGATTCAGGCATTTAAGGCAGGATTTGAAGAAAACATTATAGCTTACCCTGTGATCAAGGGTGTCACAGAAATAGAAGAGAATGTTATGCAACAGAAACTGTGCCTGGAGGGTTGGATGTGTAATTATTATGGATCGCTGCCCACTCAAAAGTGGAAATAACATCTTAAAAACAGGTGGAATAAAAATGTTGGCAGATCTATGAGTACCAAACGGCCATCGTACACAACTACTTACCTACATTCTCAATGAGCAATGTAGCAAATGCATCTAAGTGGACGCCTCTGGGGGAATATAAATGAGACGTGGTAGCATTGATCAGACACGGAGGGCTCTCCAGAATGTTCCCTGTGGTCTAGTGTCATCTTCTGAGAAGCATTTCTGCCTGCAACGCTCGCTGATCAAAACAGCAACACCAGCGCATAGCAACAAGTTGCCATGGAGCCCAGGATTATGCTTTAGGTTCAGCATTTGATCAAGTGCGAAGTATTGTATTATCACTTGATGTTTTTTGCAAAAAAATAAAATAAACACATTTCACTTAAATGTTATTTCTATAATTTGTGTTGCCTAATTCAAACTTTCCATTGGAAATAAATCTGTTTTTGTTTATCTACAAATTTCCATCATTAAACCAGAGTCCCCACAGTTTACCATCCAGCAGTGAGAGAACAAAAAGTCAGTCATTGGCTGATTGGATCCTGTTTCTGATCATAAGTTTGATGTAATAATTCCCTAATCATTAAGCATTTGCGAGGCTAAAACCACCATGTTGCCAATGCATTATGCTTGCAGGGTAGAAAATAACGACAGCACACAACACATAAACATAGGAACAACCACTTCATTTCACAAATACATCAATATACCGATTATTTGTTTACCAGAATACATGCAGGTGTAAGTGACAGTGCCTACTTGGTTAGCAACATGAGAATAAAAAAATTACAAAATAATATTTGACAGTGTGCATGTAAAGCCACAAGGATGGCAGCACAAGGGCAAATAAAAAGCCTGCAGCGACTGCTTATCTATGTGAAAGCAATCTAATGTTCTGTGGACCTTTGGGATCAGGCTATTTGTCCTTTGTGCGCCACATAGCAGTTGTAAAGCTCCCTCTGCTTTCCCCTGCTCCCACACTGACTGATTATAAATGGGTAGAGGAACAGAGTCTGAACTGCAGACGCCTATAGGTCAGAAAGGGCAAAGTGATGCGTTGCAACAATCCTCATCATTGAGTACCTGCAAAGAATCCATTTTTAATAGGAGAAAACCAACAAAAAAAAACCACCTCAAACCAACCGAAACCAGCATGAGAAGGTCAGTCAGTATAAGCAATTGATAACCTGTCAATATGAAGTTTCTTATGGTCAATTCGCTTGTCAAATCTGTAAACTACGACATAAAATTATCTGTTATCCAATTTAGTAATAATAACTCTCTTGGAAATGTGTTATTTTCCAGTGCTAGGCCTAAATCACATCATTGTTATATAGAATAGAGCGCATGGACAATCCAACGGTGCATATAATACAGATTAATGAGCTCAAGAATAAGCCACCTTCAAAGCTTATCATGGTCTCTTCACCCTAAGAGGTAAAGGTACCGCTTCAATTCCATAGAAGCATAGGAGATGTCATGGTGGTCGTCTTTGAAATGCAAAGATGCAGGATAATCATCTCTCCATATTGTTCTCTGCATGTGGCGTTTATTTTGCTTTTATTCTTTTGAATACAGTAGGTGGGGGGTTCTCCTCCTCTTCCAAGAACAATAAGGGATGTTCAACGCCAAGAAGAAAGGGGGGACCTTTACTCTTGTTTTATCTTGTTTTTTTCTGTGACAATGAAGAGTTGTTTCTAAAATGTGTGGCTCACTCCTTTGCCTCTGGACTCCCAAAGCTTCGTGCGAGTGATATATGGCCTGCCATCGACTCGAAACGAGAAACACTACCTGTAAACTTGCTATTGTCTATACACAGCGGACACCTTCAGCCTTGGGCTAAAGTAAAAACAAATTGCATTAGAGCCTTGGCATGGACTCCAGCATTGTTCAAATGATAATATTCTATTTGAACTCATAAATATAGATGACATTGTCCCATGCACACCTGCATGCACAGAAATTCATTCAAACAAAATGTCCTTGAAAAAAACCTATTTGAAGCTTCGAATGGTTGCTTACTTCTTAGAGTATTAAATCTGTGTGTTCTGCCGTTAATAATAGTACTCACCTTTTCCTTGCTCCTGCGTGAACATCTGAGGATTTGAAAGTGAGCTTGCTCTGACTTGATGCGAGTTGCAGAACCACTGGATTCACTTAAAGATCAGATCATTGAGTTGAACCTCCTTCGTGTAATGCCTCGTGTTCAAGTGTCAAATTGTGTCACTGTATCAGCTTATATGCTGCAGCATTAGCTACACATGCTACGTCAGCCTGTGATAGCACATAAGCCTCTTTCCCTTCAGTCACCATGGCTCAGACTGTCACAGACCTCCTCCCCGTTCTCTCCTATCCCCCCCTCTAATTATCGGTAGATATTTACTTCTGGTAAATAATATTCTCTCTCAGATTTCAATAAATGTACATTTATTTCCTGTTTAAGTTTGTTTATTTTGTCAGTAGTATCACTGTGTGTTGACTGTGTTTTTGTGTATATATATATATACAAAGGTAACGCTGATGTCAGTATAATTGTCCAGATTGCAATCAGAAAAGTCAAGTGAATTAAATTAAATGTGTTGTTTCTAACGACAGTTGATATGTTATAAGTATGTCAGACGGTCTTTGTCACTTATACTCTTCGGGGAGATTGTGATTGGAGGGTATGTACCTTATAAAATAAACCTCCCCTATGGAGTCCAGACACCGGTGGTGGTGGCGGCCGATGACTCTTACTGTGACTGATGAAGCACTGAAGGCGGTGAAGTTGGTAATCTGTGCAGACTGCCACTCATTAATGAACTGCGGCATTTTAATTTTAAGTTTAAACAATCCCTTTATTAATTGCAGCTGGTTAGTGTGACTGGTTCTATGCTGTGTCCATTCATACTGGTTCTTTACTGGCATCATCGCCACATGTTCCGCATTTACATTACAGTAGGGGATGAAAATATTTGAGAATATAATATTCTATCTCAGCAAGTCTATCTGATGCAACGTTTTGACGACGACACATTTCGTCTTAACAATTAACTAAAATTGTGTGATTTAATCATTTACAGAGAAAAACACGGGATTTCTTCTCTATCTAGTTTATTAAATGGGGCCCAATGTTGTTTCCTAGGTTGGTGCTTTGTGTGTTTCTCAAACAGTACGTATGGTTTCCAAAAAAAAAAGAAAAAAAGACAAAGGCAGACACAGAGGAGAGCCAGTTCCAGCTATTGTCGTTCATGTGTTTGTGTGTTTGGATACGTTCTCTGAATGCCTGCATTTTTTTCACAGTGTTTTCAAAGTACATTCTTTCACAGTCTTAAGCAGAACCATCCTTGTCAAGGTCTTGCCTTTCTCTATCAGTCCCTCACATTTCCATCCTCTCACCACTCCTCCTACGCCCTTTCTCTTTTTCTCCTTTTTGTGTCTAACCAGAGCTATTTAATAGGGGTGGAGACCTTGAATCTGTGCACTGAAAGCTGAGGAGCAAAAAAATGCGTAGGGTGTGAGTTTGTATGTCTATGTGTGTTTTGCATGGTTCGTTATGCCCCGCCTTCCTGAGATACCGTTGCTATGCGAGTCAACCTTGCAGTTCCCTGACTCTTGGACTTTGTAGTAATAACAGCGACAGAAACCCGGCATGAGTGATTTCTGACTAAATGAGAAGCGACCTGTGCCTGAATTTGTCGGCTGAAATAACTTGCGAGCAGATTTGATTAGCTGTGTTTTTTATTTCACTTTATCGACTTTCTTTAAGCTATTTTCATGCAGTCACATTGCCTAAACTGGCCAGACTGACGAGCTTTGCGGTTTATTTTCTCCATTGGAGTCAATCCACTCTCCTGTTCTGGTCACATTTTACATTTCTGGAGCAAGGGTCACCCAGCTCCAACACTAGGTTGCATTAACCATAAACAGAGGGCTATTGCTCTGCCACCAAATGGTTGTTGAACAAGTGTGAACGTTACCAAGTGCTTATTTCCCCTTTTTTTTCCTCTGTAATTAATTGTGTGAGAGAAGGCAGCTTTTTACTGACTGGATAATTATGTTTTATGTCTTTGATATCTACTCCACTATCATCTCTTGAAATTCTCACCCGAGATGACATTTGTCGGTACCTTTCGTTTCTTATTAATGCAATCTGGACTTTCTTAAGGCAACAGAGGCGGCTGACTTTTAATGACTCTGCTGCCTTACTGGAGGCTGTCAGATACTTAAACTATTGCAGGTGGTGGTTTGGCTGTCTTTTATCAATGTTAAGTGCTCCTTAATTTCCTTTGATGCATTTAAATCATCTGAGGTTTTGGGCTTTTCATCACAGGCCCAGCTCACTACTGCAGTTTCTACTTCATAGACTTCCAAGATATCATCATTTTATGACGGAATTTTTTCACTGCTGTTATTTAATCAAAGTATGATCGGATGTTCATTCCGTAGCATTTCATGTGCCCAGCCCATATCAATGGGTTTCTTGATCTAACCGAATCCATCAGTCTGTTACAGTCAGTTAGAGAGCCAGCACACAGCAGGGAGCCTCCTCTGCTCCAATATGCTTACACTCTTACATGTTGATGACACTGTCCACTGATCCAGGACAATTGTTGTACCCTTAAAATGGGAGTTTATTTATTTTATGAATAAATAACATGTAAATTGTTGAGGAGGTTTTCCACATTGTTGTTGATCTGCACAGGGATTAAGAAGCTCAGCACTAAGAGATTGTATATTTCATATAGAAAAATGTCCTCAAATACCGCTCTGTGAGACTATTCATATAATATGGCTGACGCATTAGTTAAGGCAATATGGGTCATCATTTCTATGCTTTCCTTCCTTTTCATGATGGATAATATGTAGCAATGAGAGTCGGGAAGAGAAGCGGAATATAAAAAAAAAACAATCCTCCACGAAATTCTGTTTGAAATTACAAATTATGGAATAAAAAATAAAAAACACACTTTGTACGAGTGCAAAACACACTCACACACTATGAGATTGTTCCTAAAACCCATGATTCAAGGAATCAATGGTCCCATAAGTGGCATGTGCTACAGGTATATTTTGTTGATAGCCTCAGCTAAAATAATGAGGGCACAAATCCGAGAGTGGTTGTAGGACACTAGAATTTATTAACTCCTTGATCTGATATGTTCAGAATATTCTACTTTATAGAGAGAAGGGATTTGAGTGCTTTTCCCATCTCACCAGCACGTTTCTAAGTTACAGTTCCTGTCTGTGACTGTTTGCCACCCAGCCATACAGATATTTCATTACACCTAGCATTTCATGGTGTGAGCATGACCAGCCTCCTAATCTTAAATAATGTTTAAAGATGTTTTCCCCTCTTTCCTTACTGAGCAAAGCCAAATAAAAGTGCATGGCCCAGCCGAGCAAGGTTTATTCATTTCATTTAGAACTTTTGATTCTGTGATACCCATTCTAGATAAGTGAACTACAATAATTAGCTCCCACATTTCATCCATTTGGGTTATTAGGGACAACTAGGGAACGGAGAGAAACGAGTATCTGACATAATCTTACCTTTTGACATTTCTTCACATGTATGCATCATCTATATTTTAAATTTATCAGTAGCTAAAATAAAAGCCTTCTCCTCGGGGCTGTGCTCTCACTTGTATTGACATTAAAGAGAGCTATTAGTAGGAATCCCATTGAAGGAGTCATTCTTCACAGTAACCTGGGTATGTGAAGATAAAGGATTTAGCAGTGACTTCCATTAATGAAGACAAGCATATTTCAACTCAAATTATCAATGCCTCTCAAAGCATGAAAGCTGTCTTCTTTCTGTTTGTATGTGCGTGTGTCCTAATGCAGCATGACCTGATGAGGATGAAGAGGAGAAGATTTATTACCAACAATTGAAAATCCAGTGAGTATTGTCAATATGGAGGAGGCACACATTAGAGTTCAGGTTATAGTCTCGTTTGGTTTTAAAAGGGAAAACAAATACTTAATATAGAGGAAATGTACCACATCAAAACAGTACATAGACAACATGTATGCATTGTATGTTGAAGAGTAGCACGTATACTCTAATTGGTATTATTTCAATTAAAAGTAGTCGCAAAACTCCCATCTAGTGTCACTGAAGGACTGTCTAGCTTTTGCATGACATCAGACAAAATAAGAAATATATAAATTTTAGAATCATTTTCATTTCTATGTTCAAACTTACTCCTTTGAAACCTCATTTTCTTCCAGTCAAGCCTCATTGCAGTTCTAATGAGTGCCACTAGATCATGGGCATTTTTTTCTGAGAGAGAGAAATGACGGACATTTGTGAAATATACAATTTTAAGAAAATTTGAAATGTTCACTTAAATAAAAAAAACATACACATTATTTCTCATACATTCATGGTGGAGAATTCTTTGAGAGGAAATTAACTTATATTTTCAAGCCAGTAATGCCTTATACTCGTTTCATTTTAACTTAGAATTGTCAGGTCGTATGCTCAACGTTTGGTCAGAACAGTGTCTGCGTTTGATGCAGGAGCTTGCTGCAAAGCTTCAACAAGCCTCCAGCACAAAAGGATCTGTCCAAGTATATTTTTATCACATTACTCCTGTTTCTTTTTAAGGAACTTCCAGTTCATTTAAATGTGTTTATATTGAACTGATTGGAGTTAAATGAAGTCAGTTTTCTCCCCGTTGGCACTGGGATAAAAGCAGCAGAATGATTTTTATATTTTGTAATTCCTCAATCCCAAATTGATTTCATTTAAAAAAAATATTGTATAAACATTCAACATCAAATCATTCAAAGACTAACCGGCATCTCATTAGAAAGATAAACATTGAATGAAAAGAAATATGAAAAATTAGAAAAAATAATAATTTAGATGGATTGGTGGGATAAACACCATAAGTGGAAGTGGATGGTTTGCAATATCATTACTAAATCTTAATCCTGTTCATTCACTCTTTATATACACTTCAAGACCACAAGTGGATTTAAACCCTAGGAGTAAGAAGGACATCTCAACTCGTAATCTGACAACCAACTGCTTGGACTTTCAGCAGCTGCTACAGTTCTCGTCTGCATCACGGGTCACCTCACAAAGTGCTGCATATGTCATGTCGCTGAACGGTGCAGCCTGCCAGCAGAATGCTGCCATTAACTAACTCTCCAGCATGTCTTGTCACCTTTTTCCTTTCTTCAAATTATATTAGAGGTATACTAGATTTACAAAATTACAACTTTTTTTTTTTTTCACTTAAAAACTTTTTAACAGCAACAGAGCATTTAATACTAATATTATTTTCCACATGATACACAATACAACACAGCATCAAGACCCCAAGTCCACTCTTCCTGTACAATGAAAAACAAATCTTAACCACAGTGGCGGCACACCCAGGTATACATGACCCCATTATCCTTTTGATTAGCCTCTACATCAAAAAGCCCTCTGCTGGTCGCCATCGCCCCATAAAAATGTGTAACTGCAGTCGTAGTGAGTAAGTTATCTTTTCCATTTCGTAAAGTTCTTTCAGTTTTACTTTCCAAACTTCCGAAGCGACGGTGGTTCTGTCTTCATCCATGAGATTGTGATGCATTTCAGGGCTGCTGTAAAAAGTATAGATAAAAGGTAGGTTGCAGATCATCAAAATTACAACTTTTAAAACAGAATCATTAATCAAATTCTAAAATGTTAAATTTTAAAAGCACAGAACAATTTGCAGGGCACTTTTTTTTAACTCTGCTGCCCTCTGATTTGCAAGTTTTGCAACGTACATGCACAGCAGCTCAGCAGGCTGTGGAAATTCCTTTTCTCTTTGCTGTGTAATTTACATTTTACAGCTGGTCATATCAACAACAGCCATAAATGATTGTGGCAGCATGTCTGCTATTAGAAAATGGTCTAATCACTGTGAACCAAGTGCAATTTGTGAGTATAGGCTTCAGAAAGGGTAGCAGCTACAGCTATGTTTTCTGATTCATCCATATGTTGGTGAGAGCAGCCTGTAAAGAAGGACTGCATACTAACTCCCTTTCATGGGAAATACTTACTAAATAGTTTGAGTTGGGAGATTGTGTTGGTGAGGCATCGTGCGTTGCCTGGAGGCATGCTGAAATGAGGAGATAACAAAGATATAAATGAAAACCATTATTAAGACAATTACTGAGACACAAAGTTGAAAGGAAAGTAGATAAAAACCATGCTGGATGTCTTGGTTGTCGTCAGTGAGGTTCTGCCAATTGGCTCATTTGAAAACCTAACAAATTGCAAATTTGCTAAGCTAATGGACTGAACGAGGCCACTCTGAGCCTTCTGGATATGTGGACAAGTTGAATTAGTGAAAATAGCAGCAGAGCTGGTGAACGTAAACGCTGTGTCTTCGACCAGGATAACGTATAAAGTGAATGGATGTTGAAAGTTTGACAGAATGTTTAAGAAATCATCCACACACTGTCATAAAACTCAATGTTTCCCCAATCCCACTTCTGACAATGCTTTATAGCCTGACCGTGGTTTCTTATAAGAGACCGGTAGATATGTTTAAAATCCCGTTGAGCCAGGCGAATCCTTTTCCAGCCCACGTCCAGCTCCCTACCTGCAATGACTCGAAGCTCTCCTCTCCTATGAGCCACAGCCATCTAGAAGCTCTCTCTGCCTCTTCAGTGGAACTACAGATGGCTCTCATCGTCCTTTCTCCTTCAATTCTCATCTGTCAGAAGCTAAAGAGGCGCCTGCAAATCCTCTGCATCATCCTTCACTGAGAGGCACCTAACTCTCCCATTCCACCTGCTGCCTTCTGCTGACCAGTCCTGCACACTGAGGGAGTTTATTCTCATATGCCTTGGCCATGTAATCCTGCGGGAGTCCTTACCTGGTGGAGGCAGACACCAGAATAAAATCTGGTCACAGCTGCAGTTTAAGATACCAGTCGCTTCCAGAGGTCAGGATGCCTTGCATATGTCTTTGTTCTCCAGCTTTAAAGCTGAGAGCCTTATAGATTTGTACCAAGCAAAAAAAAACAACAACAAATGACTGAAGGCAGCGGGAGAGATTGGTTGGTAAGCAAAGCTGAGATCTGAAAGGAGAAAACAGTCCTCGGCAGGGAGATAACCACTGTAGCTAGAGGAAAGATCTGGCAAACAGGGGAGGAAGAGACCGGCTTTAAATACAGCTGCAGCTCGATTAATGGAAGAGTCTCATTTGTGTACCTGCTGCCAACCACGGCGCCAGGATCAGCCACGCCCGGGGCATAAACTGACACACATACTCAAACACAAGGAAGAGGAAGGCAGGAACCAGGGGAAAGAGGAGATGCCAATTCATGGTACTGCAACACTGGAAGGGTGAGTTTTTCCTTTGAGAGCTGTAGACAAATTTGGTTTTAGTGCTTCAGAACATGCCTTCATCTAAGACAGGATCGATGAAGATGAAGACTTACCATGTGATTAAAAACAGGGAGCCATGCAGTCACCACTGTGAGGTATTTTTTAGCAATCATTATGGTTCTGGAGCTCATAATCATGTTATCAGTCATGCAAGATGTCTTTTCTGTTCGTATGTTTTATCTACAATGATAACTCCTTCCGATTTTTTTTCTAGTAAAAACTACAAGTCCCTGGCATCCTATCAGTGTGATTTCCTACGGTGTTTCCTTGTTTGCTTTTTTGTGTGTGTATGTGTTATTAAGATTCAGTTAAATGATTGATGTTTATTTTTAGAACACAACGCTTCATGTTTTTAATGACTCTTCCAGGAATAGAGGGAGGGTATTCTCACAGGGCGCTGCTAAATGCGCTGCATGCAATCAGATAATCATAAGAATGATTCGGTGGCATTAAGTTCTAAATAAAGGAAAAGAAACATGAGGGGGGGCATTTGAAAGTCTTCAAGCAAACAGATTTCCTCTTTGCTCTCGCCAAATCTGCCTACTCACTATGATGAAAATTGTCACAATTTTGTGTATTGTAAGTAACACACACTTTCACCCTGCAGCTACAGAATGAGTGAAGGCTATATTATTTCAAAACTGAAACAGCTTGAGTTAAATGTCACAGATTCTTCTCATTGTTGACCGAATCTCTCAACTAAGAGATTCGGTCAGCTGTGTCTTTCTTTTCACTAAGCCCCGCCCCCTAAGTTAATGACACCTGACCATTTCTGGGTGGTTTATTTTCTACCTCTCCTGCTTCGACAGCCTAGACTGAAAACAATTCCATCCTCTGTCTGTCTGTGTGGATAACACATCTTTAGTATTCTGTGAACGGGATTTGACAATACCAGATGACAGCCTGTGTGACAGATATGTATATTTCTGAGATTCAATCTGCGCTCGTATATCTTAAAGCTTCTAAATGTCTTCCTGGATGCCGTATCCCCGTGCATGGGTTTTAAGATTACATCAATCATCAAATACATCACAAAGTCCTTTTCTGAGGTCAGACATCTTAAGAATCATAAATTATTTATTATTTATCAGAATTCTTCTTTTTATTATTATCAAAGCATGAAATAATTTTAATGCAGTGCTATTGAGACATAATGGCGGCAGGATAATTTACACATTAAATAAATCTGTTCCATCACCTGTGGTACAGATTTAAATGAGCCAATCCATTGAGCTGCTTTTTAATACCTAAGGCCCTAACAGTGAGTGTTATTCTGAGAGACAGGATCAAAGGAATAGTATTGATACAATTAATTACATTTCTAAAAATAATTCCTAGATTAAGAATTGCATCATCCACCATAAGTTTAAGACACGTGAATTAAACTCTTGTCATTCATAATGGCCATTGGTGGAGAAAATAAAAAGAAAAGAAAGAAGAAAAGCATCAGTGCCAGTTAACAGTAACATGTGTAGCAGGCTTTAGTCACAGGGAAGGAAAAGGGGAACTCCACTGAGAAAATAAATAACATAACCGATTTTTCCTTCCATGATAATAATATGGTGTCTCATGTGGTCATGAGAGCAGCAGTTCTTGATGAAAACTGGCAACCTTTTACACTTCAGAAGAGGAAAATCTGTCCCCTCGCAATTAAAATAGTGCAAACACCACAAACACAGTCGCACTCTCATTCATACTGAAATCTAATTGTCTGCAGACTCTTAAAGGTCCCATATGATGAAAAACTCACTTTTCCCATGTTTCTACACAACTAATGTGGTGGGTTTTGGTCGTTATCAACCCAAAAACAGCTAAATAAGCCATCCAGTCGATCCTGCGTAGTTCTGTAATCAAAATCATGGACATGAGAATTGCTGGTGTTAGGGAGGACGATGCAAAGGACACATTAGTCCATAGAAAGAAATCATCCAGCAAGTCCGTCATAGATTTTAACATTTTTATTATTTTTCTATGAGTGAAGTTATTCATGGCTTTAGAAAACATATTTTTATTGTTACTTAAAACCAGTAAAAAAAAATTTTTGCAGATGTAAATTTGTTAAAATTAGCATAACTTAAGATTCCTGCTTTTCCCAGAGCTTTTATCTACAGATTTTGGTCATTATCAACATAGAAATGTGTGCAGTTGTCATGGTGATGGCAGCATAAAAAGCAGCATAAAAAAATTGTTTCAGCCTTGACATCAATTAATTATACTAACTCTAATCTATATTTACTTTTTGCATTAATATAAAATATACAACTGTGTTTGAAAAGAGATGCATTTTGTATTAGGGCCCAGAAAGACGTGCATAATAGCCACACAATATTTATAAACTTATCATGTCTATCCAAACCTTTATACATTTGCATGCAATTTCTAAGCTATTTTAAGATGGTTTTAGTTTTTGATTATTAATAGAAAGATAGGCTAGAGCATATATAGTAAACCAAACACATTCAGAGGAACAAAATCTCTCCTCTCTGTAAGAATCATTTCACTGCGGAATGCATGTATGCAGCATTGAATTGAATTAACGTGTTTGTTTGGTAAACATGCATTATTACTTCCAGTATTGGCCGGTCAAGGGTTTCAAATAAATCCGTAATAAAGCATGTCTGTGGAGATTCTCATCCAGGTCACGGCGGATCTGAACTGAAGAAGCCTCTCGGATGAGAGGCAAAATGTCTTCAAGCATTTCCTACAAGTCAAGTTGATGTTATTCAATAGTTCAATAATTGAATGCCATTTATTTATTGTAATGCATTATTGTTATTATAATTTGCATATTCTCATTACTGGAGGAAAACATTGAGCCCTTTATTTATAATAATAATAATGTGTTGGATTTATTTAATGCTTTTCTGGACACTCAAAGATGCTTATTTGCATGCAAAGATCATTAAAATGTCCAATAAGCATTTTAAATATACCTTTATTCCCTCTCAAGCCTTTCATTTAACAGTCATGTCATAATCATCAACTAATTCCTGCCTGCTTGTCGTTCCATTTGGAATGAGAGTCCTCACTTACCACTGTTTTATAGATAGATCTATTTTAATGTTCCTTTATTTGACCGCTGTCCTTGTTTTTACTGCTTCTACTTCTTTTCCCTACTTAAACTCCCATTTTTCTTTTCTCCACATTCACACAAATTTTCTTTCACTCCTCTGTTTGCTCTGGCTCATTTAAATTTCACACTTTCATTTTAAGTTGGATCATTTTCTCTGCCTGGGGGGGTAATAGAATGAAAAAGTAGGAAGAGGTGGACGGGGAAAAAAGGAGAAGGCAAGGCAGAACATAGCAGCTGAAAATGTTCACACCTAAATTACAGAGCAGAACTATAGGGGGAGATTTTATTTTTGGTGCTGTAGAGTGAGAAATATTAAAGGAGAAGGCATGACTTTATTATGAATAAATTCAGTCCCTTATCTCACAGACAAAGATAAAGCTGAACCTGACAAAAAAAAAGCAAAAGTAGAATAACGGTTCAGGCACAGCATGGCATTGTCCAGCATATTAGTCACTGCAGCTTGACAGCTTTTTAAATGTGTATATTGGTATGCTAAGTCTCAGAGCTTGGAGCAGCACGATGATTGCTGGGGCTTAACCAGGTCGTATATTTTGGTTCCAAGCATACACCAGTGTTCATAAATTTAGCTTGAGATTCTTAAGATGAAACTTAAATGATACCTGGAGGAAATTCTGTCATTCTAGCAGCAAAATAAATCCTGATAAGAGTATTCTCTATATATAGTATAACATCCTGTCAGCTGCTTGGAATAAGTTTGAGTGAAACTCATGTTCGGGTTCTCCAAAGCATTGAAATGAGAATCAACATTTTTGGTAAATATGGTCATTTCATGTCTTTTCAAAAGTGAGATGAAAAGATTGCTAATTACAGGGAGATATATTTACTCCAGTTTCCAGTTGTGGAAGTTTGGTGTTGAAGCGAAATACTGAATAAAATGTTTCAGGAGTGTAAGTTCTTCTACTTACATTTGCACAAACCAGAGCAAGTAATCGATCTCAGATCTTCCACACTTTATCACTGTGTGTGTGTGTGTGTGTGTGTGTGTGTGTGTGCGAGCGCACACTTGTGTCTGTAAAGCCACTCAAAATCTACATGCTGCTTCTCCCTGGCTCATGATGGCACACAGCCTTGCATACCTGGGTAAGCACAGAGTTGCTTGGACATATGCCTGCCTGTGCGTTTTTGTGTATGTGTGTGTTTTTGTTTGTGCATTAGCGGGTGTGTCTGATGACGGAGAGGAGCAAAGCAATAGCCTGATAAGTGAATATTCCTCGTATCTCTGCCTCTCTGCATGCACGTCTTTCATTGCCTGCTTGTATGTGTGTCCTGCCTTTCAAAGTTTGCTTGCCTGTTTGTTTGTTTGTGTGTCTGCCCATCCAGTTGACTGCATATTTACACACCTCCAAGCCTGCCTGCCAAACCTGGATGTTTGTTCTGCATTCCTCTCTCTGTTCTCGTATCACCCAGTTTGCTGAGTACCTGCTTATATGCCCATCTGAAGGCAGCATTGCCGTGTGCATGTCTACATGCACATCAGTTTATCTATCTCTTATGTGTGTACTCAGCTAATTATGTAGATTATTATCTACTGTGTGTCCCTTTTCAGCAGGACCGACTTTGAGTTTGACTTCTTGGCTCCAAAATCATTGCTCCCCGTCAATATGTTTACACAAATATATTTTGGAGGGATGAGAAAACTTCTTCAGCCCCCTCATCTCACACAGGTGGATGCCGGGGTGGTGGTAGGGCTAAAATTGCAGCAGCAAATGCACATTGAGCAGCAGCGGTCCTGACAGGCAGAGACAGCTAGTGTCCCCTGAATTTTACTGGATGAAAAGAAAGACACAGAAAGGGGGACACTACAATATAGGACAAAAAGGATGTGCAGAATCCAGAAACATCATTGCTGTTGAGGGTGTCTTGAGGAAGAGAGAGAGGAAGAGGAGGAGGCTCAAGGTTCCATAAAGTGTATTATTACTTATCAAAAAGCTGACAGCAGGAGGTTAGCTGTCTGGCAGCCCTACCTAGAGATCTGCTCCAACTGTCAATCTCTGTGATCTATCAAGAACATTAAGTCTGAAGAGATCCTGCATCCACTGGGGAGCCTCAATAATATGCATATGCTTGAGTTTCACCATTAATCTGATTTTAAGATTCCACGCTCGGTACCTCTGGTTCATGTACGTGCCAGGAATCATATTCTGTAATGCTTATTTTTAGCGGGCCAGAACAATTTCATTTTATGTTTTGAATGCCCTCTATTAGTCATTGCCACAGAAGGGAATTAAGAAAGAATTACTATTAGTTAGAACTATAATAGACCACAGGGGTGTGTGTCAGCTAACGCAGACAAAAATGTCTTCGCAAGGCGGAACGTCTTTGGCAATGACACCAAAATCAATTCCTCTGAGAGGACAGTTTGAAATCTAAAACCGTTTTTCATCTCACCTGTAGTGCAATTCAACCATCGTAATCATTTTGGTTGCTAAAGAGGTTGGCCATATCGGCTGTAACTTCTTGATGCTCAGCCTGTGGTGCTCAGAGCCCTAAAGACAGATGTGTCTGCTGGCTGGCGTGTCCCAACAAGCATCTGTGTACTTTCTTCTGAATGTAGTGATACCGCTGGTGGGTGTGGTTGAATAGAACGAAACCCTAATGCCTGAAATGAGTATTCAGTACAGAATATATACTTCAATGGGCATGAGTATCAACAAAGTAAATGTGTCTGTTATCTCATGATGCCTGAAAATCTTCAGCTGTGGCTGGCTGCATCGATCCTCTGAAAAAAGTCAGACAAGCTGCAGAAAAAGCTCCTCACCTCTTGCTGAACTCTCACTTCTTCGACCAGTTTTTTCTTTACTTTCCCTTCTACTCATCAGTAAGTTTTCCTTCAAGGATACCACTACCGCTCACTTAATCCATACCCCTGAAAACAACATGGGAACATCTGAGACATTTAAAGAGAGCTTCGAATCCAATGCCGAGTTCAGAACGTTTGAGCTTGACCTTGTTCTTGAAATGTTGATCAGATATACCGAGAAGGAGAATGGCCCTTAAAATGGTTTCAAAACTTACTGCAGGTGCACATATCCGTTGATTGTGCATTCTGTGTTTCGTACAGGCATCTGTGAGAAACTGGTTCATATCTCTCTGCGTTCTGGACCAAAACAAACTGGCCATAATCTACTTAAAGGCCTTGCTGTGCCCAAGAGCCCCATTTGGTTTATGCAGCTCATTTAGAGGAAAAGAGCGTTGCACTTCTGGAGGCACCGGCTGCTAGTTGGTTTGATTCTTTCTCTGTGTGGTCCCATCTGTGAACTGTGCATATCCAACCTCCGAACTACAGCCCCATGAGACGGCTTTACGTGTGTGTATGTGTGCGTGTGTGTGGGTGAGATATTTATTTTATTTTTTAAGTAAGAAACACCGCTCGCATTGCCTTCATGGTCTCCAACTGACCTTTCCTGCTATTATCTATTACACCGCATTGCATCAGGTAAGGGTAAGTGTTTCATTTAGTGTGCACTATCCTTCTTCATCTGTACCAGCAGAGATGTAGAAGAGTTACTTCAGTTAGTGGAAAGTTCCGAGTAGGTTTTACTGGAGGAGATTCATTCAGTTTGCCAAAAGCTTTCATGTGCTCATCTTTGTGGAGCGGCTGCAGCTCTGCAGATTACTTTCATCTCTTTTAGGTTTAGACATTCCTGCTTTCCGTCACTAACAGCCCCTAACACCTTGCCTTTTCTTGAAGGACAATGAAATAATTATTTTTTAGCTGCTTCTTCTAACATGGCAAATCTACTTTTAGAGAATTTGAGCATAATCATGGTAAGATTTATTTACAAGTCAAGTTTAAGCTGTGCGGTGAAGGGCTACAGTTGGTGGATCGTTCATTGGTTAAAGTAGTGAGTTTTGGCGGTTACTCAAAACCACAAGGTTACTGTTTTTATTTTGTTTTCCCCTTCACATTTCTGATTAAGATGCAAAATATTGATAATGGAAGTAAAACTAAGGACACCAAATGAAGAATGCATTGATATATTTCATCAAAAGCATCCATGAAAGCTTCTTTGATTTATAACCTTGTGCTTGCCGCCCTCTATGGCGACTGAAGCAACATGCCAACAAGTGATTGTGCCACAGTGGTCCTTGTGTCCCCTTTAGTGTCTGATTAAATATTTGCTGTTCGTTTATTTTTTGTGACAGATCTCGGAACAATTTTAAGGACTTTAAATACAAGAAAATATGTGTAGTTTTCAAATGTCTTGTTTATTTCTATTTCAGTTACCACTTCCCACAACAGAGAGAGCAGAAAATAAGCATGACATAGCCACTTATCAGATTTCATTACGGCTGACAAAAGTGCTGCTTAATCTTTTGCATAATCTGGATGTTGAGACACGGCTATGAAGGGTTGTGTGCAAGCCAGGATGTGACACAATGAGGCTAAACGAACACACAAGAAAATCCAGATCATCTTGTTCCCAAAAACAAAGTTCCCCTTTTAGAATCTGTGTACTAGATTTGGAGTTGCAGAATTTGATATTTGCACATTTTCTCTGCCGTACTCTTTCTGTTGTATTAACTCCATACTGCATACTGCATACTGCTATATACTGCAAACACACAACACAATTCAATTTACACCTTAGCACAGGGGCCCCTTCGAAACAACCACATACATCATGCATAGGGGCCCGAGAGCATGCGGAGAGGGTGAAGGCGCCGCCGTGATCAGTGCACTGGGAGCAACAGGGGGGTGGTGCCATTGAGCAAGGCACCGATGGACTTCTCCGCTTCCCAGACCAAGGTCCAACCCACTGACCCACTGCCCCATATTTTCTTTTTTTTTTAAGACTTGTTACTTGTTAAGATTAGATTACAAACATGAACAACAAATTAGCAAACTCTATTAATGAATAGATGAATATTACTTTTTGATAATAGTATCTCTTTTATTACTCTACTTTTATTACTTTTGTTCCAAACCTTTTGCAAAATAGTGCAATGTCACCAAAGCCAATCAACTTAGTGGAATCATCCTCTAAAGGGAAGCCAGAGAGGATTAATGTTTACACTGCTGGTAGAATGACCCATTTGACGTGTGCAGCTGTGAAGCACTTATTTAAATCAAAATGTCAGGGCTATTAAGAACATGACCTACAATAGAGCAAGAACCAAGATGACAAACTCCTTTCGTAAGACTGAAACATTTATTTTTCTTCTCTTAAAATTCAGCTCGGGCAAAATTGTCAGTTACCAGAGAAAATAAATACTGCAACAGCGCACAACAATCTCGCCATCCAACTCCCCTTTTGCCATGAGTGAACACAAGTTAATGAAAACAGCTATTCTTGTCCTCAAAGCGTGCAGCAGCATCGGGGGGGGGGGGGGGGGGGAGTCCTTCCTGGCATTCCAGAGAGAAACAGATAAGCCAAAAGAATTTTGAAGAGATTTATGGTCACTTATCTCCAAAGATTGATTAGTGTTTAGAGAGTTACAATGCAATTTACAATATTTTTTCAAGACAGTGGGTCTTTAGTTGTGCTTTACTGCATGTATGATATTAGCTGTAACTATACTTGTGTATTAAAAATCAGTCAGGAAATAATATTAACACACTCATCTACCCAAAGACATTTGGTCCAATCACTAACTTCTCTTTTATAAAGATGTTGGGAAATGACAACATGAGGTTGGCAGCTTTCACAAGTTCATTAAAGAACTCTGGTGTGTTTTATCGTCTGGATGTTCTGAATATTTTTTTTCAGGTCTTTCACATCAGTACATCTCAGCAACTGAGTTATCACACTGAGATTTCCAGAGAGGCGAGGCGAGTAATCAGAGGATGAACAAGCAATGTTGCATCAGTCGCAGCAATAAGTCACTGCAGTGAGTGTGTGTGTGTTAGGTTGTGTGTAGGTTGCGTGTAGGTTGTGTGCACTATGGTAATAAGTCTGTTGGTGTTTCCTTCAGCTACACAGTTGGACTTAAATATTCTACACAGTGATGGATATCATTCTCTTTCTCTAGATGCCTCTTTCACTCTCTCTTTCAAGAGATGCACAAAAACAACTGTGGATATTTCCTTAGATAAGAACACAATGACACGCACGTTAAGGTGTTAATCATCTCAGCTATAAAAAGCAAGCTTTCATTAGAATGTCTGAATACATGTAGACCTCATTAATGTGTGACGACGCTTAATCAAATCCCTCTGCTGGGAACATTCAGATGATAAATGTTTAGTAGCTGGGTGTCATTCATCACCCCGAAGATCCTTCAGTCCTTTGTTGTTGTTTTTTTTAACTTCTTTATAATTGAGAAAATAATAACTGCTAAATTGGTCTCTCTACAGACGAACAGTTTTCAAGGTGAAACACGATTTAAGTCGTACCTGATTTATGAGCTTGGCTTGTGGTCGTAGGGAGGCTGTTCAGCAGCTTTACATGCTGAGGTACACAGATTATTAACTCTAGTGGCCCAAACATAACTTGTACAAGCCAATAAATCAGGCTTTTACCAGCTTTGTGTATTAAGTGGTGTGGAACTACTGCCTTGTTTTGCCGAACACAACACAGTTATGAGCATAGATGCTATGTTTGGAATGAAAATGAGCACTGGTGCAGCATTGGTATCAGACTGGTGTTTTCTATTTCACTCTCACTAATCTTTGCTCTTGGACGTGGCTCATTTTTGATCCATTTGGAGGACTTCCCTCTGTGTTAAATGTCACCTTGCCATCAACAATTACGTTTTGTGCCATTCTGTTTCTTGGCTGCATGATAAATAACCCAGGTTCATTTCTGAAATAACGATGCTTTCCACGCCTCGGGAATTTCTGTACCATTTGGCAGGGTATTTTAAGGCACACCAGCGTAGGATTCCTAAAAGTCAGGCTGCTATGACTTGATAGACTGGGGTTCAAGGCAGACGGACGACAGACTGGTCAAAACTATTTATAACTCACTCACAATTTAAGACATCCTAAAAGCAATATAGACATGAAAGTTGAACAGGGGAATAGTCAATGAAAAATGAGACAGGTTAATGATATTAACTGTTTACTACAGCAGATGTGTGATAATTAGATATGTCAGAAAATCTCCTGGCTGCAAAAGGGACATCTGCCCGCAGCAGCAGCAGCATGATGGTTCTACCCATATAGTCCACGCACTGGTGCTGGTGGTGGTGGTGGTGGCTGATGACATTGCTTCAACTTGCAGCACAGTGAATGTACTGAGATTGCAAATTGAACTGAAATTCAGTTCCCTTGACAGCAGTGACTATGTTGGCTAACTTGTTTGTGTAGTATTGTTCTTGGTATAAGCCTAAGAACTGTTTGTTTTGAAAGTAAATCAAGGGTAAACATGGAACATACACTTTTTCACAGTAACATGCTTACGCAAGGAAGGGAAACAGAATGTCATTTTAAAATGATAGCGGTGACTTGGCATCCATTTGAAGATTTATGGAACCCAATAAGCCGATGTATTTTAAATAAATCAAGCTTTGGATCCTGGATCGCATTTTATGAAGTATTAATCATGATAATGAAACATCTGTTGTGATCAAACAAACTACAGCATTTATTTTAAGTCATCGCCTGTTAATTAATTATAAATACAAAACAATTTGGGATGGCGCAGCTATCGCATTCATGAAGATTATCTGAAACATCACTTGCCTAATCGAAATTAATGTATACCCCTAGAAAGGTTACTTAACCAGCTCTGCCTGTGTTGGCTGCATGTCAGATGAAGACTGTGAAGTTTTTATGGCTGTAAATGTCAGATATGTTTGATATGACTAGCCCTCTGTAGAATAACAAGCGCAGGGAGGGAAGAACGTGAAGACTTCTGAAACAAGAGCAGAGGGTAAGTACCAAAATACAATAGGAAGACTCATTGTGAATGAAATTAACTGGAACAGGATCAGGATGACTCCCGACTGCTGATCTTTGTTATCTGAATTTGATTCTCTCCGGGGAAATGTCGGGCTGACAACCAAGAAACAAAAAAAGTTAAAGGTCGGAGGGACGGCTGGATGTTGGTAAAGAGGAAAGGAGTAAAAAGTGACAGAAAGAAAGAAGAGTGAAGGGGTGGAAATAGAAGGAAGGGGGGGAAGAGATTTCTATGTGTGTGTTTTAACTGAATTAACCTCTGTGTTATTGCGCTGTCCACTTCAACTTACATTCACAGACTTACATCAGCAACAAATTATTCTGTGTGTTTCTGTAATGCACACCAACCAGAGGCAAATCCTATGGGACTTCTAAGTACTCAGTGAAGGTCAATAAAAAAATATAGAATTAAATGTTTTCTATTAACATGATTTACTTTGGGTAATTTTCTTTTCATAAGATATTAAATACAGAGACTGGAAAAATTGAGAAATAGCGAGGGTATGGCGTCTTTTTTGAGGGTGGAACATGAAGCATTAACGTTCACTTCATCATAGCAGTTTATGCTGATATGGAAATAGGTTGAATATATATTAGGAATGTCCAGAACTGTTCAATGTATCCAAAACAATTACTGTGTATTTAGGAGGAAATAAGAATTGGAATATATATAAAATATCTGAAATATCAACCTGATCAAAGCAGAATTTTAACAAGGTGAGACATTTTTATATCGGATATGCACAAAATGTTTAATAGATCACAAGTTTCCTATCAACAAAATATTTAAATGCTGAATGCAAACAAGAATCGCAAATGGGAGGAAGTATGAGATCTTGAAGCGCAAACCGTTTTGAAGATTCCTCTGATTGTTTGAATAATTCAAATTAAGGCATTTATTAGGTTGTTTGAAGAAGGGAGAAAAGCAAACAAGCATTCAAAAGAACCATGACACAGTAAATTGACAAAGAAAACCAAATGAATGTGAATGGGATGGAAATAATAAAAAATAACTCCAGCAGAGGAGAGTGGAACAAATAGAGGACAGAGAATAAAATCAGAGTAAAACAGTAGAGAACGGAAACGAGGAGAAAAGGCCTTTGTGTCTTATCTGGTGCACAGCTGAAGGGTAGACTCCATCAGGGAACACTAATCAAAACACACTGTATGTGTGTGTGCGTGCTTCTGTGTGTGTGTATACAGTATGTATCATACATTTATCTTGTTAGACATGTCTCGAGTGGGAAAATGCATCCAAACTTTTGAGAGAGAGGAAAAGACTTTAGACTCCAAAGATTTATATCTGGCCTGGAATGCACTAGACAACTACTATCCGCACACTCAGCAACAGAAATATGAGGCTGAAAACACACACACACACACAGACAGACACTCCACAGCCCTGGCCATTACAGTGACAATGCTGGTCTTAGTCAGCATCCTTATTTATCAGATAAACAACTTTGTGGTTGAAAGCAAACATCCCAGCCAGACTGCATCTTTCTGTCTGCATTGAGATGGACATGGTGCAATTAGGGATTGTGCTTTGAGTTGAACAGTAATGATCAGTGCATCACTTTGTCTTCCTTGCTTCCATGCACGTTCATTATATTGATACCTAACTTGCGTTTAAGCTGCACTGAGCCAGTCTATTCTAAATGCATTAATAACGAGTGTGTGACATAACCAAATTACACCAAAGTCAAGCCATTACTTCCCTCAGTCTCCTTGAAGTAGATCATGTACACAAAGTCAGATGGAGGCTTGAGTGAAAAAAAATGATAATGGAAAGAAATGGGAAATAAGAAGAAAAAGGAGGAAGATAAAAATGATGGCAAGAGGAAATGAAGGTAACTTAACTATCTTGCAGAATGACTCAATCAACAGAGGTCTGATAACCTGACTTGATGAGATAGCCTGCTTATTTACGGGAATATTGTGTATTGTGTAACATGCAGACAATTATTGCATTGACTCTGTGGTTCAGTATGTAATCATTCGGTGCATCATTGATGCATTCTCTCGCTTTTGAGAGAAAGGCTGAGATCGCCGGAGCCTAAGCCAGGCTTTTATGGATCGTCCCGGTTCTGCCGCCCCGCAGACAGGAACCACAACAAGCAGGATAGGGATTAAACTCTCCCTCTGCTTCCCTTTCACCCCTTTTCCCTCTATTGCGGTTCCTCTCTGTCTCCCTCTGATTTAATAAAAGGGGCAGAATAAAGGCTTTATGCTCAAAAGAAAATCATCCGGGGAGCCAGGAGAATAGAAATAGTTTGTCTTCATCACCATGTGCATACACACACACGCAATCAGCCACACACACACATGCATGGATGGTTTTAACACCCACACAGAAATGCATACTTCATATATGATTATCACTGAATAGCAGGCAGCAGATAGTCCAGAAGAGGTTGACATTTAACAGCCTGTTGTTCCCACAAACACTTTCATCTGAAAGAAGATGAAGAAGAAACCAGAAATGACGCACCGTCGGGCCTTATTATATGTTAATTTATCTTACTAACTAATTTAAGTGTTTAAGGTGGGTATTCACAGATGTTAATTAGGCAGCTAATTAATAGATTTAGCTGATAACTAAAGAAATTCAGGAAAGGATTGAATAGTAAGGTGTCTGTGTAGGTTACACATGTCCATTTTATGTTTGATAATTGAGTAAAGATGAAGAATGCACTGGAAATGGATGGTATGAGATAAGAACCACCAGTTCATTGGTTTAATGGTCAGTCTTTCAAACATACTTTCTAAGTGGTTCCAACTGGTTAGAACGGCCATTAAATCATTCGATGTTAATTTCGAGAAGAAGATTCCTCTCAAGATTCCAGATATATCTGATGGAGTGTGTGTTATGGCCATGTGTCCACATGCCCGTGTGTCAATGCAGCAGCTTGTGGGTGAATTTATCCGGTAACAAAACTGGATGAGATCAGTGAACTAATTACACAGCTGTAATTCTCTCATCAATATTTAGGAGTAATCACGGAACGGACTGAATGGAAGAGAAGAGGGGAATGGCCCTTCATTCTGCTCATCGGTGCTGTCTGAGAAGTTTTCATATGTGCAATAAATACGACAAGGGGGGGCACATAACGTACTGCAGATCCATCAGCAGCATGCAATAGGTACGGAGACATCAGGCATGAGCTAGAAATTATACAGAACAAGCATCTCCAGTAATGAGTTTCAAAAGTGACATAAAACATTGCAAACAGCACTCGAGAAAGTTTCATGCTTTCTTTTAATCTCCTTTTTTTCCTTTTGGTTCCTCCTTTCATGGATTGCTTTCCTCCACATTCGATTTCCATACACTCCTCCGCTCCAGTTCATATTCATATATTTCCTCTGTCTCTATTACCATGAAAGGAACATCTGCACAGAGCCTCAATCTCACACAAAAAATCCTCAGAGAAGCTTCGTAGGACGCTATGAGAGATAGGACAGAAAGATACACCCACAGACAGTGACGGTTTTTGTGTGTAATTACACTGTTGAGGCAGAAAGATTGAGAAGGAATTCTTTCCTGTGCTTTAACGTCATGTTTTCTGACCTCATTATTGCCACCACATGT